>NC_091983.1:189114892-189423022 GCF_044704955.1 Pristiophorus japonicus
TACCGACTCTGAAATGTAGGACTGTGTGGAAGAACACGGGTCCGCGCGGGGAGGGGAGGTGACCTTACGGCTTCTTGTTTATTTTCCTAGGTCATGAGATTCCTATTTCATTGCAGTCTTGTACTTCGCAGGTCTGAGTTCCATGGGTCCGAGTCCTGGTGACAGCAGCCGCACTCGGCAGGGTTCACAGAGCTCTCAAACACCGGCCCCCTGAGAGTCCAGGTAGGAAACATGACTGCACGCCGCCCTCCCCAAACCGGCCGCTTCCAACCGCGTTACTTAGCGCAGACTTGTCTGAAAATGGGTCGCGGACGAGACTTGCATTGTAATGCGAAAAGTGGCGAAGGTTACCCGATAGAGAAGTGCAGCCGGTGTAATTTATTTATTATTATCGTCGAATGGTACAGCACAGGAGGTACTCACTGGACCCACTCCCCCTGCCCGTTCCCCACAGCCCTGCAATATCCCCCCTTCAAGTATTCCCAATAATAATGCGTTGGACTGGCTAACTCAAAGAGCCAGCGCAGGTGCGAAGGGCCGAATGTTTTTACCTGAGGAGGTCAATATTTCGCCCAAGAGTTTGATTGTATTCATCCAGGAGCCGAGATTGATTCCGGGAGCAGACATCAAGCTGTGCACCTTGAGTTTCCCACTCCTCTCTGGGGAAGAGGACAGTGGGAAAGGGTTTAAAAAGGAGGGGCATCGACACCTCCTGCTGTGTGTGTGTTTGTGTTTTTTAGAAACTTAAAACAAAATTGTGGATGCAGGTATACAGGTTGCTTTGAGATGACGTCTCCCCTTTATAACTCCCTCGGTGAATACTGACTGCATTCACTTCAAACAGCTCCGCTTGCAGCGGGCGGTTTAAGAAGGGAAAATGCTGGCAATGGGCCGGGGTCCCGTTAACGGAGGGCCTTCACCCCGCGGGTTCACCTTAACCTGTCCCTTCTCCTCCGTGTACTCTCCGTGCATTAACAACGTCCTCTGCTTGTATTTCCGACTTGCCTTTTATTTTAAATCGCTACAGTTTCGCATTGGGCGCGTTTGCAGATCAGTATAAAGAATAGAGAGACATCTATTTATCACAGTGTGGGAGAGCGGGTGGCGATTATTTGGCGATTATTTGGCAAACTGCGCAAAAAAACTATGGACTGGGGAAATAAACCCAATGCCTTTTGATAAAGACCATCGCGGGGCTAAGCAATGATCGTTCGGACTGTCACATTTCTTGGCAAGTATAGCCGAGCCCGCCTGAGACTCGGGCCGAAGTTTCTTTGAGGTGGAGTTATTGAATAGTTCTTTATTTATTTTAAATTCTCACAGCGCCGCACTCGGATCCCTGCCAAGACCGAGGTGGGAGACGCCGGTCAGTACTGGTAAGTGAGGAGCTCCCGTGTTGTCTCTAGGCTGTGTCGCTTTAACCGTGGTTCCTTCGGTCAACCATTTGGAAGTTGGGGGCGAATCTGGATTTCATTTGCTCTCATTAGAGGTCAGTCAGTCAGAGAGAGAGACTGGCACGTTGATTTCCAGATCCCTCTCCACTTGTGCGGCCAAGCACGGAGCACCCTGACCAGGACCGAGAACATCCCATGCGTTTTTATTCCCCATTTTCGAGCCCATTTTCTCAGCCGACGACTCCCCGCTGAGATAAGGTTCTCCAGCAGCACAAAGCCCCCTCCACTACCTGGGCCGAGTGACTTTGTTCACGTCTGAGTAAATTATTCTTCTGCAGGAGCCATCACAGCTCAACCCAATCCTGTCCTCGTCCAATGCCGCACGCAGACACTGCCAGCAGAGGTTGCTGGATGGTGGTCAGGAGTAAGGAAACCTGATCGATGTTACTCCTCCTGAGCCACGGGTGCTGAGGCCAACTGTAAGAGCCCCACTGACGGGGTAACTTAACTCAGCACAGGCCAGGATGGGAACTGGAACTTCCCTGGTCTGTAGAGCTCAGTACCTGCTGGTTAAATGCAGTGAGCATTTGAACCCAGTTAACTTTCCCCCTCTTTGCTAATCTAGATAAAATTGTTGACTGTTTTCTTTGGTAGATCTAGTGTAGCAGTGAAGGAGAGTGATGGCTCACAGCTGTTTTTATGCAGAATGAAGAAAGTGTATGTGTATGTTGAAAACATCCCGATATTTCACCATTTTCTGGTTCCTACTACAATGCACTATTTTGCATTTGCCGAGATTAGAAATGTCTGTTTAAAGAACACATGACACTATGTAGGTGCCCTCTGCATGTGACCGAATGAGTCCTGAGGACAATTTATTAAACATTGTTTTAACATACCCGCTTCGTGTGCAGAAATGGGATTGGCAGAAAGACTAAATGGATATTAATTTCTTTATTTGAATAATAATTTACAGATTGTCAAAGGAAATGTTTTATTTAACATTCAGGATGTATTTCTATGGACAGATGCACATCGTTATGATTCTGCTATGCTGTGACTTCTCTTCAAGATTACATTGTTAATGTGCCCTCTCTAGCAGAGTTACTACTGCATATGCAGGTCTCCATAGACAGTTGTTTTTGTATGCCTCCCAAAGATGGCCAAGTAGATGTCTGCTTTAGTTTCATAGAATCATAGAATGGTTACAGAGGGGAAAATGCCATTCGGCCTGTCGAACCTGTGCTGGCTCTCAGCCAGTCCCACTCCCCCTGCCCTTTCCCTGTAGCCCTGCAATTTATTTTTCTTCAGATACTTATTCAATTCCCTTTTAAAAGATAAAATTGAGTCTGCCTCCATCATCCTTTCACTCAGTGCATTCCAAGTCTTAACCACTCACTGCGAACAAAAGCTTTTTCTTATGTCGCCTTTTGCCAGTCACCTTAAATCTGTGTCCTGTGCTTCTCAAGCCTTCTGACAACGGGAACCGTTATTCTCTATCTACTCTGTTCAGACCCCTTATGATTTGAACACCTCGATCAAATCTCCTCTCAATCTTCTCTGCTCCAAGCAGAACAATCCCAGTTTCTCTAGTCTATCAACATAACTGAAGTCCCTCTTTTCTGGAATCATTCTCGTAAATCTTTTCTGCACCCTCGCAAAGGCCTTCGCATCCTTCCTAAAATGTGGTGCCTAGAATTGAACACAATTATGGCCATTCTGCAAGTTTATTAATGGCCTGCTGTAATTTGTTGCAGGTCTCCTCAGTATTGACTATCCCCCCCAAAATTTGGTGTCATCTGCAAATTAGAAATTGTGTTTTTAGTTCCAAAGTCACTTCTATTCCAAAGTCATCTTCTAGTTACTTTTCAATAGTTCTTGAATTATTCTCTACCAAGTTTTGTACACAGTGCTGGTCTTCATTGAATTATAGCAAGTGGTTCACAGACCATTACAAGACTGTTTCAGATGAAGAAGGCCATTGCAGAAAAGCACCCTCCCCTCCAACCTCCCATTGCTGCATATTCCAGTTTCTTAAAAGAGTCTAGGACCCTGGCCTCAACCATCCTTCCTGGCAACCCATTCAAGTTGTTGATCGCCCTTTATGTAAAGTAATACTTCCGTGCACTTCCTAATCTTGCCCTTTACCACCCAGAACCTGTGCTGCCTTGTCCTGCCTATCGTGGTGTAGCTAATGAATAGTCAGCATGGATTTCCAAAGGGCAAGTCTTGCTTGACTAACCTCACTGAATTTTTTGAAGAGGTAACAGAGAGGTTAGACAAGGGTAATGCAGTAGATGCAATTTATCTAGTTTTTCAAAAGGCCTTCAATAAGGTACCACATAATAGACCAATGAATAAGGTCAGAGAATGCAGAGTCAGAGGACAAGTAGCAGAATAGATAGGCTCCAACACAGAAAGCAGAGCGTAGGGGGTCTTTACAGTGGCAGAAGATAGATAGATGGGTTCCACTAGGATCAGTGTGGGGATCACTGTTGTTCACAAATTATATTAATGATTTAGGCTTTGGAATCAAAAACACAATTTCTAAATTTACAGATGACACCAAATTGGGGGGGGGGGATAATCAATACTGATGATTGCAACAAATTACAGTAGAACATTAATAAACTTGCAGAATGGGCATTAATTGGCAAATGAATTTCAACACAGATAAATGTGAGGTATTACATTATGGTAGGAAGAATAGGGAGGTCACTTATTACTTGGAGTTTGGGTGGAGTAGAGAAGCAAAGATATCTCAAAGTACTAATACACAATTCACTAAAAGTATCAACTCAGGTTAAAAAGGCCGTAAAAAAAATCAAACCCAGCAGATGGGTTTATTTCTAGAGGGATAGAATTGAAAAGTAATGAAGTTATGCTAAACTTGTATCGAACGTTGGTTTGACCACACTTGGAGTACGGTGTACAATTCTGGACGCCATTTTATAGAAAGGATATAGAGGCACTGGAGAGGGTGCAGAGAAGATTTACAAGGATAATACCAGAAATACGAGGGTATATCTATCAGGAAAGGATGAACAGGCTGGGTTTCTTTTCTCTTGAAAAGAGAAGGCTGAGAGGTGACCAAATATAGGTCTTTAAAATTATGAAAGGTTTTGACAGAGTAGACAAAGAGAAAGTGTTTCCACTTGTGGGGAAGATCATAACTAGAGGCCATCAATATAAGATAACTCATCAAGAAATCAAACAGGGAATTCAGAAGAAACTTCTTTACCCAGAGAGCGGTGAGAATGTGGATCTCGCTACCACAGGGAGTGGTTGAAGCGAATAGTATAGATGCATTTAAGGGGAGGCTAGATAAGCATATGAGGGAGAAGGGAATAGAAGGTTATGCCGATAGATTTAGATGAGGAAAGACAGGAAGAGGCTCAAGTGGGGCACAAATGCCAGCATGGACTAGTTGAGCCGAATGGCAAGTTTCTGTGCCAAATAACTTATGTAATCCTATGTAAAAGTATCACTTCAGGTTTATGTTCTCTGTTCTATCAAGTATCTTAAACCATAACCCAGCAATGTGCAGAACAATGCTATCTGAGCATGTACTGCATTTGGCTCTGAGAAATGGGAGCCTCATTCTCACCAATGAAAGAATGGGAGAGACTGTTTATGTTCTAGAGTGATAGGGAATAAAAGGGTTTCCCGCCAACACCCGATGCCAACTTCAAGCATTCCTGAGTTGGCTGTAGCTCTGACTTACATGCAGGAGATGTGCCTAAGCTTTATTTGTTGCAGACAAACCTGACATTACTAAACGTGAATTTATAAACAGTTCCATCATTTCTTTTTCCAAAAATATACTTTATTCATATAAAATTTTCACAATACATTGGAAAATAGCTCAGTATCTTACGGTCAGCAATTTCATACAATTCATTTGGATGCCGACAGCAATTCCATACAATGCACTAGGTTGCATTTCATTTCAAGGTACAGTTTAGTACAATCCATAAATCACGTTACATGTAGTACTGTGCAAATGAGGGTATTACATGGGGCAGATGAGAACAGGTTTACATTAGATTCCAGGATACATTTCAATACCGATCACAAATCACGTTACATGTAGCACTATGCAGATGAATGCAGTACACAGACCGGATGGGGGTACATTTACATTTCTTTACAAGTTACTAAACAGTACAGAGACTTTCATTATACATGGCACAACACAGGTGTTTTTCAGTACATGGTGCTCTATGTATACAAGCAGATTAACAATTACAGCCCAAGGGGGGGTCTGATTCCATCCCCTGGGTTTATCATGGCGGAAGGGCCTTAAATTGTGGCTCTTCCCCATCGTGCCTTTGCGGCGACTGCACCAATCTTTAGTGCGTCCCTCAGCACGGAGTCCTGGACCTTGGATTGTGTCAGTCTGCAACACTCGGCCGTGGTTATCTCCTTGCTCTGGAAGATCAGCAAGTTTCGGGAAGACCAAAGTGCGTCTTTCACCGAGTTAATGGCTCTCCAACAGCAGATGATGTCTGTCTCGGATTGCGTCCCTGGGAACAGTCCGCAGAGCACAGAGTCCTGTGTTACAGAGCTGCTTGGGATGAACCTCGACAGCAACCACTGCATCTCCTTCCAGACCTGCCTTGCAAAGGGGCAGTCCCAAAGGAGATGGATGACTCGTCCGCACCACAGCCAACTCATCTGTGATCCACCCTGTATCCATTCATCATGGCTGTTCCCCTCTCTACACACATAACTCTTTCTCTGAGCTTCACATGCCAACACGTGCATTTCCAGCAGATTTCCACTGGATTAGCCATCAGGAACAGTAACCCTGGCTGATTCTGCCCCCCTACCCAGTGCTACCTGCCATAACAACTAAGTCATCAGGGGAGCTGCTTGATTTATACCAGAGCAGCTTCAGTGCTGCTGTGATCGCATCTCTACCTAAAGACTGCTCCCTGCTGCACCAGTGTAACCCTGCCATTCCCATGCCATCGGTGCTTGTGACCTCTTGGAGTGAGAGTGATCAGGGAGCATCAGCTAGTTACACATTCTCAGCAGTTTCTTTTTCCTTTCTGATTTCCTCTCACTGGGGCTCGATGTAAGACCGAACATGATCCTTGTCACTTGAGAATCACGACTGCTTCCATCATGGAGATTGGATTTGAACCCGGATCCTACAGGATATGGGACGCGTGCCCTCACCCACAATGCCACTCCGTCTTGATGATCCATGTATTCCACGGGCACTCCAGGTTTGACAGCATCACTCTAATTTGTTTGATGTAGGGAAATTATTGGCAATTTATACATTGATTTCCATTGCCACGCCATTTACGCTGAAGCACAAAGAAACTAACAGCTGACATAAAATAACTTGCTGCAACTTTAGTTGCATCAAAAGTGGTTACCATTCGCATCTTTGAGTTGGAGACCTAGGCTATCTCATTTATTAAAATTGATAAGAGTGCAGTTGTGCTAAAACACACAATCAATCCGGACCCCTAGCAATTCGGAGAGCAAACACCGAAATTCTGAGCAGCAGAGATAGCTTTCCATCTGAGCTGTGCGGTTGTACTGAGTTTGTGCAGTTGTATGTATTGTGCGGTTGGACTGAGCTGAGCTGTGCGGTTGTACTGAGTTTGTGCGGTTGTATGAGCTGTGCGGTTGTACTGAGTTTGTGCGGTTTGGCTTGGGAGCGCAACAAAAACTTGTTGCTGGCATTGATCCACCCTTATCACATTCCAGTTGTACGTAATAAATTAATTAGGGTGCAGCTCATAGTGCTAATTGCTTCTAGCTAATGAAGTTACAATCCTATTGGACTTTGTTGCAAGTTGCGTCCGACATGTATTGACAGGCCCTTGACAACTGTTTTTTTTCACAGCGAAATGTATTTTTCTTCATTCATCGGTGGGGTTTTTTTTGGTGGAGGGGAGGCGTGAATTATATAGATCGCTTTATTTTCAGCCCTCTAGGCTTGCCAAGCCAAACACGATGTTAAATATTTATGACCTTTTGTGTTACTGATACCTTTCCCCGTTGTAAAGAAACAGATACGGTTGCTGGCAACTGTTCCTGAGCTGGCATGTCCGCCTCTCTCTCTCACCCCTGCCGGTCGCCCTTGCTGCCGTGTTAAGTTAGATAAACATTTGCCTCAGTAATTATTTACGGCCGAGGCAAGCCCTCCTCGCCATGCTCTGTGCAGCCGGCGGTGGATTACCACACATGCTGTGTCTGACACACGCACAGAGGGAGGGGAGCTTCTTCTGACCGAACAGAAGCGGGCAGGGTCACCGAGGGATATTTTGGGTGAATCCGTTTACATGTCTATATAAGGCGAACGCCCCCCCAAAAAAGAGTAACTTCTTCCTAGTGATCCAGGTGGTTGTAAAGAGGATCAGAGAGACTTAACTTTTTACAGAGCTTCAAATATGCGAGGAATTCTAGTGGTGGTGATCTGTGGCAAGCTCTGAGCTGGTGGTTGTGCGAGTTGTTTTTAGGGCTTTCCTCTCGTTGTCTCGACGGCTTCTCTTCTCTCATGTTCTAATCTTGAGTGGATGTGATATTTTATGAGGCTCTGCATTTTCCTTTGATTGCAATTGTTTTTCAGTCAAACATCGCTCGCACAGTATTACAGTGCAAGTTGCCTAGTTGCACACCGCAGCTCTCAGCATGTCCCAAAGTGCTTCACATCCACTGAATTACTTTTGAGGTGTTGTTAAGTCTACGTAATACAGAGCAATAGAGAGTGAGTCGTAACATGGTGGCTTATGAAGGACACAGGGGGCTAGTTTTAGTGACTGATATTGATATTTCTTTCCATTTAGAGCCTTATTTTTTTCATAAAATGTCCAAGCTAAGCATTTTTCTCTGCCAGCTCCCTCGATGACCAAGTGGGTAAAAGCATTGCTATACAGACCAGAAGGTTTGACTTCCTGTCTGCAGACTTATCTGATAGCCTGGGCAGGAATTCGGGTGCCCTAATTCTTCTCAATGTATCTGGGCTAGCGAG
The DNA here is from genome assembly GCF_044704955.1 of Pristiophorus japonicus. Taxonomy (NCBI): domain Eukaryota; kingdom Metazoa; phylum Chordata; class Chondrichthyes; family Pristiophoridae; genus Pristiophorus; species Pristiophorus japonicus. The sequence goes on from NC_091983.1 coordinate 189,123,281, forward strand.
AGGATCAGTCAGCCAGAATTCCCATACCCGTTTACTAACCAGGAACCCCTGTGGGAAAGTGCATGTATGAGGAGAGGATTGGACTCAGCTGTGAAGGCCTGCCTCCACAATCTAATGGCCTGCCAGCACTTGTTGTCGAGGCTCGCATACATAGACTGATCATTTAGCTAAAGTACTGAAGGGCGGAATTGCAACCCAGCCTGAGTCTGCATCTTCAGAAGGAGGTGGGAAGGAAACCTTACTTGTCGAGTTCATGGTTTCTGTCTAATGATAATCCTCGAAATCTGTTGTTCATGCCTCTCCTAAAGTAATTGACACGTGAGGAACTATGTCATCAGATTTCAGCATTTATTTATATAATCTTAGGAGTGTTGCTACATAATATCAGGCTCTGTGATTATGGGTCCTCACTCAATGTAGGAACATAGGAATTGCTAGGTGAAAAAAGACTACGGTCCATGTAGTTCACTTCTACCATCTTGGCAGACACATGGCACAGCAATAATGGAATTGTTGATTAATCATGGCAAGCAATCTTTAACAATTTTGTCAATTAGTCTACAACAGATCCAGACCTGATGCAAGGAAACCCCCCCAGAGCTGGAAAGCTTTGGGAGCTATAGGTCCAAAGTCACCAAAGCCCCAAGCGCGTTACACTGACCATATGTCATGTCTCAAATTACTCACATACTGCATCCCAAAATATAATTTTCTCAAAGAAATCTAACTATGTGTGCATGACCCGAGGTAGTGAATGTTAGCGGTGATTTCTCAGTGCAGTTACTTAGCATTTTTAACATAGATAAATATCCCCTGGTGGAGGAAATGAGGAATGGACCATGAAGCTTTATGGGGCGAATATGAGAGAGCTGACTGGTAGAAGAGATGGGTTTTACTGAAGGGTTGGTAGACGAGATGTGTTTTCAGGTAGCTCTTCCTAAAGTAAAGAGACAGGTAGAGATGCATTTTGTTTGTAGGGAGGCAGTTCCAGACAATGAAGCCAAGGCAACTAGAAGCTTTGCCATCAACAGTGGGGAGAAGGTAGTGGGAATGCACTACACCCAGAGGATTGAAGAGCACAGCAGGGTACACAAGGCTGGAGAAGGTCGCTTTTATAGGAAGGGGGCAAGGCCTTGACAGATTTGCAGATGAGGATTTTAAATTCAATGCACGAGGGAACAGGGAGCTCGATGACTAGTACGTAGGATAGGATGTGCTCGGCAGAGTTTTGGATTAGTTGGAAATTGAGAGATTGTGAGGCTGGAAATTAGGACATTGAAGGACCTGAAGCTGGAGCGTGGTAAGGATTTTAGAGTGGAGTTGAGATAGTCTGAAGGCGGGCTACATTGCAAATGGGAAAGTAAGCAGTTTTTGGCGTTGGATTTTGTGGAGTGAGTGGCAAGTCGGCAGAGCTTTTGTTGGGGTGGTAAACTGTTTCTGCGGGATGGAGTCGAGAACACTCGAGTCAAAGGCAGAGTCTCGATTAAGGAGATCTTCGAAGTGCTCCATCCAGCGGGCCCTGACTGTCTCGGTGTCCTTAATGAGTGTTTCCCCGTTCTTGGCCAGCAGTGGGGTGGAGCCTTGGGTGTTTGGCCCGTAGGTGGCCTTGACTGTGATGAAGAATCCTCACACATCAAAGCCTCCCTGATAAAGTGCGACATCCCCACTGACATCTGGGAGTCCCTGGCCAAAGACGGCCCTAAGTGGAGAAAGTGCGTCCGGGAGGGCACTGAGCACCTCGAGTCTCAACGCCGAGAGTGTGCAGGAATCAAGCACAGGCAGCGGAAAAGTGTGCAGCAAACCAGTCCCACCCACCCCTTCCCTCAACAACTATCTGTCCCACCTGTGACAGTCTGTGGCTCTCGTATTGGATTGTTCAGCCACCAAAGAACTCACTTCAGGAGTGGAAGCAAGTCTTCCTCGATTCCGAGGAAATGCCTATGATGATGAAACTGTTCCTGATATTTGACTGGAGTGAATCCTGGCTCATCATTGCCTGATGTCTGCAGTTTCCAGCAGGAGTCACTGGATAGCATTCGGGAGCAGGAACCCCGGTTGATTTCTGTTCTTTCCATTCTTGAGCCACAGGACACTCATGGCCCTCACATTGCTGTGGCTAAGACCATCTAAATCAGAGACTTTCCTCATCTGTGTGGCTCAGATATATATGTACAGGGCAGGGCTTTTTCTATTGAGTCACCAGGTGAGTGGTGTAAAGGATTTGGTTAACTGCTATGCTTGAAGAGGAAAAATTGCAGGCCAAGGGGAAAGAGCAGGGAAGTTGGAATTGCATAGCTCTTTTTCTGTGCTGTATTATTTTATCAGTAAGACAATGAGACTTTTTGCTTTAGTCTGAGGGTTTCCATTCCTAGTCTGACATCCACATTCAAGTCACTTCTTGTAGCAATTGTTGAGAGTCATTTTTCAAAGTTGAATGGGAGAGGCTCCACAAGACAAGAAAGGAGGGGCTTCATTTATTTTTTTTCAGCTTGTTTGACTACACAGTATGCCCTCTTACTTTTCAAGTGTGGTTAACCAAACATGAGCTGGAGTCCAGCACCCGCTGTAATGAACTGTTAATGTTTTGGTTTGTTTAAGGATCATTGCAGAGACTATCTGCAGCTGGAGGTTGCCCCAATACCAAGTGTTTGTCATGATCTAGAATAATGTCTCCCAATGAGGTAGGAAAGAGTGAGCTGCCCATGACTCACAGATTGTTGCAGTTTCTTTCCTTTTCTTTCAAACTGCGGCTGACAGCCTCATGTTTTTTGAATAACTGACCACATAATGAGCAATCCACCTTGCTTCGCTGGGGAGGGGGAAAAAATCTGCGTATGCTGCTTCTGTGCTGGATTTCTTGGGGTGCCAATACCCTGCTGCGTAGGTCACCCCAAAAGGAACCTGTCGGATTGACAAAAGTTGGCAGCATGTTTTTACTTGGGTCTTCCCAGCCTTACCATGCCCGGCAAGTTTACACGCAGGTCAAGAGTTAGTGGCTTTAGCACTGAAATAGGCCCAGTCTGCGCTAGAAATCAAAATATATCCTGAGTGTGTTTGAAAATGTAAGCTCTTCATAGTCTTTTGTTGGTGGGGGTGGGAAGGTGAGAAAAATCTTACGAGCTTTGGGTCACCACAAATCACATATAATGTAAAGCATTCCAGTCAACATCCTCCCACTGCCCCCCCCCCCCCCCCGCTGAGTAAACGGAAAACATGTTGGCTTGGTTTGCCAATGTTTTGTGTGTATGTGCATTTTTTATTAAATTAATCAAAGTTGTTCTTTATGTAGTCACTCAATTTTTACTGGAACTGATGTAATCATTGAAATCTGCTGACTTTCCAAATTGTTGCTCCATATTTTAGACAATTGTTTACCACAAATGCATTGTCCTGTTCAAATACAGGAAATGATCCTAAATTTAGTCTATGCTTTCTTTCATTTATTTTGCACCACCACATGTCACAATGAAGGGGTATGGGAGAAAATTTGTGAACTTATGGGTCATAGTAATATAGTAACATTAAGAACAGGAGTAGGCCATTCAGCCCCTCAGGCCTACTCCGCCATTCAATCAGATCATGGCTGATCTGCACCGCAACTCCATTTTCCCGCCATTGTTCCATATCCTGTGATACCCATTGGTCACTTAGGATAGGTGAGGGTAAAATTTGACTTGGTTGTTTTATACCCACTAAATTTCTCTCTTTCTTTTTCACCCTGACTATTTGCCAGTTTCCCTCCTGGAGTTTGCCTAAGATGCCATTATGTACATACGAGGCGTGTCAATGAGCATCAGGGCGCTATTCCATCCTGGCCCTTGTAGCGGTTACTGGACTGCTATCAGGAGTGGAAATCCTGGCCTAATATCCCGTCCCTAACCCAGTGCTTCTACTACCATCACGAATGAGACAAGCCAATTCACCTAGGATTGAACATGGTACTTACCTTCCTGCTCTGTGTGTCTCAGCTGCTCGCTGGATGAACCCACTGATCCGTTAAAGGAACCAGTCAGTGTTCATTGAAGAAAAATGTCAGTTTACCCATCTGGCTAGGGAGAGAAATGGGGATGTGTTCATTTATGTTTAAAAAGCACTATCCTGTGTCAGCACCTTGATTACCTCATTTATAATACTGAATGGAGGTCAGATATTGAAACTAAACAAGGCCACCTCTTCTCACTGTACAAACTCGCCGACTGGTTCCAAATGACTGCTAATGTAAATGAGATCTACCTCAGGGACAGTTCTTCGGCTGGTTCCTGATTTGGATAGCAGTGGATGGTTCCTAATATAAGCCAACAGCAGAATCACGATTTGAATGTCCTTAAATGTTAAGGCTTAAATGTCCTGCATAGGCGGCTTTTAAAAAATATAAGCAGAGGGCTCTCCTGATGGCTCTGTGAGCTTATTCAGTGTGTTGCTGACTCTTCTGAAGTAGAAAAGTTCATTTACTGAGTTAGGTGATCTCCGCCAGGCATGACAGGAATGTTACATTTGGCTCTGCCCCTGCCTTAAACAAGGGAGCATTAGCCAGTGTTGATAGAGTGAGATGAAGTAGGTGGAAGGGGATTCAGGTGGAGCATTAAAACTGGCATACAGCTGTTGGGCCGAATGGCCTGTGTCCGTGCTATAAAACACCATGGGGCTAGAAATTCAGCTTTTATTGTCATTGTTGGGAAAAAATAAGAATAAACATTTTTAAGGGAGTAAAATTGGTACAAAAATATGCCTGTCGATAAAAATTGGCATTGCACGAGGATTCGCGGTGGAAATCGCGATCTCGCCAACTTTAGCCCGAGGCCTAACAACGGCAAAAATACAGACCCTGGGAGGGGAGAAAATACACACACAAAAAAAATTGCAAAAATAAAAAAATCAGAAAACATCCATTTAAGTAATGAATTGCTGATAAATAATTTAAAAATAAATGTACCTTTTTTGTAAATCTTCCTACTTACCGATGTTTCTGAGGCTGCATCACCTGCTTTTCTCATGCTTGGCTTTTTCACCCGAGTACGGGTTTGCCGAACAGCCAAATTTAGGTGGTACGATATTTTTTCAGGTTGCACCTTGGCGATCCGCTTTTGGGCGATATTTCAAAACTGCCATTCTTAACTTTTGGGGAATTTTGTGAGATTTCTTTTAACACCAATAAAGCACTTTTAACGCCAAAAAAAAATCACTTTAAAATGTGCTTTAGGCTGGCAAATGTCTAGTCCTATGATCACTGTCCGGTGACTCCTGTTAGAAGTGTATTTGTGTGAATGGTAGGTGAAGGCAAGATTGGGCCTGGTTCTGATGTTCTCCTGTTAATCGAATAGTTTACTGTCACTCACTGGCAAGCCTCAGAAGCATAAAAGCCACTTGGGACAAGGTACTCGAAGGTTCCTGGTGCTGGTTGAACTGTAGTCCAGGAAGGAGTAAATGGCTTCAGGAGTTAGGTCAATAGATATCATTATCTGTTTCCAATTATTTTTATGCGGTTTCACTTTGCTTAGAAAATAGCTCATCAGCAGCCGTAGAAGCTGTTGTAAATGGAATTGAAATTCAGAATCTCCTGAGGTAAGTACAGGTAGCATCTTTTCTTATTCAAAGCAAAGGGGAACAATAGGTGCTGTTTGGTGTGTGTAGCTGACCTTCTAACCTTTGCTGATTCCAAATTGCCTGCAGGTCAGTAAATGTTAAAAATGGTATTTTGTTTCTTGGGAGGGCAAGGGAGCAGTGGGATAAGACTCACCACTGAGGGGGTGGGAGAGAGCTTGTGGACTGGGATAAGACTCACCACTGAGGAGTGGGAAGGAGCTTGTGCCTACAATTAATCTTTAGAATCACCCTCGTAGGTCAGTGGCCCTAACTTGGTTTCAGTAAAATAATGAACATTTCTGTTACTGTACAAGGCTGAAATTTTTTGTGTTGGCCGGCTGTGCTAACTCCCTCACTTCCTTATTTTCTAATTATTTTTGATTCTACAATATTGAGGCAGTTTTCGCAAAGGTACTCTAATGTTAAAAAAAGAAGTTCATAAGAATAGTTGTGTGAAGGAATGTTTTTAATGACTTACTTCACTGAACTAGAATACATTGTGTAATATTCCTGAAACTTTTTTTCTTGTAAGATGCTTAATTTGTGAAGCACTTGAAACTATTCAAGAGTCTATTAGACACAGCTCTGCAATGATACCTCAATATAATTGGCTTACTACATTTTTATTAAAAATCTATTAGAAGTAGTTTTGGAATACAGGGTGGTTAATCATTAACTTGTAACAAAGTAAATCTACAGAATCTGCTTTTTAAAAAAAGGAGAGAGATGGTCTTAACTGTTCTGATGAATTGCTAGATGGTCTTATACCTTCCCTCATCCTGTTTCAGGAGACTAAGATCCATGCGCTGCTCTCCTTTCTCATATAATTGGACAGCGAAACAATTTCTGAAGATGTTACAGCCTCCACTTTAGTACAGAGGCCTACGGAGTGTAGGCACCTGGGGCTGTTTACTGCCTTTCCATCACTAAAACTGTCTGCCTTGTCCTGACAAGAGAATATTACAGACACATTTTCATGGGCCTACATCGTCAATGATCCCTAGATCCAAGACTTGTTTAAACTGTGGAGTGCTGTAACCTATATATCTGCAGCGTTACATTTCTGAAGCGTCAAATCACCTAGTGCATCAATTTTAAAGGTACCTTTCTCTCCTAATTGGGCAGGAAGGATAGAACTTGAATTTAGCTGGCACTTTATCACATCCACAGGATGTCCCAAAGCGCTTCACATTCGATGAATTACTTTTGAAATGTAGTCTCTGTTTGCTATGTAAATAAACTCTGCAGTCAATTTGTGCACAGAAAGATTGCACAAATGGCAAGAACAACTTGCATTTTATATAGCACCTTTTTATATAACACCGTTAAACTAGAAATATGGCCCAAGGTGCTTCACAGAGGAGAGAAGGAGCAAGTCCTGAGCCTTTGCAGGAGGTTTAGCAGAGATGACCAAAGACTCGGTCAAAGATCTGCTCTGCGAAGGCTTTTAAAGGTGGATGGGGAGGGAAGTGGGCTGGGCGATATAGAGAGGCGGAGGAGTTGGCGGAGGAAATGCCAAAGAGTAGGGCAGAGGCAACTGAAGGCTCTGTCACTGAAGATGGACCGGAGGGAGCAGGAATGCAGAGAAGGTCAGAGTAAATGAGATGAATGACCGATTTATTTGTTTTCAGTGGTGTTGGTTGAGGGAGGAATGTTAGCCAGAATATGAGGAGAAGTCGCTGGTCTTCTTTAAAGAGTACCATGGGATCTTTTACATCCACATGGAAAAAGCCGATGGGGACCTCCGTTTAGCATCGCATTCAAAGGGCAGTAATGCACTATTCCCTCAACACTGCACTGAAGTGTCAGCCTAGATGATGTGCCTAAATCCTGAACCCATAACCTTCGGACACCTAGGTGAGAATCCCGCCAAGCTGACACATAATTACACTGCTAGGCCTATGGCAATGCCTTCCCAAAACTCTAAGCCAAGTAGGTATTAACAAAAGTGGGCGAAAGATCAGACTCACTCCTCAGTGAATTTTCCTCACCTTTGTAGAAGTGCCTGATTTCACCCATGGCATCTGCCTCTTGGTGCCATAGTGAGATTGGAAATTGTATGTGGAGGAGGACCGTGTGTGTAATCTCGTATTCTAGCATTCCGAAACAAATTGTGTATTTAAACAGCCATCAGTGTGAATTGCTGCTCCTTTTCTTGCAGTATTGGTGGTGTGCATTTGTGTGCACTCGCCGGAATTTCAGATCAAAGGTTTACTCGGTGTTTCTAAGGTAAATTTCCAAGCAGTGAGAAAGGGAAAGGGGCCCAAGTGGTTTACCCACACTGACCTTTCCACTCCGCTATTGTCAGCAGGTTTTCATTCGAAACACTGTCCCAATAGCTCACTGTAGGTGAGCGTTCCCAAGATACTGCTTCAGCTTGCAAAAAGCATGTGTGCACGTGTTCAGAACTCGCTAGTTTTATGTACTGGTAGATTAACTCTAAACAAGTAACAAACACAATAACTGGTAAATATTGATACTGGCTGCTAATCTTTCATTATGCCAGCTCTGATTTATTGTTTAGGGCTTACAGGCCCATTGTTCGGATGTAACGTTTGTTTCTCGGAGACTGGAGCTGTTAAAAGATGAGGTTCACCAATGCAAAAGTGACCCACAGGGACTGTAACCAGAGTAAACCTCGTTTAAAGGTTGACAAATATTTATTTGGTTTTTGTGTTTTTTGGGGGAGGGGGGCGACGGCGGCAGAATGTGAAAAGCAGTCAACGCGTCTTTAATTCACAACTTTTGACTGCTTTTGAACCTCTTGTGTGGACACAAAATAGTATCAATTTCTTTTCGAGCAGTCAGTGTGTACATAAAAAGGAGAAAGACAGGACAAAGTTGTATAGGTTACTTCATTAATCAAGAGTCCTCTCCTTTTCCTTAAACAACTTTGTTTAGCTTTTGTTTGGTGACAGCGGAGGAAGCAGATGATAAGAGAAGGTGGCACCTGTTAACCCTTTATTTAGTGCAAGCTTTAGCAGCAATTTGATGTTTTTACATGAGACAATTACTGACATTTCTTGTGTTTGGATATTACTCTGTCTATTATTTCCCCTCTTTCTCCTCCTTCCCCCGCCCCCCCCCCCCCCCTGTCTGAGACAGTACCTGAAATGTGTGTCATTTTACAGCTAGCTAGCAATTAAAATGAAGGGAGGACTGGGTGTGGCTTTGAATGACTGCAAAGTGTAGCTTTTAGAAAGAACTAAAATTGTTTCCATTGATACTATTTCTACTGAAGTGTCATTCTCATCACTTATTTCTTTAATCTGGGTTTATGCTGCGGTACCATTATTCAGGCAGGAGATGCCTCTCTTTCATTGCCTTGCCCACGTAGCCACTCTTCATGTGGGAGCTTAAACCATGAAGGGCCAATATAGCTCACGCAGAATCCTGCCCATGAATTTTCTCCGCACACGTCTGAATTCTGGCAGGGCTGCCTGATCCACCATCGGAGCTGCCTCCTCGTGAATATATTTGGCCTGTAAGAGGCAGGCCTCATACGTGAAAAAGGGGAGAACGACGCACTGGTCTAATTGTCACTGCTTTCCTAGGGCCAGGACTGCAGCAAACTGCAATGCAAAAGTGCCAGTTGAAGGTGGCCTTGTTTGTGCCCACTCAGAAGTCAGGGACAATTTGTGAGGCTGGGATTTCTGAAACAATTGCACCACATTCATTCCAAAAAGGTGGTATAATGGGGGGGATGAGTGGCAAGCATCTGTTGAAATAGCTTTCTCTTGAGGCTAGGGTGGAATGGGGCCCAATTATTCTATTTTCATGTGTTAATGAATTTGAATTTAGGAGGTTCATCTTTTCACTCTTGATGGCTGTTTGATTATGCAGCGACTTTTTGTGCCTTGTCTGTCCCTGCATGGATCTGTCTACACTCAAGTGGTGGTCTGAATGGCAGCAGCGGCTAATCCGTCTCAGCCAGCAGGCTTCCGGCTTCAGCCGCCCAGCAGGAGCACCTCTGTCCTGTAATTAACAGAACTATCAAACCTGCTGTTTGGTGCAAGCTCAATCTCTAGCGTACTCCTTCTCTTTGAGAGGGAAGGAAAGATTGGGTTGTTGGCTTCCATCGTTACCTCATTTAGTATTCCAAGCAGATGTCAGCTTTGCATCAACATCTCTGCTGAATCCAATGTCCATTTTATCACACTGAATATCTCATGAACTCTTCACCAACCTCAGAGACCTCGATCAGTTCAGAGCTCTGGAGAGTATACGGGCTCTTGCTGTACTCCTAATACAACACCAGTAACGGCGGCTGTTGTAAAACTGTCACTAAGAAGGGAGAGGTTAGGAGTACTTTTCTTTATATTGAGAGTTGTCGGAACAAGGAGCACTGTGACACAATATGTGGTTGAGGCTGAGACCATTGCTTCTTTTAAAAGAGAATTGGATACGTATAAGAAAAGAAAGACTTGCATTTATATAGTGCCTTTCATGACCACCGGACATCCAATAGCCCTTTACAGCCAAAGAAGTATTTTTTGAAGTGTCGGCACTGTTGTAATGCTTGACTGTTTTTTTGTTCTGTTTATTGAGGGATAAATATTGGTGAGGACACTGATATCTCCCTTGCTCCTCTTCAAAATAGTGCCTGGGGTTCTTTTATGTCCACCTGAGAGAGCAGACATGTCCTTGGTTTAACGTCTCATCCAAAAGACGGCACCTCCGCAGCGCTCCCTCAGCACTGTACGGGAGTCAGCTTAGGTTTTTGTGCTCAAGTCTCTGGAGTGGAACTTGAACCCTCACCTTTATAACATCAACACAGCTAATATAATAGCAACACAGCTAAAAGTGTGGTCCTGGCAAATATTTAGCCCTCAACCAACATCACTGAAATAGATCATATGGTCAATTATCTCATTGCTGTTTGTTGGACTTTGTTGTGGGCAAATTTGCTGCCATATTTGTCTACATTGCAACTATGACTTTTATTCAAAAGTACTTCATCGGCTGTGAAGTGCTTTGGGACATCCTGAGGATGTAAAAGGTGCTATATAAATGCAAATTTTCTCTTTCTGTTTGTTTTTAAAACATTTTAGCTTTGCGTTAATTGCTATAACAGAATGATAGGAACATAGAAACAGGAGTAGGCCATTTAGTCCTTAGAGCCTGTTCTGCCATTCAGTTAGATCATGGTTGATCTCTATCTTAACTCCATGTTGGCCAGGTGAATTCAGTTCTTAATTCCCTTTACGGGGATTTTCAAAGATGATGGTTGTCCATTTCTGGAGAGGTGTAAGAGCTGGCTCAAATAACTAAATGCGAAGGACCCATACATTCTCCACATTTGCAATAGTCCTTGTTCAAATGAGAATGGCTTTACTTTAATTATCCTGAACATTTGTTTGTATGAATTGCATACTTAGTGAGGGAACTGAGGTAAACTGGAATTCTGCACCTTTGCCAACTCACTTGTGACATAAAGATAAGGGAATGCAGGCTGAAGGTTGAGTCATTCAGGTTAATCTTAGTTTTGGCAGGACACCATTGATCGTGTTCCCTATGAGAACCTGGTTGGCGAGCACTGAAGGAAATGAATGTGGTGCATGCACCGTAGTCAGTGTTAGTAATGTTACAGCCCAAAACAGTTCACTTGATAGTCTGTCGTATCCAACAAAGATGTTGTTGTACTAATCATCAATGGCATGTGTCTTCAAGTGGCTGTATAGGCCAATTCTGGATGCACATAGTCTCTTGCACACCGGACAAGGGAAGTTTAGTGTGCCTGATGCTAACAGTACTGCCACCTGATGTCGTCTATCTCTAGTGTCCCGCAGGCGTTGACATCGGCTTTCTTCGAAGGATTGGCAAGCAGTCCTTGTGAGGGTTCGCCACTGGATTTTATTAGCTGCTGTATTCTCGAGGTCCTTTGGTCGGATGCCACAGTACTGGAGGTTAGCCTTAATGCAATCTTTATAGCGCTTGCGGGGGCGCCCCTGGTGCCTTCGGCCTTCACAGAGCTCGCCGTGGAGAAGCTGACAAGGGATCCTTGACTCATCCATGCGGATAACATGACTAGTGAATCACTATTGAGGTTGATGCATTCTTGCTATTCAGTGCAGGTGATGTAGAGAAGATTGTAGACTGATTGCTAGCATCAGAGACCTCAGTCAAGAAAAAACACTGGAGAAACTTGGGCTTCCAAACCTTGAAAGGAGGTAACTTGAGAGGAGCCGTCAAAAGATATATAAGAAAGAAAGACTTGCATTTATATAGCACCTTTCACAACCACCGGACGTCCCAAAGCGCTTTACAGCCAATGAAGTACTTTTTGAAGTGTAGTCACTGTTGTAAACAAGGAAATGTGGAAGCCAATTTGTGCACAGCAAGCAATGTGATAATGACCGGAATGTTGGTTGAGGGTTAAATATTGGCCTGTACACTGGCAATAATTTCCCTGCTCTTCTTCAAAATAGTGCCATGGGATCTTTTACATTTACCTGAGAGAGCAGATGGGGCCTCAGTTTAATATCTCATCTGAAAGACGGTACTAAGATATTAAGTGGCATAGTAAAGCTAAATCTGAAATATTACTGCTGATGAAACTGTGACAGGGCAAGAGAGGATTCAAGTTCAAACTAGTGAAAGATAAATTTAGAAATTAAGGCAAAAAATTGATTTTTGGGTAGAGTAATGGGGGCAAAAACCCTGAAATTGTTCCATGCTGTAATAGGGACAACATGTAAGATGAACTAAAATGGGCTGAATGGCTTTCTTCATCTATTTATTTTGTGAGTTTAGTTTCACTTTGTTTTTAATGACCTTAGGACTTAATTGAATTCAAATGAGCACACCACCATCTGAGGCATGTTAACATTTAATGGAAATAGTATTTCTAGTGCATAAATGGTGTATTTAAATCTGTGCTTCTGTTTGACCTGTTGGTACCCCAGTTGAACCCAACATTATGCACTCGTGTGGCCTTTTTTTTTGGAACTGTTTGTAGCGAGCTTTTATTTTTAGCATTATTGCAGAAGCCCATGGCAGTCCTGCTATCATGACCCACACAACTGTCCCCTCTTTGCCATGATGGATTATATGGCAGAGTGCTGTCCGCTCCTGAGGACTGAAGGTCAGCTGCGGAAGCTTTTTCTTTTCTTTTTTTGGGAAACCCTTCGGGGAAGTTAGTTCTCAGGTCATCTGCAGAGGATTGACTGCTGAGGGCCTCTTAAAACAGGCTGCGGTCTGGACCAAGAGTTGCTAATCCTGGATATCTTGAAGATTTTGAATAGAACCATTTAATATTTCAATAACCAGACATGTAAAGATCCAACGACATTAGCAGTTCCTAATTACTATATAGAAACCCCACAGATTATAACATTTGGAGAATATTAGATGGCCCCAATAACCTATTACTTTGTTCACTTAAACATGTCTGCTGAATTAAGGCCTTTATGGGGAATTTTGTTGCAAATAATTGTATAAGCGAGCAATGTCATGTCAAAAATTATACACCAATATCCCAGATCTCTTTTTTTTCTCTCCCCTACTCCCACAAATAGCCAAATATTTTTCTTATCAAGGCAAAATCCTTTTCTAAAAACAACTCTTTGTCAAACTCTCCGCCCATCCCGAACACTCTGTCTCCTTGCCGTGGTATGGTTGGATGGGCGTGGCTGCCCGCTGCTATCTTATCCAGATGGCTGGTAGTCATGTGCAAGTCTCGAGTGTGGATCAGGATATTTGACCATGGGGAGTATTGCAGCCGAGACCAATCCTGAAATCCACACAGGTTGCACTCCCAGCAGCGATCGGCAGGGCGGGGATCAGAAGTGGAAACTGTGCTGATTTTTGTTTCTCGCCTACCTCACGGGGGTGGGGGGGGGGCGCTCAAGCCAATTAATTGTACTGTCCTTCTTCCTGCCACAGCAGAGATCAGCTGACCGTGCGGAGACCAGGGCCAAACCTCAGCTCCTCTTAGCCTGTACAGCTGCGTGTGGGATAAAACTCACTGAGCTACCGCGAGCAGCAAGTTAAGAGGTATCTTTATAGATGCGATGGTGTGATTCAATCTCTGTGTGCATTCTGAGAGCAGCGCTCCCAAGGAGTCACGTTAAATTGCCACGGTTTTGCTCTGGTCCATGCTCTTGATGTTAAACTAAAGTAAGAAGGAGGTAAATGTGATGAGATCTAATCATTTTAAAATTCAGCGCTTTAAAACTTAGAACTCAATCCATTCTGTCCTTTCAGCGATTTAGCACAGTCTTGAGGAGAAGCTGAGCGATAGAATTAAGTTACCTGATTGATCTTTGAACTCTTTCCAATGTCTTAAATTCACTTCTAAATGCAAGTAAACTGCAAAGGTCCAAAGTGGTCCAAAGGTTCAGTTTGATAAATTGACTGGGGAATATTAGCTTGAAGCTTGTCAGTATAACCATTCTGTACTGATCTTTAAGAGCTGTGTGTAACTTATATCAAATAATGTCGTCCAGCTCTCTGAAATGCTCAGGAATGGCACTGTATAGCATTGCTTCCATTTATCAATGACAAATAAAATCCCGGATTTATTTATGGAACAAACAACTTAGCAAATGGGGGTCAGGTCAGCTGCACAGCTCTGTGACTGGACTAGGCTCTTTACATGAGTTGGTCTCACTGCATTCTCAAAAAGTTGCATCTGTTTCAGACTTTTGTTTTCGCTCAGTGACCAGTCAACTGTCCAGTGACCCCACTGTAAAGTGTGCATGTGTGGGTGTCAGATTTGCCTCTAATATTCTAACCTCCCCCATCACCCCCTCCCCACCACACCCCAGCCCGCCCCGTTCAATTGTGTGTTCTCCGGATTCACGTGTGAAGAATGGCTGCTTGGACCAGGGGACCCGGAAACTCACATATGTCAAGTACCCACATTTCAGAGCCATTGTCCACTTGTTAGTATTTGCTGTCAAAACCTAAAAAGAAAAAGAAAGAATGACTTGCATTGATATAGCGCCTTTCAAAACCTCACGACACCCCAAAGCACTTTACAGCCAATGAAGTACTTTTGAAGTGTAGTCACTGTTGTAATGTGGGAAACGCGACAGCTAATTCGCGCAAAGCAGGCTCTCACAAATAGCAATAATATTATGACCAGATAATCATTTTTTTGTGATGCTGATTGAGGGATAAATGTTGGCTAGTACACTGGAGATAACTCCCCTGCTCTTCTTTGAAATACTGCCATGGGACTTTTATGTCCACCTGGGAGAGCAGACGGGGTCTCGGTTTAAAGTCTCATCTGAAAGATGGCATCTAGAGTGTCAGTCTAGATTTTGTGCTCAAGTCTCTGGAGTGGGATTTGAATCCACAAACCCAATGACTCATGAGTGAGAGTGCTACCCACTGAGCCACGACTGACACTGTTGTTATTTCTTATGTGGTAAAGTTGAAAATGATCTCCACAAAGCTTGCTAAAAACCTTTGGGATTTAAACTTCTTGTGCTACTTGGAGGTTTCCCAATAAGTCACCATGGCAATTACCTTCTGCACATAACCTACTGTGTCCCATGGCTCCCGAACTCATTGGGATAGATTGGAGCCATCCAATATAGGGAGAGAGTTTGAGAAATGAATGCCATTCTAGCATAAACATAAAAGCCACGGGAGGGAGGGAAAATTAGCCGACATGCTAAACGCAACCTCCAAAGCTTAGTCAAAGAAGTAGGTTTTAAAGGGTGTCTTAAAGGAGGAGTGAGATGAAGAGATTTAGGGAGGGGATTTCAGAGCTCTTGGCCTGGACAGCTGAAGGCACAGCCACCGATGGTGGGGGGGGAAGGAGTGGGGGATGAGGTCAACGTGGGAAGAACGTGGAGTTTTTTTTTAATGTATTTTTTTTTAATGAACTTTTAGTGTGTCAGAGAGTAAAAGGGGTAATTTTCAACTTTTCCACCTAGGTGAGAATCTGGCAGTGCAAATCGGCTGTTCATTGTACAACTTGCCCAATTTGCAAGCCACTGAAATCAGCGGAACAAAACTCGCGTGCGATCTGCAATGGACGGGACGATTTGCTCTGCCCAGATGGTAAAGATGAAAATGATCTCCAAAAAGTTTGTTAAAAATACTAAAGGCTTTTATTTTAAGTGAAAAAGGGTGGCAGGTTTCATATTGGAAAGGGTAATGTGTGGTTTCTTCCCCACCCACAGACATTCCAAACAAAATTATTTCAATCCTGCATCTTCTCCTTGCTGATCACTCATACTGGCTGGTAATTATGCTGTTCATCTTTCATCACTTTTTTTCTTGCTGGAAAGAGCTCCATTGAGAAAATTCACACATTCCTCCACTCCCAGCGGGGGAGCCACGCTCAAAGGGAGCGTGGGTCAGGAGTAGGGCTTGCAGCATGTGTAGCTCTGCTGCCACGTGCTCTCTCTGAGCATGGGGTCAGCGAGTTTACCCTGATATGTTCATGACTTGCAAGCGTGTCTTTAATTTAACAACTTCTTTCTGTATCTTCTTCAGGCAGCGAGCCATGGATACCATGTTTCTTGTTTCCTGTTTGACAGCAATGCACTATTTCCTCTTTGATCCAGTTATCCAGCTTGTTTTGTTTGGCTCGCTGCCCCCAGTAATGCTATTAGCTCTGTTTGTACTTTGGTCTAAAATTGGATCACGTCCTAAAAATAAGAGTGAGAGTTGTTTTCTCCGTTGACTTTTTTTCTCTCGCAGCTTTTGTTTTGTGGGTTGGCGTGGTCATCCTGTGTGATTTTTGTTAAAGGCCTGCGTTTGATTTTCTACTGTGTGAGCGTTGAGTCAAGTGATGGCTTTAATTACTCAAGGAAAACAGGCTTTTGAGGCCTACACCTCGCCACTCACTTTTTAGGCGAGGATATGACTAATTTTAAGGCACTCTTGTGTTGGGGGAGTGCAGTCCACTGCACACCTGTGGTGCAGGCACAGTAGGCAGCACTCTTAATATAAAGCCGGGGAAGTCTGTAGAGCTGACCCATCAGATGGTGCTTTTATATTGCTTTAGGTGTTGAGCTAGCGCCGACAGCTTCGAACATGGGTCTCACAGCCGCCCTAAAGTAATCATGTTACATTCATTAAGGCTTTCTACTTAAAATCAGGTCTTACCAGTGGCAATTCTGACAAGTTTCCTTTTGTGATGATGCTGGCTGGACGAGACCTACGTGTACCCTGTGCAATATAAAAGCCGCTGTCCAGGTCTCTGCTTGTAAGTATAGTCGGAGAGGTGGATACCCCATAATGGGAATGGTGGGTGTCTGGTTCCCATATGGAGTGGTGATGTAAATAGGATAGAGCGGCACATCAGAAGGAATGGGTATCTGTTCGAATGCCATTCTTCTGGAAAGTTGGGAACCCACCTAGGCTATGAAAAATGGCTTTCAGTTTGTCCTCCTCAGTGGTGGCTGTGGTCACTCCTCTTGGAGCCCCCAAAGAGCCACGGATACATGTTCAGCTGTTCAGAAACCAAGGCCAGTAAATGAAACAAAAGCCAAATACTGCGGATGCTGGAAATCTGAAATAAAAATTGAAAATGCTGGAAATACTTGGCAGGGCAGGCAGCATCTGTGGACAGAGCACCAGAGTTCATGTTTCAGGTTGGTGACCTTTCATCATAACCAATTAATGGTACTTTCAGCAGGGGCTGAGTACAAAGTCGGATTCCTCAAAGTCAGATTCCTCATAGTTTTTTCTTTGGGTTGTGTCAGGGCGGCAGAAGGTGGGGCGGGGGTGGGGGACGGGGAGATTCAAGGAAACAAAAGCAAAGCAGTGAAGAGATGAGCTGATAAACACAGTAAACAGAAAACTGTACAGGAGTGTGGGAAAACATTCAGAAGAACCACAAGCAGGAAATGCACTGCCCAGTCTAAACAAGTAGTCAATGCAGTGACTGACTTCCAGTCAATGTGAAGTCTATCAATGTACCATCAACATTACCAAACGTGCGTCAGACTTAACATCAGCAAAATCTCCTCCTGCTGCCTCTCTCTGGCTCTATGTAGGAACTAAGCCCACATTAAAATGATTTGTGTTTGTCGATGAATAGCTTGTACATATGCCATGAAGCAGCAGTTCTGGGTTTCCCTGTAACACAACAAGGTTTTATTTGGTCTTTGTTTATAGAAAGGCAAAAAAAAACATTGGGATTGTGCAAACAAAATAGACATTAACAAAAGGAAATGGATAATTGATTCATTTAAGTACCAGTTTAAACTAATTTACTTCAGGTGGCTCTTTGTTTATTTCATTCCAATTATAAGTTGGAAATGTCCATGGGTAGTTTTAATAAATTTAAACGCAAATCTCGGGGATGAGAGTTTGGTTATTCTGGAAAGAGAACCATTAACAAGTTGTAAAGCATAAATAATTCCTTCCAGAGGTATTACCACACAGTTAACTTTCTAGCCGGCCTGCATGATTGATAAACATAGGTGCAAATCTATACCTCCCAGCCCTGTTTTCGAAAGGTCCCAAAGATATGTCTGATAAATACAAAACAGCATGAAGCGTTTAAATTCACATTGTCCAATGTTGTCTATAAAAACTAGTTAACTGATGCTGCCATGATACTACTAGCCTATTGCATCTTACTAAAGAGTCATGATGTGTCTTTTGCTTTTTTTAATATCCTGTTTACTTTGAGATGTATGGACTTATGTTATTCACCTACTACAATTTAAGCAGCTTTGTTGAAACTTGCATTTGTAATCTCTGAGCTTTCATTGCCAGCATAACTAGCGAATTTTAAAAAGCCTGTTCATCAGCTTAGTATCTCCCCCCCCCCCGCCCCCCCGCATGGAAAAACCCAAAATAAAATACATTTAAACAGCACAGTCTGTAAAATCAAAACCATGGTAACAATTTACATAGCTGCAATAACAGACCTCGCAGACAGGGGTCATTGTGGTAGATTTGTGATCGGTATTGACTTGCCAAAAAAGAGATGAATGTATAACACAATGTGAATAAATGAAGTATTCAGACAGTTTTTGGAAAGAAATACTGGAGAAAATGATTGGGGAAGATGACAAGTAACAGAACCAAGGTGGAGCCTGTGCATCCCTTCAAAACTGTAAGAACTTGAAAATCGGCGATAATATAGAATGAACCAGATTCTGCAACGGGAAATTTGAAACAGATTCAAACTGCTTAACACCCCCAACATTTTGCATTTATATAGCACCTTTAAGGTTGACAAATGTTCCAAGGCGCTTCACAGAGGCGTATTCAGACAGAAATGGAGACCGAGTCAGAGGAGGCGATATTAAGCAGGGTTTGGTCACGGGGTTGGGATTCAAGAAAGGCTTAAAGGAGGAGAGAGAGGTGGAGGGGTTTAGGGAGGGAATTCCAGAGGGTGGTCGAAGCCGCTGAAGGCACGGCTGCCAATGGTGGGACGAGGGGTTGGGGAGGATGCCAAGAGGTTAAAGTTGGAGGAATGGAAAGTTCTGAGGGAATTGTAGGGCTAGAGCAGCTTTCAGATAAAGGGAGGGACAAAACCATTTTCGGATTTAAACACCAGTGTTGGAATTTTAACTTGAAAGTGTTGGGGGACCAGGAGCCAATGTAGAAGAGGAAGAACAGAAGTGATGGGTGAGCGGCACTTGATACAGGATTAGTTACAAGCAGCAGAGTTTTGGATGAACTGAAGTTTATGGACTGGACGCTGAGAGGAGAAGATAGGCTAAGGCAGGGGCGGAGAGGGGAGATGTTGCCTCGGTGGAAGTAGGTGGTCTTAGTGATGGAGAGGATATAAGGTCAGAAACTAGTTTGGATTCGAATAGGACACCAAGGTCCAACCTGATAGTTGGGAAGGGGGATGGAATCAGTGGCAAGGGTACGAAGATTGTGGTGGGGGCCGATGACAATAGCTTTGGTCTGCCCGATATTTATCCATGACTTAGCCTGTACTTCAGCTCAGTTTGAACTTTAGGAATCTTGTAGTTTGCCCTCAGGTGCTGAATATTGTGGTTGAAACACATTTTGTTTATGCTTCTCTTTGGGGAGTGAGGGAAATTCATTTAACACTTTCAAATAAGATAACATCGCCTTCTAATGCATTGTCTTCAGTTCAACGTTATCTACAACATGAATCCACAGCCCAAACTTTTTAAAAATAAAAGCTTTACATTTTATATATCAAAATATATTTAAGCAAAATATATTAACCATCTTCTTGTTTTTTTAATACTCCTCCTTTCTTAAAGCCACTGACTCGTGCTAGGGTATGGTTTCATGAGTGCTGACAGCCCTCTAAAACCACACCCAAATAGCCATCCTTCAATGGTGAGCCTCGAGAGTGAATCTAGGCAGACCATTCGGTTGGGGGGGGGGGGCACCACAGTCAAGCATGTCTTTACGCAACACTGAGACCCCATGCATTTTCTCGCAGGTGTCACTGGATAGCATAGGAGCAGAAACCCTGGTCGATTTTCTCCTCCAGTGCCTGCCCCAGGGGAGGGAGGGAGTAGGGATTTGTTTTAAGCACTCCTCTTCCACCCACCGCCCCCTCTCCCCTACCACCCTCAAATGCCAGTCCAGCTGATATTCTGATAGGGTTAGATGAATTAGGGTGGAAAGAGACTTGTGTGGAGCCGAATGTGTTATTAATTCCATGATAGTTCTAGCTTGGCAACAGAGTGATTTAAATAGGTGTGTCATTCATTCATTCATTCATAAGAGGTTCCTCGAAACAAGGATGACTTGTTTCCACGCCAACAAAGGATAAGTTCACAGGAGTTCCAATGAAGGATCTAAAATTCCAGGTCCTGAACTACATCCTGAAGGGTGGAAGATGTCTGTGCGTGGATTTCTTTAACGTGTGGTGACCGTTGCACACCAGCCACCACATGGGTTTGACAGAGCTGTGTCTTGGTCCAGTGGCAAGCATTACCCAAGACGACTGGAGGCCTGCTCTGCTGCACGGACCTCGTGTGCATAGACGTGTATGGCCTCTTCAGTTACCTCCTGCCATTACAGAGTATTGGAGTGGGTGCCTCGAGCCTTGGTCAGTTCTGTAATAGCAGAACCTTGCTTGTGTGTCTGCCCCTATAACGTCATCCGAAAATGTGCTTGAGGGAGATTGCGCTTGATTTATGCGTACCTGTACTGCATGTAGAATACTTTCATGCTGTAACTGACTCATGACTTAATCCGGCTGTTGCTGTTTAGCTACTTAACTGAGTCTGTGTTTAACCTATTTCTCTCTAATGGTCATTAGCAAACATTTTCATTTGCAAAGAGAGGATTGGTGCTGAAATCCTCTCCCTGAATGGCCTGTATGCCAAAGGCATTACCTGAGTCTTTCAGAGATGAATAATTGATTGGGTCAAGAGTGGTAAGGTAGAAACGAATAAGAAGCTAAATGTTTAAAATCCACCTAAATACGCAGATTATTATCTGGCAAAGCTTCCTTATCTCTGACCGTTAGGCTTAAAGGCAACCCATTGTCTTCAGCCTGGAGGTATTAATTTGAAGTGAATCAGGCTATTGGGTCTGATGGGCAGAAAGTGACCCCACACTATTCTCACCCCTCCTGAAATCGCAGCCATTCACAAAGTAGGTTTAGAATTTTAAAATGGAAGGTGCCGGAGTGAGCCCGCTATTTAAATGTCTAATGAAAAGCTTTGTAGAGGCTTGAAAGTATCCTGCTTAAAGATGGCCCGGCAGATTGCACTCTAATTCTGCTTGATAAAGAGGACAGAGGGTGCTGACAGGTAGGTCAAAGCAGAATTGCGCGCTGTCTGTTAGCACCTTAATTACCAATTATTCACATAACAAAGTCTGCTCTTTTTTTTCTGGGTGACCATAAAAGGTGAATGTGTTCAGGAGCACTGAAGCTGAGGGCATTTTTTCAAAAAGTTTTCTGTTCTGTGTCGATGTTCCTTGACTTGCAGCCAGCAAATAAGCTTCTCGGTACTTTCATTATTTGTACCTAGATAGCGGTGAAATCAACCTCTTCCCAGAATCTGAGTGCTTTTAAACCTCACAGCAACAGGTGAAGGAGAAAGGGGTTAACTTTATGTCTTCGTGTTCCCTCCCGCCCCATCTTTTATAAAGCAGTCACTGCACAGTTCGGAAACCAAGCAGATTACACGCTTGCTTAGCTCGCATTATGACTTGTACATCAGGGTGACTTGACTGAGAAAGAAAGAAAGACTTAGATTTATACAGATTTATCAGAAACAGCGGTGTGCAAGTTGACTTTTCATTGAGCGCACACCACTAACTGTTGGTTCAGCCGGATTATTAATGAATGGCCCAG
Source organism: Pristiophorus japonicus (assembly GCF_044704955.1). Classification (NCBI taxonomy): domain Eukaryota; kingdom Metazoa; phylum Chordata; class Chondrichthyes; family Pristiophoridae; genus Pristiophorus; species Pristiophorus japonicus. The sequence goes on from NC_091983.1 coordinate 189,145,083, forward strand.
AATTTGCGGTTAGCGGCGAAGCAAAGGCGTTCTCCGCTGGCCCCGAAGATAGTTGCCCACAAAGGTGTCGCGACCTCTGTGGCAAAATGTTTGCCTTTTTCGGCGTGCAATTGATTACATAGAAACATAGAAACATAGATAATAGGTGCAGGAGTAGGCCATTCAGCCCTTCTAGCCTGCACCACCATTCAATGAGTTCATGGCTGAACATGCAACTTCAGTACCCACTTCCTGCTTTCTCGCCATACCCCTTGATCCCCCGAGTAGTAAGGACTTCATCTAACTCCCTTTTGAATATATTTAGTGAATTGGCCTCAACTACTTTCTGTGGTAGAGAATTCCACAGGTTCACCACTCTCTGAGTGAAGAAGTTTCTCCTCATCTCGGTCCTAAATGGCTTACCCCTTATCCTTAGACTGTGACCCCTGGTTCTGGACTTCCCCAACATTGGGAACATTCTGCCTGCATCCAACCTGTCCAAACCCGTCAGAATTTTAAACGTTTCTATGAGGTCCCCTCTCATTCTTCTGAACTCCAGTGAATACAAGCCCAGTTGATCCAGTCTTTCTTGATAGGTCAGTCCCACCATCCCAGGAATCAGTCTGGTGAATCTTCGCTGCACTCCCTCAATAACAAGAATGTCCTTCCTTAAGTTAGGAGACCAAAACTGTACACAATACTCCAGGTGTGGCCTCACCAAGGCCTCTGTACAACTGTAGCAACACCTCCCTGTCCCTGTACTCAAATCCCCTCGCTATGAAGGCCAACATGCCATTTGCTTTCTTAACCGCCTGCTGTACCTGCATGCCAACCTTCAATGACTGATGTACCATGACACCCAGGTCTCGTTGCACCTCCCCTTTTCCTAATCTGTCACCATTCAGATAATAGTCTGCCTCTCTGTTTTTACCACCAAAGTGGATAACCTCACATTTATCCACATTATACTTCATCTGCCATGCATTTGCCCACTCACCTAACCTATCCAAGTCACTCTGCAGCCTTATAGCATCCTCCTCGCAGCTCACACTGCCACCCAACTTAGTGTCATCCGCAAATTTGGAGATACTACATTTAATCCCCTCGTCTAAATCATTAATGTACAGTGTAAACAGCTGGGGCCCCAGCACAGAACCTTGCGGTACCCCACTAGTCACTGCCTGCCATTCTGAAAAGTACCCATTTACTCCTACTCTTTGCTTCCTGTCTGACAACCAGTTCTCAATCCACGTCAGCACACTACCCCCAATCCCATGTGCTTTAAACTGTTTTTTTTTAAAGTGTGCTCTACTGTGACATCAACGAGCTGTCTAAGCAGCTAATCACAATGCAGAATCCTCAGAGACAGGGAACCAGGAAATGAGAAGCGGCTTTTATCCTGACTTTTTAAAAAATGTTATAGAGAGCAAAGCAAAGATTGGGGCTCTCATATGGGGATAAGGTAGAACCTGAAATATCATGTACAGACTTTATTTTAAAGTTAGTTTTATTTTACATTTTCTTAAAAATTGTAATTTTTACCATAATAGAGAAATTTGACACTCCACAAAATTAAAATGAGTTCTGCAGAGCCATAATGTTTGTTTAGCAGTCAACACGCTGTTAAAATCCCAGTTACACCTAATCCAACAAGGCCTAACTTTTAATGGGGTATTTAACAGCGATATTACTGCGGAAAAGTACAAGTATTTGTCAGTTTCAGTGATTACACTGATTGCCGGCTATGGGGAGGGGGTGGGGGGGGGGGCAGGGGGGGGCCACAGAGCAGCCAGTGCAGGAGTAGTGAATGACTGACCGCAACTTCAGGATTTCTGCATTTAGATGTGCATGTGCTACATCCTGAAGTTGCGGTCAGTTTCAAAGGGGTTTTAACAGCGAACACGGTTTGTTCACCATTATTACCCACCTCAAATTCCAGTGAATTGTATTTGCTGCGCTGCCAGTGGCAGCAGGAGAGATAGCAGTAATGATGACATTTCTCTTCAGTGGCTTCAAAATTCAAGACTTGGGTGGATACTTGTGATTCGCCTCGACATGTAAAATGTAGAAGAGGAAGAACACAAAATAATGATTATAAATGGATTATCGTCACTTGCTGCTGCTTCGAGTTGTGAGGACAGGACATGGCTCGTTCATGATCTCTAAAGGCCTCACAACACTTGTCATCGAGACTGACGTGAAGGATGGTCACTTTACTGAGGTGTCAGAGGGTGGGCAGCTCTCAAAAGACTGAGGTTGCAGTTTTCAGGAGAGGAGGGAAAATTATTTTATTTTTAATCTTTATTTCCTCCTAACGGAGGAAGAACATTGGGCATTAACTTTCAAATGCATTCTACAGTTACACAGGAGCTGCATTTATTTAGGCACTTGCTTAGATGGGAATCTGAGAAACCAGTGTCCATGAGCCAGCTTCCCATGTTTACACTAAATTCAGCCTCTTTATCTGTAAACTTGAGTTTATCCAAAACTCTGCCACCCATATCCTAACTCACAACAGGCCCCATTCCCCCATCACCCCTATCAAATTTTGTTTGATAATCGCTCCTGTGAAACACCTTGGGATGCTTTACTATGTTAAAGGTGCTATATAAATGCAAATTGTTATTGCTGTTAAAACTGGATCAACAATTCTGCCACCAGGATAAGGGAGCTGGATTTAGCAGCTTAAACGTGGGAAGCCGGATCAAAGGTAGCAAACAGTTAGCCAGAATCCAACCTAGTGCCTGTTTGTTTTAAGTTTTTAAAAAAGCTTCTAGGAATGAATAAATCTTGCACAACAAATTTAGGATGTGGTTCTCTGCATCAACAACAATCGGTGTTTGCCGAGGGTGGAATATACCATATAAAGGCTTTGTCCACTCCTCTCCTTTTCCCACTTCTGACAAAGTAGCAGCAGTGGATGAGGTGCTAATCTTCAATGCCTGTAATTGGAAGAGATGCACTTGCCATTTCTCTTTCTCTCCCCCTCCCCCCTCACCCACCCCAACTAATCTGAAAGCTCAAAATTGCTGTCAAAATGACTTCCATGTCCAGAGAATTTAATCAAGGAAGTCCTTGTGCAGAGCACAGTTGTGGCAGCGATGCGTAATTCGTCTTGTAATTCTTTGACAGGCCTTGTGCTGCCCGCTCGTGCATTGGGGACTCCTCAGTGGGCGGATAATGAAGGGTCTACCGTGAGCCTGAAGGTCAGCGGCTATCAAACCCTCACTGTGTCGCGCTTCTTCTCCGTGGTCAGTTTTGTTTATCAGCTAGACCTCTCGGCTGCTAATCAAACCCATTCAGAGACGGGCTTATTAAATTAATTAGAATCTGTCAGATCAAACGGATTAGCTTTGACATGCAGGCCTGGGACTGAGAGCTACTGAGGAGGGTGCATTCGCTTTCAGCTGGGAGTAGGATGGTCACCAAGGTGATCAAAGCATTTTCTTATCTGTCTTTCATTACTGATGGGATGGGGGGGGATCTGTTTCCTAATACAGTATTGTTTTTCTGCGAGGGAATAATACCTTGGTCCCATCCACCTTGCAACTTAGGTAGGAGCCAGTGGTGGGGTGTGATTAGAGAGGGAGGAGGGAGCATACTGACCCTGTGGCCCTTTGACAGGTTTGACAGGTGGGATACAGATTAAATATTTCTCATCTCCATGATGAGCCATAGTCCCTTCAGCAAAGACCACAATCAGATTTTTTTTGTTTGCGGGGAGGGGGGGTGCGCGCAGAGAGAGAATGAGACAAAGGGGCAGCCATGTGACTTGCTGGATGATGCTGTTGACTGCAGAGATCTTTGTGTCAACATCTAGGTGGCAAAACTGTGAGTGACCACTGTGCTGGCTTTCCTTTTTGAGGAGAAAAAAAGGCATCCAGAAGCTTTCAAGTGCAGCTACAGACTAAATTGGCCAAGTACGAAGTGGCCCCAAGTACATCAGGGAAGATTGGACACTGAAGGTCAGTAAAAGTGCAAAGGCTATTGTAAAGTCTGGAGCAGTTCAGGCTTCAAGCCGCTGAATTTTCTTTATAGGAATAAATGAGGCGGAATAAACTATTTGTTAACCTCCAGGAAGCTGCCGGATCTTTGTGTGTACCTAAATGAATGGTGTGGGGGGGAGGCGGGGGCGGGGTCATCTTTACCTAATCCACGGGATCGGGTGGAATGCTGGTTTTGCACCCTGCCCAATATTACTCTCCGTTGAATTCGTTGGGGAATAAAATCAGGCAGAGCATAAAAACAGCATTGCACCCGTTCTCGACAGTTTCCTGAAGGGCAGGTTAGGTTAAAATTGCCCCCTCCCCGTCGTACCCTCCATGGTTCCTGCTGACAAGCAGCAATTGGATGTACCTGTTTGGAAATATTTACACAAATTGTGTAGATCCATAAAATGCTGGATGTGCATAAATACAGCTGTGGATCGAACTCTGGCGCAGGTACAATGGGCTGAATGTCCTCCACTTGTGTGGAAATTTCTTTTAAGATTTTTTTGAAATGTCGAGTTCTCTGTGTGGAATGAAGTTCATTTTTTAGAAACAGTGGTAATTTTAAAATTGAGATAAAAGTTTTTTCCCAAAAAAATAAATCATTGACATCAGTCGTCTGCACCTATTGTGGTGTCGAGCTGTGTTCTCAGTATTTTTAGACTGTTTACCATTCTGAAGCCATAGACTTTACTTACAATTTTTTAAAGTTGCAAAACTGCCGATTAAACTTTGGCACTTTCTGAAGTTAGCCTTTCTTTGGCTTTCATAGCTCTTGTCGATTTGTAAATCATTTAAATAGCCAATATTGGTTCAGCTGATAGCAGCAGCAATAAAGCAGGCATTATTCCAACTCACTGTCCTCCGCAGCAAGATCTTCAAAGCCTTACCTTTGGCAAATACCTTGTGAAAATCGGAGCTGTTTGTTGGACTTGTGATAGTTCGGAACAGAGACCAATGTAAGGCGATCTGCGTGGTGATAGATTGTATGGTTTGGTGCCTGATTTAAGGCTGCTTGTGCAGGCGATGTAGGAATTCTCTTATCCTGGGGAAATCTGATTTTGCTTCAGAGTACTTCAGTATTTCGAAACTAAGCTTGTGTACCTGACACGGCTCAGCTCTTTAATTTCCCCCCCACCGCCCCGACCCACTTGCCTACCCCTGAAAGAAAAAATTGTGCAAGATAAATCTATGAAAAGTTGGGAATGCATCAGCAAGTGTACAAGATAAACGTAATCCGATCACCATGGTGTCAGTTAATGGTTAACGTTACTTAAGACGTACCAGTGCCCCTCCACGCTCGGTATTGACACAGAATGGGCTCCGACCACCACTTGTGGCAGGGTGTGAAGCCACGGCTACTTTTAACCGGAGAGTGGAAATAAACAGTGCGGATGTACAGAAAAAAAGGCTTTCACTGGCTGCTGGAGCAAGAAAGTAAGGACTTTTGTTACCTAAGTAGCGGTAGGTGGTGGCTCCCTGGCTTTCAGGGAGGTGACCTGACCCAGTCAGCTGTTGTTTCCTTTATTTTCCTGCCCCTTGTCCCAACAGGTGCTCGAAATACCAGGGACTGCTTAAATATTTAGCATAACGTTCCTTTCTCGCCTTTGGAAAAAAAAATAGCAAAAATAGATTGTGTGTGTCGGGAGGGGGGTGAAGGAGGGAGTCTTATTTGTAAAAATGTGAACAAAAGGTCTCAGCGTTCCTTTCGTTCTAAGGCATGCCTGTCTTGTACCGTTTTCTGTCTTGCAAGCCAAGAATTGTGTGTTTCAAAACTCCCAGTGTGATGGCGTCTTAAGTGTTTATCACCATCCTTGCCAATTCACCTGCGTGTTTTTAACTCTATCTTACCACAAGGCTGCTCTTTAAGTCTGCCCATGCTGAGGATGCAGTCACATGGGTGGCGTTACTCATCATCATAGGCAGTCGCTCGGAATCGAGCAAGATTTGCTTCCACTCTTAGCATGAGTTCTTAGGTGGCTGTACAGTCCAGTACGAGAACCACAGTCCCTGTCATAGGTGGGACAGATAGTCCTTGAGGGAAAGGGTGGGCAGGGAGCCTGGTTTGCCGCACTCTCCTTCCGCTGCCTGCGCTTGATTTCTGCATGCTCTCGGCGACGATACTGAAGGAGCTCGGCGCCCTCCCAGATGCACTTCTTCCACTCAGGGCGGTCTACGGCCAGGGACTCCCAGGTGTCAGTGAGGATGTCGCACTTTATCAGGGAGGCTTTGAGGGTGTCCTTGTAACATTTCCTCTGCCTGCCTTTGGCTCATTGCCGTGGATGAGTTCCGAGTAAAGCACTGGCTTTGGGAGTCTCGTGTCTGGCATGCGGACTATGTGGCCTGCCCAGCGGCGTTACTATGCAAATGGCGTATATGGTTGTCTGCGGATTGTTTGACCCATTGTGTTTCATGATGGCACAGATGTTTCTGTGCAATAGGTGTTGTTTGCAGTTTAATGGGGAAGAAAAAGAAGCAGAAATCAGTTCAAAATGTACAAAAGTCAGAGAATAAGCAACGGGAGCTTGGCAGAGCATTTGAGTTTGTTGCTACATTTTGAAAGAGGTTTCATCCAAACAAACTACTTAATTGCACAGATAAAAGGTCCAGTATTGATTTAACACTGCTTGGCAGAGACCATTATATGACACTTTTATCATTGGCTGATAGGACTAGGCCGGTTGTGCTGGTATTTAAAGCAAATCAGTCTGTCTGCCTTTCTGCAGGAGAGCAGTAAAATAAGGCTCCAGTTCAAAGGTTATTCAATAGATGAACCTGGCTGTAAAGTTGAGAGACCTCGAGTTGGTGAATAATCGCCCTATCTGTGAAACGTTCACGTGAACAGAACCCGCTGACACGCCTTGAGCTAAGAGGAAAGGCGGTATTTGGTGGTCAGTATTGGAATGGAGTTTAAAAAACATTTTTGATCATGTTTTGTTTACAGTAGAAATAATGCAATGTTTACAAAGTTCAAGTGATCAAAATGTATAAAGTCTGTGGGGCCAAAATTGGTGAAGGGCAAGGGCCGCCCAAGTATTGCCCAAAGGACCGCCGAGATACCTGACAGTATTCTAGGCGGGGTTTTTGGCAAAAAGGTCCTTGAAAGGCTGGCCAATGGCAAAAGAGGGACTTACGCCGTCAATCTGGGTGGCAGCAGGCGGGCGCTCTCATTCTCAGCAGCAAAGGCACTTGCTGTCGAGGATGGAGTCGGGCCCACGGAGGGTCGAAGAGCTACAAATAAAAAGCATTAAAAAAAAGACCTTCAGGAGACCCCATCAAGGTAAGTCGCTGTAAAGAAAATGTTTTAACATTGTTTACTAACCTTTTTTTCAGCTCTTTAGACTCACCGTCGGGGATAGACCAGCCTCCTCACAGCGGTCCATCCCCATTCTGGAACCGACTCCTGCCCACACCAATCTGGCATCTCGACGGGCGGGAGGTCGCTTGCGTCACTTGGCCATCCGCTGATGTCAGCGGGCTGCTCCCGGCGGTTCTCCCCTCCCGCCCGCTCCAGCCCAAATCAAAACTGGCACTGGTCGCAACTCAAGGAGGAATGTCGGCGGCAGTGGGTGGTAAGGCCATCAATTTCGGCCCCTGTATTTTGGGGGTATGAGCATGTAAATAGGGGTCTTCCATATAATGGATGTAAGATGGGGCAGTCCATTTTGACTTGTGTATGTCTTGGGTACATGTCAAAATGGTTCAGTTGAATTCAAATAAAGCCCATGGGTGTGGGACAATTCTAAATACTTTATCACTTTCAATTTTGTAAAAGAATACCTGCTGACCTAAAGTGACAAACTCACCCCGCACATTCCTCTAAATGATGACAGCAATCTTGGGCTTTGAAATTGTTGGTTTCTGTTGCTCAATGAGAGAGGTTATGAAACCCACATTGCACAAGACCTCGATTGGTGAGGTGTATGACGTAAGAATTCTTTATTTCCTGTTCTATTTCTCTTGCTCCCAAGATCACTTTTAAATGGTCTGAATAGCCCCAAATTAATCTTCACTGTAGACTGCTGCCGTCTATATTTCTGATCATATAACTAGCGCCATCTGTAGCAGAGAGTCTGCACTCCTGATCCTCTGGGCTCTACAGAAAAGGTGTTTTAAAAAAAACACATGTTTGAAAAACTGCCTGCTGTTGGCCGTCACAGGGGCTGCTGAAGAATCCTGAGCACGGCAGGCAGTCCCAACGTCTGACCTGTTTATCGGGAATATATTTTGAAGAGGGGTCCTTCCTTTACAGCCTTTAGGCCCCTCTGGCATAGCATACCTGCTTTAGGCATCTGGCCTATATATGTAGTTTATTAATAATGTGAATGCAGATCCTCCTGAGTGAGTCGTGGCAATGGCTGGTGTAGCACTAGAGCTGAAGGCTGTAGGTTTGATCCCTGATTGCTCTGTTTTCAGCTAGGGCGGCCCTGTGCTGTGAAAGGAATGTAACAATATCGGAAATATTCCTGTTCCTGATCACTAGCTAATAACACCTGCTGCAAAGTGGACTCGTGTAAAAACTCAGCAGAGACTGGATCAAACTTAGCAATGATGTCTTTCCCAGCGCCCTTTCCTCCAACCCACGAACCGCCCATGAACAAGCATACACCCCCACTATCCAAGCTCATACAGAAATGGGGTGTTTGAACAAGGGCTGTTAACAGCCATGGATCAATACCCCAGAGAGACTTGCCACCTTCAAAAAGGCAAGAGAATCCAAGACTGAGAATTTGCCAGGATTGGGAACAATAAAAATGATATTCAGATGAGCAATGGCTTTCATTTCAGCATGAAATTGATTAAAAATTGGAGTATTTATTTGGGCAGGGGGAAGAGGGGGTGGGGGTGGGGGGTGGGAAGGAGGGCAGCCTGTACACAGGCTTGTACACAGCAAGATGGCAGAGAAGATTTATTGACGTAACCTTGTCTCCAAAGTTGGGCAGTGCGGACTGTGCCGTGGAAAGGCAGTGGAAAAGTGGAGATCACTTTCTGTGTCAGGTCAGTAAAACCGTGGGGAAGGAAGTAGCAGCTGCTGAGAGCAAATGAAGATTGATGGTCCCCTAAAGGAAGGAGGGATGCAGGCAGGAGCAGTGAGGATGGGATGGACGGCAGACTCCTGGCAACCCTCAGCTGTCGCTTTCTTAAAGGACTGCAGTGTTTCAAAGGCCGGTTACACAGGAGGACTTCCTGATTATGGCCATACTACAACTTCAGGTCAGTGTGAGGCCATTGGTAACTAACTCGACACTTTATTCAAAGTGACTTGTGTTGGAAAAAAAACAATAGCTGAGGAAGGAAGGTAGTGTAATTTAATGGGAAATAATTGTGCCAACTCACCTGATAAGCTTAGAGAGTTTTTCTAGTCAGTAGCTGAGCTTGCACAGACCAGAAAATTCTCAGTGTGTGCGGAGTCAGCAGACCTCAGCCAACGAGTGCGACAATGGGGTAGATCTGGACTTTGTGCGATAGTGTAGCACGGACACTAAGAGCCAGCAACCCGGTTTGTACCTCTCCCGAGTTTTATTTCCACCGAAGTCAATTGTAAATGCTAATCGGGAGAGATGCAAAACGGGCCACCGACTCGCTAGCCCGTTTTACAGTGTCACACACAGTCACGATCCACCCCAGTGAGTCTCTGTTCCTGCTCCTGATCACTATCCTGTGAACCCTGCTGGCCGCTGGCAGGCAAGAAAAGGCATTGGGCTCGCCCGTGATGCCCCCCCGCCCCCCCCCCCCCCCTTCTACAGCCAAATAGCCTGCTAACGCTCTCTTGTCAAGGCTGGCACATCAGCAGCGGGTGAAGTACTGGAGGGCACTAGTGCCGCTGTACCCCAGCCAGGAGTCCAACAGCTTCAGAGGGCGGGACAGGTGAAAGTTGGTGAGAGGGAGGAAAAGAAACCTGGAAATGTGGGTCTTTTCGGTTTGCAACAGAGCAACACCATTCTCTCTCAATGGTGGAATAGGAATTGGTGAAGAATCATCTCATCTGGACAATCAGGAGCTGGGGCACCATTAACACACAGCTAGTTAACTTTGGCCTGCTCTCACACAGATTCTAGCACTCCGTTGCAGAGTGGATTCCCAAAAGCCTCTCACTGGAAACGTGGCACAGCTCCCAGGGAACTGATAAGAAAGGGATGGCATGCCCAGTGGCTGGGTGTGGTATTGAACTCCACCTCATGGGTGATGGGAATTGGTCTCGGCACGCCGAACTGAGTGTGCGAGGTCAGGGAGGGGGGAAGGAGCAGAAAAGCAGCCATGGTTCCCATTGCCGAGTGCCCCAAATCTATATGGTGCCCTCTATGTGAGGAGTGAATTAGCAGTGATGCCCCATACAGCCAAATAGCCTGCTGATTGTTGTCTAAACTAATACATGAAAGTGACCATTGGGCAAGATACCAGAGGGTATTGTCACTGTGAGACACTAATCCAGCATAAGCCATCCCCTCAGGGAGGGGAAGAAAATAAGCTCAAAGTGGAAAAATTAGCAACAATGCATTCACAAAATCGATATTCCAGGAAAGGCGTTTAGACAGCAGCCTGTCTACTTGCACAAAGCTGCAGGTTCATATTAAAAGTGGAGCAAGCAATCAGGCAGATTTAACGGTAAATTTGTCGAAGTACTTACCTGAAACATTACTGAGAACCTTGCTTAATTTTCACTAGTTAAAGCTAATTTACCATTTGAAAAATAAATAAGTGCCTGTTATCAACCATAAGAGATCTTTCTGAAAAGGGAATTGAATATATCCATTTAAAGGAATAAAACTGCAGAGCTATGGGCAAAAGAGTGGGACTAATTGGACAGCTCTTTCAAAGAGCCGGCACGGGCATGATGGGCCAAATGGCCTCCTTCTATGCTGTATCATTCTATGTGCATCACCTGTACCAGGTACCTTTCTATTACAAAACAAAACTATCAAGCTCGCTCACATTTGTGCTCACTAGCTATACTCACTACTATTAGCTGAAGTTCTGATTAGCAGTTATCCTCGTAATTGGAAGACCGTGTAATTAAAAGGAGCTGCTTCCCCTCAAACGTCAGGACCAGGTGGTGAAAGTTAAGTGTCGTGTCATTCAGATAATGTCCTGTAAACAATTTTGCTTCGACTTCCATCCTGTCTTTCTACACTCTTCTTTCTGTTACCAAGCTGCGGATAGACACTCTCCAGACTTCATGGCATACTAACTGTGCAAGATAGCAGCTAGCCCCATTCAGTGTCTCTTGTTACTTAAAGTAAACTAGCCGCTTGGACTTTCTGGCTGAACTCTGCGACACAGCCAGTTGATTGGGGATGTGGCAGAGAGCACTGGAAGACGCCTCGGTGTTTGGAATCAGTAAAATGCCCAGCTGCACACTCCAGCAGAAACCTGCTTTGAATTCAAGCCGCTGAAGGAAGTGGGTTTCTAAAATATCCTGAACATGCACAGGCAGCCTAGAGCCAGACTGTTCCCAGTTAAGCGCCCTTGCACATTCATAAAGTGTAGCTTTTAACCCTTCCTCTGCCATTTAGTGGATGAGTGAAGAATCCTGCTCCGTGAACAGGGTCAGCCTCCCCCCAAAGGAATCTTATTTCCCACTGGTGTAAAATGCCAAGGCGACTACTCTGGTTTAAGGTTAATTCGCCCCGCCCCAAGTTAAAGGATTCTCAGTCCAATATTATTATCGCCGCACCATGTTTCATTTTTGTTCCACTTTGAAGGCATTGTGAGAGAGTAAATTCTGGGGCAGTGTTTGGTGGATATTAGAATTCCACCAAGCCCTGGTCCTGTGCTCTCCTGCTGGGGTACAGTTGCATGGGAGCCAGCGGCCACAGGTGTCTCATTGAAGTGGCCATTTTTTATGCGTGAGGTTCGATATTGTATGTCAACGGGCTACTCAAAGTCCGAGGGGATTGTAGATGATACTGATCTTTGTTGTCGACCCCTTTTCATCAAAAGACACTGGATAGCACCCCAGGAAATATCCCATCCCAGGCGCCCTTTGCTGGTGCCAGTTGTAGTGCCCCACCTCAAACCGAGGAGATTCTGGTGTGTGTGCTTTTAGTACAACACCGACTGATATGTATACCTACTGGGCCATCAGGGAGCCTTGCCGTTCCTTTGCAATCTTTAGAAAGTAAAATAACTGCTCCGCTGCAGTGACTGCTGCCCCTCAGTACCTGCTTGGGATATCTTTTGATCTGGCACGTCATTCCTTTCGGCCCACAAGTCAATGGTCATCTGCCAACTGGCCTTTCCTGCTGCACGTCTACTTTAAATTGACGAGCTCTACTTATAGTGGACCCAATCAGGAGATGAGCTGGCACAATATTCCATCAGAAGCGAGGCAGGGCTCCAGGTCATCTGAAACTTGGATGTCAGGTTTTGCTGACATCTAAACTTGCTGGGTGACTTGCAGCCCAGTGAGCAATTTGTTGTGTGTCCTAGGCTTCTAGTGCTTTGAAGAGCCTGATGTTCAGTGGTATACTGTAGATTGTGCCTGTTGGAGGTGGGGGGGGAGAATGAACCTAAATCGATGTGTGGAATGTGGCTCGTGTTTCTGATAGATCTGTACAGCGAGGAGCAGGAGGAGACTGAGGGATAGATCTGTATAAGAGAAGAGGTGGAGAGATCTGTACAGGCAGGAGGAGGAGAATGAGGGATAGATCTGTAGAGAGAGGAGGAGCAGGAATATGAGGGATAGATCTGTACAGAGAGGAGAAGGATAAGGGAAAGAGTTTGCTGTGGTAAAATACAGATTTCTACCTCGAAGAAGGCTAGTGTGATGAACAACAGTGAACAGGAATTGAAAGCAAAATTCTGAACTGTATTGTTAAGTAGGCCTCAATGCTAAACCTAGCACACAATCCAAGCAGCAGAGACACTGGCTAATTTGTTGCTGTTACACACGGATAACCGCATAAGAAATCAAGGCCTAACAAAGCCAGGTCTGAGGTATCGTCTTGCATTTCCTAGGGCAGCCTGAATAAAGCTCAGTTTTGTAACTGGTGTTTAAGGAGCCTGTCCATTCTCTAATCTTAAATAGAAGCTTTGTTTTAGCCCCGCTGCATAAGCCATCTTCAAGCAGCGCTCAACTGTCATATCTGTCATAGGTTTAATTCATCACGGCCGCTGCTCAGAAACTACGTTGATGGTATCGGGGAATCCCTCTTATAAGATTAGTGATCAAAGGAGCTTGCAGGTCAAATTAAGTAAAGGAAAGAAGATAGGAAATGATCAGCAGCCTCATGTTTGCTCCCAATTGCTGACTGGTTGTACTTGGGTTCAAATCTTGGGTTTGCTACTCGGTGAGCATCTCCTTTAGGTGCTTTTGTTGTTTCCATCCTGTCCAGGCAGAGTGCTTTTACAGACTGCCCTTCTTACTTTTAAAGCTGGTTGCTAAAGTTGCCGTATAAATGCAAGTTGTGGGTGCTGGTTGTGTTGGACCCCACTGTGGAATGCCAGAGACTCGACTACCATGTCACTAATGCCACGGCACATTTATAGACCCCACATTCTCGTGGGTCTGCAATACTCTTTGTTCTGCGAATGTGGGGTGGTTTGCCGCAGCGGAAGGAGTCCCGTTCCTATATTACCAAAAAAATCACTTTTTAGTGCTATAGAATCACAGCATCTTACAGCACAGAAGGAGGCCATTTGTCCTGTTGTGCTGACTCTTTGAACGAGCTGTCGAATTTAGTCCCACGCCCCAGCTTTTTCCCCATAACCCTGCAAATTAGTTCTCTTCAAGTACATGTCCGATGGCCTTCTGAAAGTTCCTATGGAATCTGATTCCACTACCCTTTCAAGTTGTGCATTCCAGATCCTAAAAGCCCTGTGTGAAGACAGTTCTCCTCATTTCCCCTCCAGTTCTTTCACCAATTATTTTTAAATCTGTAATATCTAGGGTATTGAACAGGCTGCTTTTACTTGGAGAATTTGCGGTGATAAAATGCAGAACAATAGCTGGCTCAGTTAAGGTGCATGCCAGTGTGGTGCTGAGACAGACAGGACTGGGAGACCCATCGTTCAGTCACTGGGCCTGGCTCAGCTCAGCTCTAGGCAGAGGCAGGGACGCCACTATTGGCCTCAGCTGCACCAGGATGGGAAGGGGGAAGAAAGCAGCCAGGGTTGGAATCCTGATCCATAGCCAATCATTCATTCCAGCAGGAATGCAGAGGCTGCATGTGGGCATTGGGCAAGGACAGAGTCATGCTTGGTTCTGATGCCTCACATGACCGAATAGCCAACTGACACTCACGTTCTGCAGACTCCCACACAAAAAAAGCAAATAACCATTTGCACAAGGTAGCATCACTGTCGCCGTACTGGTGAGAATTGCTACCGTCGGGAGCCAGACATTGGGGCAGCATTTACCATTCGGGGGCCCTGTGCAATGGTTCGGTTTGGGGCCCCTACATTTTACGGGGCATTGACACTAAATACTACCCCCTTACGCTGGGGTTAAATTTGCACACGTATGATGGCAGAAAGGCATGTTCACAACTGGTAATATAACAATCGTTGACACAATGATGAGGGATTAGCTATTGTCATTGCATAGGTGGCCTTTCGCTGGTTCAACTCTGCCCCTGATTGGCTCCAGCCGAGGTCCTAACTCTGCCCCTGATTGGCTCCAGCCGAGGTCCTAACTCTGCCCCTGATTGTCTCCAGCCGAGGTCCTAACTCTGCCCCTGATTGGCTCCAGCCGAAGTCCTAACTCTGCCCCTGATTGGCTCCAGCCGAGGTCCTAACTCTGCCCCTGATTGGCTCCAGCCGAGGTTCTAACTCTGCCCCTGATTGACTGCAGCCGAGGTCCTAACTCTGTCCCTGATTGGCTCCAGCCGAGGTCTGAGCTCTGCCCCTGATTGGTTCCAGCCGAGGTCTGACTGGAGTGGGAAGAGAAAGCAGAGGGTGGAACACCATTTGAATCTCTCGCTCTCACCGTGCACGGCCCCACAGTTCACCTGATTACGAAGCAATGGTGCCCATCCCCCCCTCCCCCGGCATTGCGGCGAGAATTCCCCCTGGTCACCAAAATCAATGTAGCAACATCGCATCTGCGGCTTGTAAGGTTTTCCTTTCTTTGGTATTTCTAGAAAAATCATGAACTTGCCCTTTCAGAATGTGTCTTTGATTTTGCTCGGAATAGCGCAATGAGGAAATCTGCACCAACACAGGTAGAAGGTCACAGCACACAGAGAATGGAGGAATTCACACATAGCATACGTGCATCGGTAGCAAGTTTCTAATATCTAAACTATCGCCACCAGGCTACGGCATGGCTAATTCGTACGCGTTTTATATTGTTGCATTTTAAATTGGGCGAAAACCGAGGCACTTCGAAAGCAGGGTCTCTGTGAGTTTCATTCCACCCTTGTACCAAAGGGAATATCCATTCACCACAGTGCATTGATTCAGCCATCAGAGTTGAACCAGAGCCAGAGTTTTCTTTTCATCCTGAGCAAGGAGGAATGGGAGGCAGCGATAGTTAAATGGTGTGTCTTTAGTTGTTTGGTGCTTGTTTTGCCCGGGCCTGACTAGGGAGAGAGCTGGCTCCTCTGAGCCTGCAGTGACGTGTGCCAAGCACGTGCCAGGTAAATTCCCTAATTCAGTCGATTCTTCCAGCATTCCCTGGCCAGCGGCCAAACTAAACATTTCTACTGGATAAAACCGACAAGTGCTTCACTGCACTCCACCTGTTCAGAAACCTCTCCACACACAGGCTCTTCCTCAGCAGCGAGCCGAAGCTGGCTGTGCGGTCTGGGAGCAGCATTCTTAAAGTCGCGCTTTGTTGTGATTCAAACGGTTCAGTGAACCTTGGAGGAAGAAAGCCGCTCGTGTCGTTTTTGGAAATCCCTTTCTTGGATTTCCTTGGCTGCTTGCCAGGCTGTGTCTGTTGGCTGCTCTCAGACAAACCAATTATAAAGGTTTTAATATTTGAGTAACTGGAGCGCAGGCTCAGCAGCACAGGCTGAACATATGGTGCTGGAGCTGGATCAGAACAATGCCGCGTCCAGTTCAATCTCATGTCTTTGTGGCTGTTAACATCTGGGAGCTACAGGTGCTCCAAGAACAAAAACTAACCTCACATTAACGCAGGCAAATAGATTTTGACATTGGGGCCAGCAGAGAAGATACATGGATGTGTTTGGGCGTGTTTACTTTATTTGTGTGTTGAAATAAGAATGGACAAGAAATACTGGAATAAATGTCCTTTTATTGCTATTTAAGTGAACAGCTCATGTTGATCTTTCTATCTTCTCTCGTTGTTTGTCTCTTGCGCACTCTTGTTTCTCTCACTGACTCTATTGACTGCTTTATCTAATAACTCTCTTATCTGCTTACACCTCCCCCTTTTACCCCTTTTTCGATGTCTCTTCTGCTTGCCCTCACTTCCTTGCTGCCCCCCCCACTATTTTTCTCTCTCCTTCCCTTCCCCCACCTTGTCTCTAACCGGAATGCACAACACTGATGACTAAACAGATGTAAAATGACGTGCAACTTGAAAGAAATTGTTGGGTAATAATATGATGAGACTCATTTGCTCCATTCTCTACTACTTGATTATATAAAGTTCAAAGTGCTTTGTTTACAAAACGTACAATTAATACTTTTGAGCTGCTTTTACACTGGTGATTGGGTGCTGGGAGACCAATAGCCATGTGCCCACTCCCTTTGTTTGCCCTATAAATTGGCTCCCTTAAACCAGCAGCAGAATGGTCAACCCATGGAAACCTGGGCCTATAATTCTGTTGCCAGGTAAAGGAGCCAAATTTGTAGGGTGAGTATGAGGAGTCAGCGTGTGTGTCCTCTGCTCTCCAAGAATCAAAATCAAACAAACACCAGTATAAACTCAGTTATGGAGTTCCAGTCAGCTCACTAAGTTAGATGATGTATTTGGTGTAAAGTGGTTTAATAATAAAAAGAAAAAAGGACATGTATTTAAACAGCGCCTTTCATAAACTCAGTATGTCCCAAATCACTTTGTAGCCAATTAAGCTATTTTGTTCTTTTTTAAGTGTAGTCACTGACGTAATCTACGAAATGCAGCAACCAGTTGGCGGACAGCAAGGTTGCACAAACAGCAATGTGATAATGACCAGATCATCTGGTTTTTTAGATGTTGGTTATGGGGTAATTGTTGGCCAGGACATCAGGTGCCATGGGATCTTTTGCATCTACCTGAGAGGGCAGAGATGGCCTCGGTTTAACGTCTCACCTGAAAGGCGGTACCTCTGACAGTGCAGCTCTCCCTTGGTAGTGTACTGAAATGTCAGCCTAGATTTTCTGCTTAAGCCTCTAGAGTGGGGCTTGAACCCACAACCTTCTGGCTCAGAGGTGAGAGTGCTACCCATTGAGCCCAGGCTGACACCTTAGTAATAGCTGGATCTCAGCATTTAATGACCAGGCTCCTGATCCAGTTGACAATTTGCTGATTAAAAATGATTGATACGGTGTTTCTGCTCCCAATTATTATCCAGTCACCCATGCTATAAAATAAATGCATGTGTGTGGATGGCAGGTGAGTACAGGATTGGGATTCAGGGTTATTAGAAAGGCCAACCAAGGGAATACTGTGGATACAAACAAAAAATTGCTGGAACCATTCAGCAGGTCAGGCAGCATCTGTGGAGAGAGGCACGTAGGTTCATGTTTCAGGTCACTGAAATGCAATAAAATGATGTCATATTTACTAAACATTGCAATCTGTCATTCTATTAGAGTGCAGAAAGGAAAGTGTCGCTTGTCTAAAGTAAAGCAAAAATTAAATGGGTGAAGCGACTAACCATTCCTTGTTTGTTGTTGTTGTAAATATGTGCAAAAGGAAGTAATAGCGGCCAATTGCATAGTTGACTAGGACTAGAAAGAGAAAGAAAAGAAAAACTTGCATTTATGTAGCGCCTTTCACAACCACCGGACGTCTCAATGTACTTTACAGCCAATGAAAGTACTTTTGGAGTGAGACACTGTTGTAATGTGGGAAATGCAGCAGCCAATTTATGCACAGCAAGCTCCCACAAACAGCAATGTGATAATGACCAGATAATCTGTTCTTGTTATATTGGTCTGGACACAAGGGATAACTCCCCTGCTCTTCTTCGAAATAGTGCCATGGGATATTTTATGTTCACCTGGGAGGGCAGAGGGGACCTCGGTTTAACGTCTCATCCGAAAGTCACCACCTCCAACTGTACTGCACTCCCTCAGCACTGCACTGGAGTGGCAGCTTAGATTGATGTGCTCAAGTCCCTGGAGTGGGACTTGAACCCACAACCTTCTGACCCAGAGGCAAGGGTGCTACCCTCTGAGCCACAGCTGACATCCTCATACACCAATTCTCCTGGTCACTGTGGCTGGTTACTGCACACCATCACCTTCCATGGTTCACATCTGCTCATTAAAGTTCACGACGAAGCTTCTAGCCGTGGCCATATTGTGTGGCATGCAGCTTCCTGTTACAATGTTGCTCACTTTTTGTGGCAGCATATTGTACGGAGCTCCTCCTACTGCCTTGTCCTAGCATCTGAGACATTGGGGTCGATTTTAACCTCGAGCGGGTGACGGGGCAGGGCGAGTGCAAAAACGCTCTCGATGGCCTAAATTTGAGGGCCAGTCCAGGCCTCAGCTGCACGCAGGCGGTCAGCAGATCTCCGGTTGGCACGGAGGGAAAGCTCGGCAGCACTCAGCTAAGTCACAGGAAGGGAGCTTCGGGAGTGCCTCACCAGAGGGAGCTGTGGGGGTGGCGATCTAGGGGCAGGGGGGGGCCTTGCCCTTGTCCGGTTCTCCTGCTCCCCTTGGCATTACAAAGAAACGTTTTGCACTCCCCTTCTATCTGCAGGCAGGCTGCAGCGTCTCCATTCAGTTGCCCATTAAAAAGAACTCTGGGTCCCATTGCCGCAACTTGGGATACTTCCCGCCAATGCCGGGAAAGGGTTGAAATTCGTGCGGGTAAGTAATGATCCCTCTTCCGCGCCCCCCCCCCCCCACTCCCATCCACATTCTTGGCCATCAGACAGGTAGGATTAAAATAGACCCCATTGTTTTAGCACTCTGAATGTGTGTTCAGGAGCACCTCAATTTCCCCCTATTGTTTCATTGTATCGGGGTGTGCACATGTGAGGTGTCATCAGCCATGGTTCCACTAAGGAGCACTGATCTTCAAAAAGCCAACCCTTCCTCCCTTCTTTCCTCCCTGCCTCCTTCCCCCCCCCCACCCCCCCCCTCCTATTGCTGTGTGACATTTGCCTCAGAATAGAAGCATTCTGCATCCTCTCCTGGAAGCATCATCATCATCATCCATCTGACATGGGCTATTTTCTGGTTAGGGTCCCATAGAGTTTACATGTAGAATCATCGAATGATAGCACAGAAGGAGGCCATTCGGCCCATCTTTGAAAAAGCTATCCAATTAATTCCACTCCCCAGCTCTGTACCCATAGCCCTGTATATTTTTTCCCTTCAAGTGTTTATCTAATTCCCTTTTGAAAGTTGCTACTGAATCTGCTCCCACCACCCTTTCAGTCAGCGGCATTCAAGATCACAACAACTCGCTGTGTATCAGCTTAAATCTGTGCCTTCTGGTTACCGACCATTCTGCCACTGGTAACAGTTTCTCCTTATTTACTCGATCAAAACCATTCATGATGTTGAACACATCGACCGAATCTCCTCTTAACCTTCGCTGCTCAATGGCCCTTGCTATTTGATATGGCATAGCATTGTTGCCGGGTACACTAATGGCTACAAGCACTGAAGCTGAATCTGTTGCAGTAGATTCACTGCTTGTTCTGTGCGCTTCCAATGCTCCGTGTGTTCCCAGCTCATCTCGTGTACTCTCGCCTACTCTTCCTAGTCCTGCGTTACCCAACAATCAGCACTGAACTGCACCTATACTGTGAGGTTAAAGGCTATTTGCTTCTGCCAATGCTGTGGTGCAATTTTAAAATATTTACCAACTGAGATGAGCTCTTGAGTGTCGGATCAGAACTTCCTCTTCATTCATGGATCTACCCACCCCGAGTTTCTCACAATTGACCTTTAACGTGCACAAAACCTTGGGTTTCCTTTCGCTAATTTTCAGTGAGCCGTTTTAAGACGTAAGCTTCATTCTGAGGTTGAACCTTTGGCAGTCACAGCAGAGCAAAATTGCTTGTGTAGATTAAGCTGCTGCAACCACCAGTGCAGCAGAATCAAAAATCATAGAATGGTTACAGCACGGAAGAAGGCCATTCAGCCCATCGAGCCCGTGCCAACTCTCAGCTAGTCCTACTCCCCTGCCCCTTCCCCGTAGCCATGCAAAGTTTTTTCCTTCAGATACATATCCAACTCTCTTTTGAAAGATAAAACGTGGAGTGTGCCTCCACCAGCCTTTCAGGCAGTACATTCCAGATCTTAACCACTCGTGGCATTGAAAAGTTTTTCCTTACGTCGCCTTTGGTTCTTTTGCCCATCACCTTAAATGAAGATTCTGGATTTGTCTTCTTGCTGGGAAGTTACAACCAAAAACAAATCTCGTGCAGCGGACTTTGCCTTTCATTGTACAGACCCAGACCCTTTCATCCAAACATCCCTGCATAGAATGAAAACTTTCAAATACTTATACGTCTTCATCACTCTATTGATGAATGGAGTTGGGATGGGGCAGAGGGGAGGCAGAGAGAAGATGTTGTTTTAGGTTCTCGCTCGATATGATGAATTAGTACTGTGTCCTTTCACTTCTGGAACATGGGATCAGATCCGGCTCAGACTGGTATGAAAGTCTCCACTTTATAAGCTGTAGGCTTTTACATGAGATCACTTTACGACCATTTCAATCCGGATCCGAGTAGGTAGGAGTGCATGAGGACAGCCCCTGGTTTTAGTGCCAATTTGCAGCAAATTGACACGTCTTCCTCCAAAACAACCTCCAGAATGACTGACCGATGTGGGAAATGAAAGATTTACAGTGGGTGAAGGAAGCCTGTGCTCTACTGAGGTTTTGGACGAGGCACATTGTTGGGACAGCAGAGGGAGCTTTGTTCCACATCTGGCCTATACTATACCTGATCTGAGAGCACCAGACACTGACAGTAGGGTCAAAAGGTGGCAGATAGTCTTTTGCTTTTTTAAATTGTTCTCTTTTCCAATGTGCACTCCTCACTGTCCTGAAGGCATTGGCTGACGTCTGACTGGAGTACAATTGCCCTTCGGAACCTCACCAAAGTGACCATTCTTCATGGGTGAGCCTAGAGAGTGAGGGGTGATGGGTTATTCAACTTTTAGGGCATCACAGTCGAGCTTGATCCCCTCATCGCCCAATGTCTACACCTGCACTTCCAGCAGGGGTTTCTGGACAACAACCCGGAACAAATGTCCCGGCCGTCTATTCTGTTCCCTACCTAACCTGGCCAATGTCTACTATAACATCCTTACTGCCACCCTGGGTGAAATCAGCAGGAAGTGTTTTCCATGACCCGAAAGGTAAGCCTTGTAGCACAGGATTGCAGCACAATGAGCCTTGAAAAGGTTCAGAGGTGGGCTCACTGCCGCAGTTAGCAGCAGGGTGAATTTGTGCCCCCTGCCATGCCATTGTGTTGAGACGTAAATGGAGGGAGACTCGTTTGGTGTGGGACGCTCATGTGCACCATCTAGTGGCCAGTCACTGCTTCAGCGGTAGAGAGCGCGGTGCAGGTCCTGACTTTGTGCGACAATGTAAAACGAGCGACAGCCAGTCGGCGCCCCCTTTTAAACCTCTCCTGATTTTTATTTCTATTGACTTCGCCCCGCTATCGCCCGTTTTACACTATCGCACAAAGTCAAAATCTACCCCCACAGCAAGTTTCCTGGCTGTCCTCTTCCCCTCTTTCCGCCTTTCCTTCCTGTTGCTGAGAAATGTCTTTTTCAAAAAAAGGAAGCACTTTTTTTTTACTGACTTCAAGTACAACAATTTAATGACACTGAAATAAAAGAAAGGGAACTTTGCAGATCTCAGATCATCCTGGGTGCAGAGGATCTCGGTGCAGTTTCGACCCAGCAGGAAACAGAGGTGAGCAGTGACAATCTGGAGTGATCTTTGAACATCTTCTGTTGTGAATGCAGCCAGCAGGAGGAGCTTAATACAGCAGAATGGTGCTATCCCGTAAATACACTGTACCAAATGAGTCACAAATTACAAACACAAAACCATTTTATCCACCTCAATTTTCTTCCCGTCTCATGAAGCCAGTGACTCACAGGCATACCATTCCACAGATGCTGGCAGTGGAATTCATTCTCCATGAGCCCAGACACAGTATGCTGAAGGTATTTGAATAGGATGACTCCCTCACACACGGACTTCCCAGCAAAGGTGACTGGATAACAGTCCGGAGCAAGAACCGCAGCTGATTCTCCTTCCCACACCCCCCTTGGATACAGCCAAGGCTAATTGTGTTCCCCACATGCTACCTGGGCTGAGAACAACTAACTCAGCACAGACCAAAGATCAAACCTGTATGGCTTAGTACCACACCATGCCACAGCATCTTTACCCATTTAATTAATTAACAATGATGAGATGCTTGGGTGGCAAATCTTATGGCGGCAGCAGTATAGAATAGTGTGTGTGATTGTTTATTGTGAAAGATCTGAATTGAGGGCGTGAGAAAAAGAACTCTCCTCAATTGCAGTCGACAGAGTGGTGTCATCGCTCGTGCACCAGAATTTTGGACTCTTGACCAGGTGCTGTTCCTTTCTCCCTCCAAATCAGTCTGCAAGGCGTCTCCTGCAGTGCAACCCCACACTGGTTGAATTTCACCTAATAGTGCGTTTGGTGTGGCGGATGGGGGCATGAATCAGGAAGAGTACAATAATTGTAACCAATAGTTTGGGAGAATGCCATGGGCCATAGTACCTTGAATTCTGACGTGGGGTGGGATGGGGGGAGCTGGGAAGGGACATTTTATAATCCTGTCGATTGAAAATAGGGTGGAGATAAGTTATTTTCCACTTGAAATCTGTGAAACACTGCTCCCTTCTCTCCGAGTGCTAGTGAGGATAATTGGTTGCACTTTCTCAGCTGAAACCCAACCCCATCCTTTGATCAGCAGCGAGGTCTTCTATTGAGCTGGTCCAACTTCGATTGAGCGGGGGAAGGAGAAGGACAAACCACAAGGCTTGAATTTCTGCTCGCTCCTAAAAATGCACAGTTTCACAAATGTTTTACATTCTCCTCTCCTGAATTCACTGCCTTGTGCTGGAGTGCAGTTCCTCAGACACTGTACTCCAGTACCTCAACCAATTGGGCGTTCTTTTTAAGAACTTAGATTCCTAGGCACTGAGTGCTGGCAGGTGATTCAACCATGGGGTATCTGTACATTCAATATCACCATCCTGTTCTCAACAGTCATCCACGCACAATTTTCACTAGTTAGCAATCAAGAACAGAGAGTCTGCATGATTTTTGTTTTGTTCTCACTCTCCAACTTAGGCAAATTGTAGTCACTACTGCTGCCCTTGCTGACAGCTAACTGAGCACAGACTGACTGACTGGAGTCCCCCCTGGCTCAATTACCCACTCGGGGAGTGCATTTGGAGACTGAGCCACCAGTGGGCCTGTGATCCTATATGTTTTGCAGTAGCTGCAATACTCACAACTCCAGAATAGGCAGCCTGTGAAAAAAGATGTCTCTTGGAGTTGCACATTCAGTCTGTTTATCAGGCTGCAAGGACTAACCATTGAGAGGAGATAAGAATAAGTTAGCTGTTAGATTTAGGAAAAGTTACGGGCTCAGAGTTTGATTTGTTTATTGCTTCTATTTGAAATCAAACACTAATGTTGGAGAGAAGGGAAGAGAAAAGAAGGTGTCTGTAAGTTTAACATCCTTAGCATTTGCTCTGGAGCTGGTTCCAGCTCCTTCCCTCGATAATAATCCATCATTAGGAATGATCAAAACAACAGTCGTTCAAGGTTGATTTATTTTGGCGGGGAAGGGGTGAAGTTGATTTCCTTCTCTTTGGGCTGTGGGTTAAAATGAGCAACCACACAGGGATATTCTTTGGTTTTAATTTTGAATAATTCACTTCAAATTCCTTTTGAACATTATATGAAGGCTGGGCATGTGTGAATACTTAATGGAAAATAATTGGAGTTTAACTGTGTTGATTGACAAGGGATGATACAGTTTCCAACACACTATTACAAGGCCAAAGGCTTGTTTAATGATGGTTTTTGGGAAGGGAATTAGGGGCTTGTGACACGGACCCACTCGCAAACAAAGCCTCCAATTTCCATGGAGCAGTTTTTCTCATCACTAATGCATGAAAAGGACCATTTTAAAATGTTAAAATAGATTTTACTGGTAGATTTTAATGGTGGGTATAGTGTCTGCGAATATCCAATATGCACTCCCATTATTGGGAAAGGCTGCATCTAACACTTGTAAACTCAGCCCTAAGTCTTGTGTTTGGTACTGAAATATGTGGGAGAAAAAAAAGTAAGGAAAAATCAAAACCAAGACAAAGGTCAACGAAGTGATGTATGAATATGAATTTAAATTCATTCCATGTCTATAATTGGATGGATTCTATGAACATATTTTTAAATTCTTGAGCATGTTGAATTTATGGTTGAAGTTTGACAGCCAGTCAGTCCTGTGCTGTGATCTGTTAGGCCAAGTGATAGAGTAGATACAGAGAGAGTGTTTCCACGTGTAGGGAAGAGCATACCTAGAGGTCATCAATATAAGATAGTCACCAAGAAATCAAATAGGGAATTCAGAAGAAACTTCTTTACCCAAAGAGCAGTGAAAATGTAGAACTCGCTACCACAGGGCATGGTTGAGGCAAATAGTATAGATGCATTTAAAGGGAGGCTAGACAAGCATATGAGGGAGAAGGGAATAGAGGGTTATGCTGATAGGGATAGATGAGGAAAGACAGGAGGAGGTTTGAGTGGAACAAAAACACCGGCATGGACTGGTTGGGCCGAATGCCCTGTTTCTGTGCCGTATATCCTATGTAAACTGGACAGCTCCTCGCTCTGACATGATGCCTGCTGGCCCCTGTGTGAGGGGGAGAATTGTTAGGAATACAGGGTCAGGATTAGGCCATTCAGCCCCTCGAGCCTGTTCCACCATTCAAGTAGATAATGGCTGCCCAAGTTTTCTCTCTTTAATAAGACAAGTGCCGTCTCCCAGCACTCTTCCTTCCCCACCAAGCTGTGAGCTGCTATCCGTGGGCCATTGATTTAGTGGCCCTGGCCTGTTATACTTATTCCTTAGTGAAAAGCACAATTTAATCACCAGTGTGCTAAACTAGGCGCGATTAGCTCTTCCTACAGATTAGGGTCCTGTATGTGGAATCTATTGATCCGAGTCACTCCCTGCCTCTAGTACTTGTACAGATGGCATTATAACTCGGCCAAAGACTTCATAGGAAGTAGGTCATAAAAACTGGGAGATTAGTGGCAAGACTCATCCCTGTTCTGCAGGAGGGATACTTTCAAGGAGACATGCGTGCAGTCATTTGGAATCAGAGACAGAAGCACTTGTTCAAACTGTATCTGCTGGGATGTTCTGCTGTTCTTCCCAGCATAGCAACTTCTGGTGATGCTGACTGGCACTGGGATACAGTACCAGCAGAAGTCGCTCGACTGTATATGCTCCACGTCTTCCCCAAGCTGGGGGGTGGGGGGATTGCTGAGGCCACTTGTCGCATCCCATCTGCTGTCCTGATTGAGACCCGCTAGCTCCATCTGGTCAAACCTGGTCTGAATGGCTTTGCTCCACACCCGGCAGCACATTGACCAACTGAGCCATTCGGGGCCTATATGGTAAATTTGACACAATGTTCACAGCAAATGCATATCAAGTGATTCATTCAGATTAATAGGTTGTATTATTCTCTAGAATTTAGACAGTTAAGGCCTTTATTGCAAAGGGGATGGAGTATAAAAGCAGGGCAGTCTTGCTACAGTTATTAAAGGTATTGGTGAGGCCACACCTGGAATACTGCGTGCAGTTTTGGTTTCCATATTTACGAAAGGATATACAGGCAACTCTCCTTTATCCGGATACGGATCTAACGGAAAACCCGTTGTAACGGAATTTAAAATAACTGTCACACACATGAATATCTCGCTCACTTTAACTATCAATTACACATAAATTGACAGAGGCATGGACTTCTTTCTCGCATTTCAACTGTCACATGCATTGAAAGTAGTTCAAGCAGTTGGGTGTACAATGTAAAATGTCTTGTGGCACTAAAAGGAAACAAAAAGTATTGAGCATTCAGCAGAAATTAGAAATTAGAAAGAAGCCTGAAGCTGGCAGAAGTGTGCGTACCTTGATGGACGAATATGAAGTTGGATCATCAACAATTTACGATATCAAGAAGCAAAAGAAAGATTTAGAAAGTTTCACCGATGTTTCTGAATCTCCCGCGAAGGCAATGTCTCGCAAGAATTTGCAAAAGCCGAAGCTTAACAAACTAGACCAAAGAATGGTTTTCTTTGAAACGGTCTGAAGGTGTGGCAATTTCAGGGCCAATGATTACAGCAAAGGCCAAGGACTTCAAGATGAAAATTAAGCTAGCTGAAGAGTGCATTTTCTCAGAGGGCTGGCTCACACGTTTTAAGCAGCGCCACAGCAATAGCCAGCTGGATGTGTCGGGCGAGAAAAAATCAGCAGACAATGAGGCCGCACAGAATTATTCAAGAACATTTGCTGAAATGGTGCAGGAAATGAAATTGACCTTAGATCAAATATATAACACCGATGAGACTGGCTTACTATGGAGGTGTTTGCCAACTGCTATGTTGGCTGCAGCAGGGGAGAAGGAAGCTGCAGGCTTTAAAATGAATAAGGAGAGGTTAACAATCTTGAATTGTGCCTATGCCTCTGGAGAACATAGACTTCCACTTTTAGTGATTGTCAAATCAAGACAATTTTCATGTATTTTATTACGTTCACGTTAAGATAACAGAAACTAAATCTTCGTGAGTGGGTCTATCAACTTCAAATATCAGCTTTAAAATGTAAACTCGCCCTAACGGAAGATTCGTTTACCGGAAATGCCGACTCCCTGAGTAATCCGGATAAACAAGAGTTTACTGTACTTGCTTTGGAGGCAGTTCAGAGAAGGTTCACTAGGTTGATTCCGGGGATGAGGGGGTTGACTTATGAGGAAAGGTTGAGTAGGTTGGGCCTCTACTCATTGGAATTCAGAAGAATGAGAGGTGATCTTATCAAAACGTATAAGATTATGAGTGGGCTTGACAAGGTGGATGCAGAGCGGATGTTTCTACTGTTGGGGGAGACTAGAACTAGAGGGCATGATCTTAGAATAAGGGGCCATCCATTTAAAACAGAGATGAGGAGAAATTTCTTCTCTCGGAGGGTTGTACATCTGAGGAATTTGCTGCCCCAGAGAGCTGTGGAGTCTGGGTCATTGAATATATTTAAGGCAGAGATAGACAGATTTTTGAGTGATAAGGGAATAAAGGATTATGGGGAGCGGGCAGGGGCGTGGAACTGAGTCCATGATCAGATCAGCCACGATCTTATTAAATGGTGGAGCAGGCTCGAGGGGTTAAATGGCCTATTCCTACTCCTATTTCTTGTATTCTTGTGAAATTAGGAATCACTTCTACACACAAAGGGTGGCAGAAGTTTGAAATTCTCTGCTGCAAACAGCAATTGATGTTAGATCAATTGTTAATTTTAAATCGGTGATTGATAGATTTCTGTTCAGGTATTAAGGGATATGGACCAAAGGCCGGGTATGTGGAATTAAGTCGCAGATCAGCCATAATCTCATTGAATAGCAGGACAGGCTCAAGGGGCTGAATGGCCTACTCCTGTTCCTGTGTTTCTAGCTGCTTCTATAGCCCTGATTACTTTCATAGCTTCCAGCTATTGGTTTTACGGAGGAGCATATTCATCTGCATTGCAACAGTGACTACACTGCCAAAGAATTTCATTGGCTGTGAAGCATTCTGGGACATCCTGATGTTGTGAAAGGTGCTATACCAATGCAGGTTCTTTCTTTCAATATAGCACCTTTAATATAGTAAAACGCCCCGTGGTGCTTCGTGGGATCGTCAGCAGAAGATATTTCCCTACATTATCCATGCTCTTTTGCATTTTGAAGCTTTTGTTTAACCTCTTTCCCAACCACCCCAGTATGCTCCACCCACGCACTCCATCCAAAAGGTTGCCATTTTGGCTGTCTTTAGAAACCACCCCCCACCTCCCCCCAGTGGCTGGGAGGGTAAATCCACTGCCAGGTTCGAATGCTTCCCCAGACTGGATCCTCGGCCTGTGCTGAGTTCGTTGGAACGCAGCTCCAAGGGATGGAACCGAATGAGATCAGCCCAGGTTCCTGCTTCTGGTTGCTATCTTATCACCTCTGCTGGATAGTGCATGGGCGCAGGCATCAGCTGAGGATAGCATTCCCCGGGGACCCACCCCGGCCCCAGTGGACAAACACATTGCCTGTTCTCACCACTTAGCCTCTCAGATAAAGGATAGCCAGTTGGGCGAGGTACCCAAATAAGGGCTGGCACCTGTGAACCGACCTTAATATGAAGCAGCAGTTCAGCCTCTCGAATGGTTGCGGAATTAAAGGACGGGTCTGTCGGAACTTCCCTAAAGTAGTAAGGGATCACCGCGGGTACTTGATTTTTAAGAAGTGTGGAGCTAAGCTGCTTTTTTTGAAACTGAAACTCAAATCTTTGACGCATGTGAAAGATTTCTAATGAAGTCTCCTCACAAGTGTTGACCTTTCCCCAAGTGTTTTGAAAGAGGTGGATTTTTGAGAATTGAAGGGCAGAAAGGGCTAACCCTTAACCCTCCCTTTATCTATACCCCAAACTATTGTGCCTGTTTTTTTAAAGTTTTCTCTCCAAAGCCAGGGTTCTGAGCGGTTGTATTTGAGAGAATTTCCCTCGCTGTTTGATCTGAGCCCTGTTGAAACCGCGTGTGGTTTTTAAGCAGAATCTTGTTTTATTGGGGCCGGGCTGTCAGCAATAATAACAAAAAAAAAACATCAGCAAATGTTGGCAATGTTAAGTCATCATTTACTGTCGAGCCGGCCCGATTTCCAGGAAGTGACTAGCGGAGATGTTGTGAATGATGTTGTAGGGCTGTGTGTGTGTGTACACATGTGTGAGAAATGCAAGTCTAGAAAGGGAGTCCCTCCCCCTGTCTTTTTAAATACTCTTTCCTGCACACACATGATCTCTCTCAGAGAAAGTTGAAAGCCAGCGAGCGCTTCGGCAGCTGAAGCCTGTGTGACATCTGTCAGTCGGGGAACGGCAGCGATAACCAGCACAGGACTGGCTGGGGCATTTCTCCAGATAACTGTGGCCATGCAGCGATCCCTAAAGCTCGGTATAACTGAAATAATAATCGTGTCCTTGAGAGCTGCGGATTGGTGAAGCTAACTGAGGTTTACATTCGAGATGTGGATGGGTTAAGGGGAGCAGAGAGAGAGAGAGAGAGAGAGTCTGTTTCAACACTGGCTGACTGACGTATTGGATCTTTCTGTCCACATATGGGAGGGGTGTGTTATCAGTGCTGCTGTTGGGGAGTACAGGGATGGTGAAGGAAGTGAAGTGTCTGGTTTGTTTTGTAAGGAGAAGCAGGAATGTAGGTCCACATTCCCAATAGTAAACAAATGGGGCATTGTGTCCCTTCATCACAGGATGTCCTTCCTACAGCCCAATGACAGAGGCAGATAGGAGGCAGAGATTGACATGGGGCTCCAGCAGTGAGTAAAATCACTTCCAACTCTTCACGTCCCACGGGGGGCCATCTCTGCAGTGAGCTGTTCATCTTTCCAGGTTAGCACGCTTACCATTTCTTCTCCACCACCCTCCCCGTTTTTGTTTTCCCTTCTTATGGAACAAGTACTTTATAATTAAATTTCCTTAAATAGTATGTATTTTGTTTGTGTGTTGCAATAACTTCTTGTTAACCCATTTTAGTCAGGAGGCCAGCCTGAGCCAGAGCTCTGTGTGTGTTTTAATAGCTAGGTGATCCAGGACTATTTACAAGGCTAAGTTGTGTTTGTGTGTGTGTGTGGGGGGGGGGGGGGAATTTCAAAAGATCATAATTTTCTTCCTATTTCCAAATCATTGCTGGCAATTCTAACCAGACACATCTGTTGAGTGTGTGCTGGCACCGATAGAGTTAAGACCAGGAAATTGATCAGAAGGAAAGGGAGTTGCGGGAGTTTACTTCGGCTGTTGTGTGTGTCCCTCGGTTCAATTGAGGGAACTTATCATGTGCCTGGTTGGTGTGTTAAAGGGGCATTGCACCTGCAAAAGCAGCCTGTTCTGTTTGATTTGCCTGACTTTTGTCTTTTCAAACACACCTCAAAGTGTTGAGGAAAGGTGCTTTTTAGGTTAACTTGCTATTATAGGTTGCTGTGTGTCCAGGTACAGATCCCGCCCACAGCTGGCGGGCCTCGGCCGTCAGCTCTTGGCGAGTGAATCATCAGATTAAGTTATTAATAGGAAACTTGAAAGAGGGAGGAGAAAGGAAGAGTCTCTTTGGTTTGTACTTACTGAAAGTTTCACTGCAACAATCAGCCCTTCAGTATTCGCAAGAGGCATGAGCACAGCACCTGTTCAAGGAGCAGTGCAGTCTGATATGTGCCAGTGTGTTTGTCTCCCAGCACAAAGCTGACAGGACCAGTGAGTATTCATGGTAAACAACTGCTAATATTGTCTGTGTGTGTGTAACTTCAGAGTGTTCTTTTTGGTTTTTATACTTTTCTTTTTCCCTTTTTCTCTCTGTCTCTTATCTGCATCTCTATTTCTGCATCTGTCTTATCTGTCTGTCTCTCACTATGTATGTGAGTGTACACCTGCATATTTTTCTGTCCTGTTTTCCCCCTCTCTGCCTCTTATTTATTTGAAATATTTATTTTACTACCTTTCTCAAATGTCCATAATTTGAATTCCCCCTCGGTGGTACATTAGCAACTTTGGGGAATTTTACACCAGAATGTTGTAGTAAAATATTTAAAATTTAGCTTGGCAAAAGGAAAGGCATTTTAAATCTGATCATTTCAGTGCATCGTTTACCCCTTGACATTTTGAGGCAGTAGCCTTATTTCTCTTTTTAAGTCGTAAGTCGGTGCGTTGTACTTTTGTTTAAAATCCGGGTTATTGGCATTGCCCGGCGCTTGGTTGTTGCGGCAATTGGGATGAGTTCAGCTGCTGTGCTGCTGCTGCCAAGACCCAGACTCCTGTCTACCCCAGAGGACGAGGAGACGTCACGGCAGGTTGTTTTGGGGATATTGTTTGCTCCTCTGGATTGTGCTGGGAAAGTTCAAGCTTCCCCATTTGGAAAGAGCAGCAGGTTCCGCTCCTGCCACACACTGATCCATATTTAACTCGCCGACGCAGACAACAGCTCCTTCCTCTTCCTCTGCTTGTTTGTGACACTTTCTGAAGCAGCTTTTCCACAGCCCCCGGCCCTCCCGGGTGCTTGGCCATGAACTAACGTGCACTAGGAATTGAGGAGAAAAACTTCCTGTGATACAGACTGCATACTTGTTTTTAAAAGTGGGGGCGGGGGTTGGAGATAGAGAGGAGACAGGGAGCTACTCACGTACTGATTTTATATTTGAAGTTTTCCCACCCTCCCAACTTTACGATCAATATTGCTTTAGTGGCTTTGTTCCAGACTAAATTGCAGTATGTGAGACTACCAAACATGTTGGTTATAGACTGCTTTGATGACTACTCAAGTACTTTCAACAACTAGACCTATGGCAAAAGTCTGCTCTATTAGTCACACACTGTCTCAGAGGAAACCACAGAATGTGGACAATCGAAATTAAAATACAGTTTTTTTTCTCTTTCTCCCCCCCACCCCCCCCCTCCTCCCCCAATCTAGGCTTTCACAGAAAGTAGTTTGGATTGTCGCATCTGAAGCCGGAGAAAAGAAGCGAGAGAGAGAGAGAGAGAGAGAGAGTGTGTGTGTGTGTGTGGGGGAAGAGATGAAAATGGACGTGGAGGATGTGGACATGACCCAGTGGACGGAGGCCGAGTTTGAAGAGAACTGTACGTACATTGTAAATGACCAATCCTGGGACCCCACCACCGACAGTGCCCTAACGCACGCTCAAACATCCCTGCCTCGAAACCTGAAGTTCAAGTATGCACTTGACTCAAATGAGGTAAGGGTGATGTTTTTCTTCACGTGTTTCAAACCTTCTCCTAACAGCAACTGCAGATCGTGATTCAATGCTGGTGTGTTTCTAATCCCCGCTCTGACCAAAAGTGCTTGTTGATTTTCAGATTCAATTGCTTCCAATTCTAATTATTAGCCTGAAATCAAAGTTGAAGAAAATAGTCTTAAGTATTTCAGTGGAAAGCACTGTCAGAAATGGCAGGAAATTCACAAGTCCATCTAGCAAAATGGGTATTTTTGTACTTAACTGTAAGATGAGGAAACCAAACCACACTTGAGAAGTTTTCAACTTTTAGAAGGTGCCAGCTCCCTTCTGCTAAAATATCTCATTAATTTAAAGCGTCACTGTGTTAATTTATTGATATGTTAACAATGCATTTTTTAAACAGCGCACTCCAGTAGGTTGTGGGTGGTCAGTAAGTGCTTTGTCCCATTAATCTATGACAGGCAGCTAATGTGTTATAATAAACATATATGTATAATTAATTGAGCAAGTTTAAAAATATTTTGTGTGTGTATGTGTGAGTTTGAAAGCAGGTCCCATGGCTGCAAGTAGGTTATTGTAGATTTTGTTCTTTA
Source organism: Pristiophorus japonicus (assembly GCF_044704955.1). Classification (NCBI taxonomy): domain Eukaryota; kingdom Metazoa; phylum Chordata; class Chondrichthyes; family Pristiophoridae; genus Pristiophorus; species Pristiophorus japonicus. Next base: position 189,177,781 of record NC_091983.1, read on the forward strand.
CCTCCGCTTTATAGCATTTTACAACAGATAAAGTCTGTGTGCGCATGTGTGTATAACGGCACATAATGCTGGCTAACAGTAGGCAGTTCTGTGTGTGTTTGTATGTATAACAGTAGATAATGCTCAGCAATTGTAATATTGGATAACGCTGTGTATGTATGTTTGACAATCCTCTGTGTGTAAAACGGTAAATAAAGCTGTGTGTATGTTTAAATGCAGAACAGTAGGTGATGTGAGTGTGTGTGTGAAATAGTAGATAATGCAGTATGTATGTTTAACAGTAAGCAAAGTTGTATGAGTAACAGGTAATGTATCTGTTTCTATCCATAACAGAACATAAAACTCTGTAAAAGCAGGGATGAGACACTATAATTATGAGGAGAAATTGGAGATACTGGACAATATCCACTGAAACAGGGAAGGCTGGGGAGATGTTTTTTTTAATTATAAAGGGCTTTGATTGGGTGAAGAGGAAAAGGCTATTTCCTCTGGTTGGGAAGTGAGGGCGACAAGGGACCATCAGTTTAAAATAGTCACTGAGAGTGAGGGGAGGGGTTAGGAGAAAGGCAGAGAGCTGTTGGAACACAGAATACTTTGCCTCAGTGAGTAGTTGAGGCAATGACTGTTGCACCTTTTAAGGAAAGAGTCGATAACATTTTAAGCAGAGGAAATTCAGGGCTATGGGAAGAGATCAGGGCAGTGAGATTAGTTATAGATTGCTCTAGCAAAGAGCTGGCATAGACACAATGGGCTGAATGGCCTCCTTCTGTTCCGTAAGCTTCTATGGTTCAAGCAGTAAGTAAGACGTGTGTGTAACAGTCGGTAACGTTCTGTGTGTATCTAGAATCCAGGGAGATATTATCGCTACTATTAATGGCACGTTTCCCAGTTGGTCATAAAAGGCTGAACAACATCCTCGATTCTCACAGTTTACTTGAAGTGCTGTTCAGCTCTTTCAGCACTTGCAGGAAACGTAAAGACAGCTGAGACATTTAACTGTAGTGATTTATCAGAGAAAGCAATGGGTCAGAGCTGCAGTGTGCTCTCTGACCAGCTTTCTTATCAGGTTCACAAATTTACACTCAAAACAGCCGGGGATCACTGCTGAAGTGGGTGTGTGCATGTTGTGGGTTCAGCTCAAACTTACTTGACTAATTTTTGATTTTTTTTTCGAATACTACATGCAAAACAGTTCATTTGAAATGGGATTTAGCTGATCCTCTGTTTAATATTTGATTGTTGCTTACAGTTACAGATTTATTTTCTGGCATTGTTTCTGGTTCTATTAAGGAAACCTCAGTGTTTTAGTCCTTTTTTTTTAAATCAGAATGACTTATCCAGTTACTGTGTCTAAAGGACATTGCTACTTGTAACGGGACTGACCGACTTTTAGTGCACTGCCACATGCATTTCAGACATGGCAAAATGAGAACGGTGCGATGATCTCTGCTAACTTCAGATAGGCCTTGTGGATTTAGAGCAAGCTCCTGCTTTATTCTGTGCCCGTGTTTATTATTCTGCAAACATTTTGGCAGGCTTGAGGAGCCGAATGGCCAAGTCCTGCTCCTATTCTTCTGTTTGGAATCTTGCCAGTAGGATGTGTACGTCTGGAGAGGAAAATCCATCCTTTTCAATGTGCGTGTTTTACGATCCTGTGCGTGTCTCTTTTTCTCTCTCTCTCTCTCTCTCTCTCTCGCTCTCTCCGCTACTCAATCTGCACTGTGAATCTGAGCGAAAGAAAAAGAGGCAGCTGAATGAAAGTTGAAGTGAATAGAGCCGCCTTTGTAAACTTCCCTCCAGATGCGATTTTGGGAAAAGGAGGTGCGTTTTCTTTTCCCTAGCCCTCGCATGAGGGCATATGGATGTCGTTCCTTGTAGAGGATAGTGACTTCCACTTACTTGCTGCCTCTAACCAGCACACCTGAAGTAAAACAAGTGTCTTGAGGTACACTGTTGTAGCAAGGCTTTCTCATGTAGCCATCTAGTAAAATAAACTCTACCGTTTTTAACTGTCACAGTCTGGTCTTTTTAGAAGAGGATGTGAGTGTGGTGTTATCTGGGGAGGGGGCAGGGCAGAAATAATATGTGGTTTCACTGGGTGAGGGGAGGGTGGGATGAGGAATAAGGTGGTTACCGTGTTGGTTGGAGTTATCTGGGGCGGGGGTGGGGCAGGGCAGAAACAATGTGCGGTTTCACTGGGCGAGGGGAGGGTGAGATGAGGGACAAAGTGGTTACCCTGTTGGTTTACAGGGAAAAGAAAACCCAGTGAAGGGTTGTTTATCCCAGGCCTGTCCTTTCACACTATCTTGCAGTTACAAAAATAGGCATTGTAACTGACATTTTCTAGCAAGTCATAGGGAGAATTTCTACTCCTTCCTTTCTCTCCCCTCCCACCCCGCCTCAGCTCTCAAAAGCGTGGGCGGGGTTCTGCTCCTTTTTTTTTAAAAGAGAATAAAAATGCATTGAGGTTTCTGATCTCTGAATAACACCAGTGTAATTTAAAAGAGCCCTTTCAAACAGTCTGCAATTTTTAAGAAAATGTACCTACATATCACTAACTTGTACACTGTAATCACCATTTACTTTGCAGACATTTAATTAATAACTTGGAAGTTGTGCCCTATGTAAATAATTAAAGTAAATTGAGTTAATGAAGACTTGGCGGAGCTGTTTTTTGTCTGGGAGACAGACATAGGCAGGATGTCTTCGCTGACCTACCCCACTGACAGAGATAGATGCTCCGCGCCGGTAGAGGGGTCAGGGTTACCATAAACCACCGAGAGAAATGGCTTCTGCAGGGGGAGGGATATGAAGCATGAAAGTGTCGAAGCTTTCTACCTGTTATCCATGGCGTGTTTATACTTGGCAGACACCAGCCCTGGCTTGCCGTGATTCACTGTGGTCAGCAGCACTGGACCGCTGTTAGAACAGGTCTAATGTGGAGCTGAAAGCTTTGTGCAGTTGATTTTAAGCAGCCACATTTTAGTGTTGTCCTTCAACCGTTCTTCTGTATTGATGTTTGGCAAATGAAGGAGGGCAAATCTGCAGTCCAAGTGGGAGGGGCAAGAAGAACATGTTCTAGGTTCAATTGGTGTATCTACTGACATAGAAACATAGAAAATAGGTGCAGGAGTAGGCCATTCGGCCCTTCTAGCCTGCACCGCCATTCAATGAGTTCATGGCTGAACATGCAACTTCAGTACCCCATTCCTGCTTTCTCACCATACCCCTTGATTCCCCTAGTAGTAAGGACTTCATCTAACTCCTTTTTGAATATATTTAGTGAATTGGCCTCAACAACTGACTGACCAGCTTCAGTGGTTAATGGCGATGAGCTTGGCCAATTTTATATTAGAAAAGGAATTTGAAATCATCCTTCTGGCTCACTGCATAAATGGACAGCCTGGTATGTAACTGAATCACAACAGTCATGAAGATCCCAGGTATCATCCTGGTTTATGTTAAGCTAGTTGACTTTAGCTAGAAGCCAATGTGTTACTACAGTTAGGCTCAATGTTCTTTCCATCCTATTCCGATAGAGCAGGAAAACATTAAATGAGATTCCCCACTTCCAGTGATTGCTGGTCAGTGGCATCTGCTGGAAAGGAGATGGTCTCATTCAGCCGTGATACCCCTCATGTTCAAATAGCCAGCTGGCACGCGCCATCTAGATTCATTCATGAAAAACAGACATCTGGGTAGTGTGTCGGAGGGCTGCTGGGGCCCATGGAGTGGCTCCATGCGAGGAAACGCATTCCTCTGAGAGGAGGGGCAAAGTTAGGGAACTTTCCAAGTTCTTTTTCCAAGCCCAAGCACAGCTGCACATACAGAGAGAGAGCGAGAGAGAGGCTTGTGCCTGTTTTGCTGTGAAACAAGTTGTCACTGTGGCAGAGCCAGGGAACACTTCTTTTTCTTTTTTTTAATAACCAAAATTACATAAGTATGTTGCGCAAAAATTGATCTCGATCGGTCAAAATTGAGTTTACCTCTACGTGACCCGTTCCGAGCAGTTGGTTTCAGGCTCTGTTTCTGAAGTGATTTTTAGAATCTGTCTTTCTCACAACTATCTCTTGCATGTACAGGTGTCAACAACCAAAAAAGAGTAACACACATATGTGGCAAGAAGTAAAAGACACTAGTAAACTTTGTTTAAAAGACATTAGTATTTTTCATATTGGTTTTCCAAAGGGGGGAAATATAATAGTTGCTGTCTCATCTGTTTTCATGACATTCTCAATCTGTGTTTTTGCAAAGAAGGAAGATTGACTAAGCATTTTGGGCAGAATTAAGGAAAGAGTTTGCGTCAGGATGAGTTGTGATGATGATGATGCACAGATGTACAGGCGAGAACCCACAATGTGGAAGTAAAACTTCAGCTGGCTGGCTAATTTCAGTAACGCTTAACACTTAAGAAATGGGCTGGGTTGTGTCACAAGCTTTTTGTGTTTGAAACGAAAGTGCACAGCAATAAGCAATAATATAAAAGCTCTCGAGGTGAGTAGAGGCAAGTGGCAGAACTGCAGGTGTGTGTCCTCTGCACACAGGGGGCATGGTGTTACGACCCTGAGCAAGTGCCCTTGTTTACACTGGCAATTGGAGGTCAGAGTGGCCCAGTTTCTGCTTAAATTTAATCAGCAAGTGTAAATGCAAAAAAAAAAATGTGCCTGGAGCGGAGGAGAGCCCATCTCTCCCCGGCTCCTCCAGCCATTCGATTTAGGTGTCACACTTTGTGCAAGTAGCAAAAAAATGTTTTTTTACTAATTAGCCTCCAGGAGAGGGCAAGGGTCAGGACCAGTCACTTGTGGTAAAACGTGCACACTTTGAGAACAGGTGCATGTGTATTCAGCGTAAGAGTGTACACATGCGTTTCCACTCCCCAGTTTTCCTTCCTACCTCTCCTGAAGGCGCCAACTCATGCCAACTCAGTCCCATGATTGCTTGACAACCTCCTGGTGCTCACTCAAATGGCCATTTCTCTCACTGGAACACCAAGGAATTTAGATCTTGTGTAAATGGGGGCACTAGCACTCAGTTTCACATTGGATTCTGAGCTCCGCAGAGCAACACACGTCCAGCATGCCGATCTGACCGCGGTGTTTTTCACACTGGTCTAGAAATACTGTAGCAGGGTTGGTACTGCAATAACTCTCACTGCAGTCCGGCATGCTTTTTGAAATTCTTGGGGTGTGGGCGTCACTGGCAAGGATAACGTTTATTGCCCATCCCTACCTGCCCGGAGAAGTGGGGATGAGCCGCCATCTTGAACCGCCCTAAAACATTGTGGGTTTTTTTTCTGATTCTGGCCATTTCAGATCACCTAAGGGCAGTGCATGTTTGGAAAATGAGTGCAGAGGAGCTCATGACTGTAAGGGAGCCAGCTCGATTAATTTTTTTGGCATACATTTGGCAGCTTTCGTCACGACTGAGCACTCTGTGCTCACAGCTTTCCTCGCATGCGCTGGCCCCAGGTGAACCAATACGCCCAGATGCAGGAACAGAAAAATGGACCCAAGTAACTTACTCTTTCTATCTCTGCACGGTGTAAGCAAGCACTGCTTTAGGCCATAGTACCATCCCTTTAATTGTTTAGATGAATAACTGGTTTCCTGACACATCACTCACAAAACATGCAGTGAGTAAATGAAGAAAAGAATTTGATCAAAACAAATTGAATCTATTCAATGTTTTCTGTTTTGCTGGGTTTGTTTCTTCCTACCCCCGCACCATTTCCCAACACACAATTCACTTAGTTGAAATCGCTGTGCTGTCTAACTCAATATTGTTTCATTTGCCGTAAAAATCTGAGGTGGGCCCAGTATCGTCAACCGTACATCATACATTCCTGATTAGATCATCAGCTTTCAGATCTCTGGGCTTTCGCTCTGGAGAAACAGGTTTCACTGATCTTGCTGGGTGTGCTCAGGAAAGAAGTTAGAGTTTGAAGGGGAGGGGGCGACAAATCGAAATGTTATTGTTGCGAGTTTAGTTTCACTTAAATTAACGGGTTGCTAAGTTATCTGGTGACGAGGATTGTGCTGTGCTGGTACTGGGTGCTGGTTGGCACGCTGCCGGTGCTGTGAATCGGGTGATGCAGTTCCATGCATTAGGCTGTGCACTGGATCACGACTGTCAGTTGGCGCTCCAATATAAATAAATGTCTCATATCTGACATGAGTCCACATTTTGATCTATCTTCGGGGTGCTCATATAGCAACTTGCAGTCTGCATGTCGTAACAATTAGAAAAGCTTGCGGGGCAACAGTAAGACTGCAAACACCAGGGCACCCTCGAGCAGACGGTGCCAATTTGCTCAGCCTAATTGTGGTCTCGTATCACTTTTGCTGGTAACTCCATTTAGAGACTGCAAGCAGAGAAGTCCATGCTACAACTGTACAAAGTATTGGTGAGGCCACACCTAGAGTACTGTGTACAGTTTTGGTCTCCTTATTTAAGGAAGGATATACTTGCACTGGAGGCACTTCAGAGAAGGCTCACTAGGTGATTCCTAAGATGAGGGGGTTAACTTATGAGGAAAGGTTGAGCAGGTTGGGCCTATACTCATTTGAGTTTAGAAGAACGAGATGTGATCTTATTGAAGGGGGCTCGACAAGGCAGATGCAGAGAGAATGTTTCCACATGAGAGGTAATCTGGAACTAGGGGGCTTAGATTAAGAATAAGGGTTTGCCCATTTAGAACTGAAATGCGGAGGAATTTCTTCTCTGAGGGTTGTAAATCTGTGGAATTCTCTGCCCCAGAGAGCTGTAGAGACTGGGTCATTGGATATATTTAAGGTGGAGATAGACAGATTTTTGAACGATAGGGAGTGAAGGATTATGGGGAGCGGACAGAGAAGTGGAGCTCAGCCCAAGATCAGATCAGCCATGATGTTATTGAATGGCAGAGCAGGCTCGATGGACCAAATGGCCCACTCCTGCTCCTATTATGTTCTTATTTGTGTGGCGGAACAGGCTCGAGGGGCTGAGTGGCCTACTGCTGTTCTTCGCCCCCCTCTCCTGTCATTCTTTCACTTGTAACAACATTAGTATTGTGGAGCTCTTTCACACATAAGAAAATATATATAATGGCAAGATTTAGTTAATGTCTTTTAAAATAAAAATGTATATGTTACTGTGGTACAATATGGAACGCATGTTGCGATAATCTGTGAGGAGACCTGATTCCAAAATGGTAGATGTGCTATTATTGGGAGGGTGTCAGATTTAATCTTTAAGAAAAAAAAATCAGTACCAAATAAACTAAAGCATTGTTTATTTTAATTAAGAGGTGAAATGTTTGAGCCAGTGTCCTCTCACTCATTGAGTTATGGCATTGTGTCCACAGGTGCTTGGAGTTATGAGCGCGGAGTACATCCCCAAAGGGACCCGATTCGGACCACTTGTGGGCGAAATCTACACCAATGACACTGTCCCAAAGAATGCAAACAGAAAATACTTTTGGAGGGTAAGTCGGGAAAAAAAAATTGTTGATGCAATTGTAAGGTCACTAAATGAATACTGCTGAAAAAGTTTGTCACTTCCTGTTTTACATCTGTGCCTGTGTCTCTGTGTATGTGTGCAGCAAAGAAGTTCCTATGAAACACCATATATGCACCAAGTAGGAGTTAACATAGTAAATTAGCTGAGTAAGTGTCTGGGGCTCAGAGGTTAGGAATGCTGAGGGTGAAATCTTGTTAGTAATGAACCGATTTCAATTATTCTTGGCCATATTCTTGGAACATAGAATTTCTTATGGAAAAGGAAACGATTCAGCTCTTGCTTGGAGGCAAATCAAATTTGCATTTTGACTGAGAACTAATTAGAACCAGTTGATGCAAAAATGCTGTTTTTTTTTTTCTCTTTTACTCACTTTTCCCTCCCTCTCAACTATCAGTAAGGAAGGGTGACAAGTCAACAAGGACCTGAACTGTGTCCAGTTCCTCCTCAGTCTTTTGTGTGTGTAATCCTTTGTATACTGTAACATCTTTTTCACTGAGCGACTGGAGAGAGTATTTCTAGAGTGCTGATTTTACCATTCTGCTAGCAGCAGTCCATGCAGCTCCTCTGGGTCCAGCGGCCGTGGGCATCTCTTGAGGCATCAGCACAGACCATGGGCGCATTCGCTCACCTGTATATAACCCTCCACACAAAGTAAGAAAGTATGGTAGCCAGTTTTGTAGCAATGAATCCAGACATTAAAAAAAAGAAACCTGTGCTGTTAGTGTTGTACTCCAGCTGCCGGGGAAACCGGCCCACGGTATGCGCGGTGTAATCTCTACAGCACCTGTATTTCAAAATTGTTTGCTTTTGTCCTTCTGTAACATAAATGTGCCATCAGAAATATAAGTGATTTCAGTTACTGTCCTCTTCCACTTTCCTTATCTTGCCTCGAATGGCCCTATTCTGTTCAGTAGTGCCCTGATCATTCTTTATATTTGGCATCTGTCGTTGGCACTTAGAAATAAGGTGTCAAACCCAATTTTCTTGCATATATGCCATGTAGTGAAAACCTCAACAAAAACCCCAATAATTGTATGTTCTCTGTTTCATTTGCTCCCCTTACATTAGTCTAGACTTCAGGAGGCCGAAATTCAGCCTCCCGATAAGGCCCATTACCGCTGGAAAGTGGTGGCCATGCAGCGGTGTCCAATGGCCGCCGATTTTTTTTTTTTGATGAATGGCCTCCGCTCGCGAAATTCACCCATGTGGTTTTTCCGGCGGCCCCCACTTCCGCCCCGTTGCTGCCGAAGCCTCCTAAGTGCATCATCAAAGTGCGCACCGCCGATCTCCCACCCCGAAGCAAACATTACCTGGAAAAATGTGGCTCGCCATTCGGTGCCCGCGACAGTTTTTTCTGTCGGTGCACTGTGCTTGCAGTGTCTGCAAAATGGCGGTGCGGCCACCATTTAAAGGGGAGGGCGCACTGCCATGGTTGCCATCTTATTTTTTTTTTGTGGGCCAACTGCCAGGTTGGGCCGACAATTATGCCCCCGGGTTCGAAACCCTCCCTGGTGACCCAGTGGATCTAACTAAACTAATTGCAGAGCTCGCAGCGGCTCTCCCCTTTTAAGTGAAGGGGAGAGATGCGGTGATGCGCCTGCGTGATGATGTCATCGACGCGCTACGCTGATGACTTGACAGCGGCAGACACTTTGCTCACCCCCACTTCCGCTCCCAGTTTGATGGGCACTCCGTTCTCGCCTCCACTTCTGCCCCCATTATGACCGACTTCTGCCCTGCTGGGCAAAAAAAGACAAAGAGCTGAATTTCGCGCAAGAGGCCACCACGTCCATTGCTGAGACACTAAGTGTGCCCCTTTTCCGCCGGGGTGAATTTTGCGCCCCCTCCCCCGCTGTCTGGTCACTGACTGGGATGTCCATCATTGCAGTTGCAAACCTGAGATTAATTATAGTGATGTTATCACAAACTGGTACACCATGAACATTTCTTCCAATTGGTGTGATGTATTGTGACCATCAGCAGTAATGATCGGTAAAACCAATGCGACAACAAACAGAATTCTTTCTGTCATTTTTTAGTTCCATAAGTGTTTGTGGAACTTGCTGCGGTTGTAGCCAGTTTATATGTTTTATTGTTGGGCTTGGGAGTCATCACTGCTGCAGCTCACGTCATTCACTGTTGTGGGAGCCACGACTGACAAAAGGAAAAGGCAGATTCTACGCCAAAACTTCCAAGTTTTGTTTAATTCCTCTTCTCTCCCCCCCCCCCCCCCCCCCCCCCCATCCAAGAAACACCCGCAGTCTGTTATAAAATTCTTCACATATTCTACAGGGCAAACTAAATGGGCATAGCTGAATCTAGGACTTGGCTTGCAGTGAGTACTGTTTAATGATGGAGCACCTTTTTAATATGTTCAGTACACCCCAGACACAAGATGGAATGGTTCCACAGCAAGAGGTATGGATTATACAAGTTGAGATGTAATGGTCATGGAATGCATTACCAGAGTTAGTAACTGGATCAAACAGTCTGTTTCCCTGTTGTAATACCGCATAAGAAAGTGGGGGCGGGCTAGCACATAGTTTGCCAGGTTTTACTAATGAGCTTTCATCTGCAATATACCATCTTGTCATAGAATAGTACAACACAGAAGGAGGCCATTCAGCCCATCGTCTGTGCCGGCTCTTTGAAAGAGCAATCCAGTTCATCCCACTCCCACGCTCTTTCCCCATATCCCTGCAATTTTTTCTCCTTCCAGTATTTATCCAATTCCCTTTTGAAGGCTACTATTGAATCTATATCCACCACCCTATCAGGCAGTGCATTCCAAATCCTAACCCCACATTAATGATATCATTATAATAATATTTAAATCAAATCCTGGAGTGAGGCTTGAACCCAGACCACCTGATTCAGGGACAAGAACAATACTGACGGACCCAAGCCACACAATTGGCCTCGGTGTCAGCCATGCCTCCGTAGTGACGCAAATTGGCTACATCGCAACAGTGACTACTCTTCGGACGGCCCAATGAAATAGTCTTGGAGGTCGTGATAGCTGCTATATAAATGCAAGTGTGTTTGTGCGTGTAAATGGAGAAAGTTGATAGTGCACACAAGCTAAAGCCAAGATTGCACAACAAGCAGATATAAAATAACTATTTACCCATAGGGCTATTAAGGTTTTCATTTCTGTTGTTTGATGTCAGTATTTGCATACTCTGCTAACAGTCATTGTCTAGGCTGACGCATTAAAGGCAGCTTTGGAAGAAAGGCAGAGAGCTCCAGGTTACACTAAACTCCACAGACTCACATTGTACAACAGTAGCTGATGAAAATGGTTATCACAGAGCTTAGTTGTTCTTTTTGAAGAAATAAAATGCAGTTATTTATGAAGTATTGTAGTACTCTCTAAATGAAACCAATTAAATATAATTGATCTTCATTCAAGCCGTTTATAACCCATGTTCAGATATAAATTTTTATATTTAGTCATTTGGGTCTTGGGGTTTGGCCTTAATTCTAAAATTGCGATGTGCATAACTGCAGGTTGGCCAGGATTGCAAAATACATTACTAATTACCAGAAATAGGTTCAGCCAAAAGATGTAAATGTTACTTTATTTTTTGTTCTCTTCTTCCTGTGTCATCACGCTATGGAAATAAGATTTGAATTAGGCTGCACTGATGACATCGGAGACTATGTCTCAGTTATATTTCTGAAAAGTGTACAGTAAATGATACCATGGAAAATCAATCGGAAGTTAATCAAGATTTCAACACACATACACAAAGTGCCTCGTAATGGAAGCAGCAGAGTCATTCATTCCTGGAAGTTTGAAAAAGTTCTTCACACTAAACAAAAACCTGAAAACATACTCGTTCACGCAGCACTCCGCAGCCCATCTGCTGTTCCAGTTTCTCATAACCAACACACCACAAGATATAAAGCAGGTCACTTTGAAGAACCCACGTGTGGTTCTGCTGTCTCTCCCCCCCACCCCCCCACCACTCCCCATCGATTTTACAGGAAGTACCATATGTTTATATTTAAACAAGATAAATATGAAAAAAGAAACAACCGGTATTTCAAAAGACGGCAAGCAAAAATCTGCAGCAGCAAAGTGCAGGGTAATTGTCGTGGCTCAAACCCAGGGCCTTGATCTGCTTCCAAACAGCTGCCTGTCCTGTTGTGGCAGGTGATCCCTGCACAGGTCCCCTCCCCAGATCATCTGCAGGAGCTCAGCTTTAGAAGTAAATGTCTTCGAAACAAAACCCAAAGAGTTGTGCATCGCCGGAGCACTCGGGGGAGGGGGCGGCAGGAAAATGGAGGCTACAGAATCAGTTTGAGTAGCCTTTGACGTCAGGGCTTCAGGTGACTCAGTACAGTGTGTGTACATATAAGCACAGTCAGAACGGGAGCACTGATGATAGCATCCACCTGTCGCTCGAGGTTATCTGCACAGGAGACTGCGCGGGATCACGCAGCAGCACAGGACTTGTTGTCAGGTTGACGGCAGAATACACCATTTAAATGTTTTTTTTTAAATAGAGATATAAAACAAAACATAGTGCAAACAAATGAAGAAGGTAACAGTTAAAGTATCCCTGTTTACAATGAAACATAGAAAATAGGTGCAGGAGTAGGCCATTCGGCCCTTCTAGCCTGCACCGCCATTCAATGAGTTCATGGCTGAACATTCAACTTCAGTACCCCATTCCTGAAGGCTAGATTGAAATCCATTCATACTTTTTCTTTATATATCGAGAGCTTGAAAGATTATCAATCATTTGCTCCACTTCAACTGGTTAAATATGTCCAGGGATGGGACAGTTTTGAAGTTGTATATTTAATTTTATTTTCTCTATATCCATTTTAGGTGTACTCAAATGGTGATTTGCATAATTTTATTGACGGGTTCGATGAGAGCAAAAGTAACTGGATGCGCTATGTGAACCCCACCCGTTCGAAGCAAGAGCAGTGCCTGGCAGCTTGTCAGAATGGGATGGACATCTACTTCTACACCGTGAAGCCCATCCCGGCTAACGAGGAGTTACTGGTCTGGTACAGCAGTGAGTTTGCAGAACGCCTCCACTACCCAGCCTCAGGTGATCTTATGATGATTAAGCTAAGTAAGTCTCTCAAATTGAATGCTGCATTGATCATCTTTTCATCCTGAGCATACTCACTTATCAAAATATCATGGATGTATTTGTATGATACACTGGCGGAATATTTTGAGTGTAGTTTCCTTTTGCCCGCACGTGTCAAGAGTATAGAATTTTATCATAACATCAGCGGCACATGCCAATGCAAGCAAGGTTAACGGCAGAGTCTGTGGAAGCCAGGTAGTGTGTGTGCGGTAGCACAAGATTGTCTGCTTGATTGCTTCATCCCATCAAGCAGCAGAAGGTGTCGCATGAAGCCACACAAGTGGCCAGATTTGGAGGTGTGCGGAGATCTCGGAGGATTCTAGGGCTGGAGGAGGGTACAGAGATGGAGACGGGTGAGATCGTGGTGGGAATTGAACACTAGGATGAGAATAACGTTGTCGGATCGGGAGCCAATGTGGGTCAGTGAGCTCGGGTGAACAGAATTTGGTGCGAGTTAGTATACAGGCAGCAAAGATTTGGATGAGCTGAAGTTTATGGAGGGTGGAAGGTGGGAGGCTGGCCGGGGAGCATTGGAATGGAATGGAATGGAGGTAACAAAGGCACGGATGAATTCGGAGTCGGGGTCGAATGGTTTTATTACCATCATGCTACGTTTGGGAGCTTATATAAGGAGGGTAGAATTTTTAAATGTCAGCAGCAAGCTTTTTATTAATTACTTTTTTAAAAGGATATCATGAGGTACATTATCCGGGTCCATGCTGAACGCAAGCAACCGTGTCCATCGCCAGCACTTATCGAAAGATGGCGGTGGTGTTGTGCTGTTATTACGGCAGCCTAGTTTAGCAACTCTAAGATTGAGAGTTCAGGTCCCACAGGGCAAGTTGTGAATTATTTTTCTTTTAAAACTGATAATTTGTGAAGGAGCACCAGGAAAATTTAAAAAAAGGACCACGAAAGCTGCAGGTTGTTACTAATGTCCCTCAGGGAAGGGAAACTACGTTAGGCTGCCAGCACATATTTGGAAAGTGTAGGATTATGTTCTGTTGTAACGTGTTAATAGCTGTGTATGTGAGTGGACACTCTCTCTCTATATAGAGAGAGAGAGCTTTAAAAGTGCTGGCACGGCTTGTGGCTGAAGGAATATGCTGTTGCGGTTGGATTTTTTTTAAACTCCCAGGTTTTTCATTTCTCTTTTAAAGCAATGTCTTTTGCTGGGGTTATGGCCCCACACATTCTGACAACCTTCCGACACTTTGCCCTGGTAGCCATGCTTTGTGCGTAAACCTCGACATTCTAAGTGCCGGTAGGCTTATCCCGCTGCGGAGGGCATCACGTCTAAGCCGGCAGCTATCCAAACCAAGGACTAAAGTTTCCAGTCCCTCAGTAGTGATCAGAAATGTTCTCCTCCCCTGATCCGCCCACCCCAATTCAATTCTGAAAGCCGGCCCTTGCTGAGTATCGTCTCGCTCCGCACAGGCCTGGAGTCAAGTCAGCTAGATTTCAGCCACAAACAGCGCAATGCTTCGTGATGTGTATACCCACTGAATCAACAGGGGATACTGACCCTCTACAAGTTTCACCAGCATAAAGCATCCAATTGGATGAAAGAGCCCCCGTAAGGATAGCGACTTAATGGCACGGTGCTTTTCAATGTTGTGGCAGCAATCGGTGCCCGGGTCAGTTACACACAATACATACAAGGGGCACTTCCCACCTGTTTGTCCAAACTTCATCCAGTCAAATAAGTCACTGTCTATAAGAGAGTTCTTTTCTAACTTAATTCCATTCACTCTCTCTTATTTTTTATTTTGAGTTAAGAAATGATGATTCAACAAATATGCAAATACAACATAAATGTGACGTAGGAGTTGTAAGAAGGTTTTTCAGTTATTGCATGAATGTGTTCCATCCAAATGGAGGTAGTTTCAAAGTGAAAGTACTCCACGAAGAAGTGTGCAAAAAAAGAATCAAATACATGGTATATAAAAAAAGAATTCTCGAATGAGTTCGCGATTTTGCACATTTGTCTTTTGCTTTTGTTTGAAGGTTTTTAAAATTTGCTGAGGTAGGCGGGTGGCCTGTTTCCTCGGGCCTGTCTGATGCTGCTCTACGACAGGCCTGTGGGAGGTGAGCGGGAGTTTCATGGCGTGGCTTTCAGTTTCCCCCCCCCCCCCCCCCCCCCCCACCATTCTTATTACATCGAAGCAGCTAAGCCAATTCTTGTGCTGACACGGCTGGCCAGGAATTCACAGCCACAGAGTGTTGGGGTGTTTGCTAATTGCTTTGGGGTTACTTTACACAATTTGTTTTTATCTTGCAAGGACCTAGCAGTAGCTTGTCTGCTGCTCAGTGTGCTGGATCTGGTTTCTATAGCAACATCTCAACCAGAGGGATCCATGCTGGGTTGGAGGGGGCGAAATCAGGCTAAATTTATCAATTACTAATGTATGACGGGGAACTTAGCTTTACCTTTTGTAAGGACTGAAATACAATATATTGCAGTAAATATTTATTTTTCCTAAGATTTACTTCAAATCTTTTTTTATTCCCAACCTCCAGAGTGCATCAGCCTGCCTAGAGGTGAAGAACTGCAGGGAAAATGGCAGCACAGATCAGGAGGCCAGCCTGATGGTAAGGAAAAGTTATACATGGTTTGGAGGAAGGAAAATGATAGTCCGGTTAGAAAAATATATTAAAAATACTTCAGCATAAGCTCATTGAAGAAGCTTCTCTTACAGTATTCCATTACTGAGTACACAATCTTGGAGGGGAGTGAAGGTAATTTTAATGAATACCTAGTTTTACTAGTTTGTATGGAGACCTATTCTGTTAAAATGTTTAATAATTTTTAACTGTACTATATACTTCCATTCTCACTATTGTTAATCTGTATCAGCATATATATCATGCCCAAGGCTCTTAAAGGAGGTGTAAATTACCCTAAATGCCAATATATGAAATTGGATTGTTTCCTCATTTTTTTTAATCCAGCAGCACCCTTCCGATCACTCTAGATTGCTAAGTAATTATCATTGGTGGACATTTAGTTATAACACTTAACAGGAATGTGGTGTGTTTGTATTTTAAGAACATTGTCGGATTTTATTCTTTTGGTTCAGTACGCATTTTAGTTGAAGCTGGCTGTGGTTACAGATTGATCAGTGAGAGTTCATAAGTTTCCTTTTGAGCAGGAAAAAAAAAATTCACAATCTTTTTGAACAAACTGAGTTAAGATGGCAATTTTTTTTAAATGCTTGAAACATTTTTAAAGCAACATTCGAACTCTCTAGTGATTACCAGGTATTATCACGGAGGTACAGTCTTCATGGTAATCTCCCGATGGCAGAACAGATACATGCCAATAAATTGGAAATATCTCCAGCTACTCAGAATTTATCTTTCGGTCCGGTTGCACTGAGAGTTTCTGTATTTGTGTTAACCCTATCTATGTAGCCATTGCCAAGCAGCTAATTTAATGTGATTCTGGTTTTACTGACCAATTCTTTGAATGTTGCAATGCACTGGCAGCGTGCAGCGGAATTGCAGTTTGTCCGCTGGGAGTGCAGAAATTATCAATAAAATTCTGGGAAAAAGCTATTGTTGGGAGATTATTCAACCAAACGCCTGCTTATTGGCAGCCGTTTCAAGTTGCACTTTAGCGGTTAGTTTCCGATTTGCCAGATGATTTCGTTGTTTTCTACCCCCTCTGTTTTCTGGCGTTGTATTTACATCACCGAACAATGTATGGGATTGGTCAAGATTCTCAGACCGAACCTAGATGACAAAATAAGATGACTTTGGTTTTTATGTAAATGGAACATTGGAAACTTTTATTTGTTGCCTCTTTTAGGTGTAAAAGAACCAAATGTACAATAATTGCACTCTGATTGTAACTTTAGGAGTAGCTGGAAGGGGAGGGGGCATCTACTTGAGGTGTAAAACCCTTGAGAAAGCTGGTGTTTAACTGCAGATAACAGGATTGCAGCTGTCCTATTTGCTATTTACTTGTACTTTTTATTACTGTTCCATTCAGTGCTTGTTTGTCAAACAAGGTGAAGTAATCTGCGAGGCTGGCGTCTAATCTCCTGAGGCTGTTCTTGTTCTGAATATTTGCTTTTTTATTTTGCTCTTCAGAACTGTGTGGGGCCCACCCTGGCATTCCTTAATTTAGTATCAAAATTGATTCAGCAGAATGAAAGACTTGGTGCGATGTGTGAAGTAGTCATACTTCCGTGTCAGAGGCATTCCCCACCCACAGGCGCTGTGCCTTTTGCTAGAATTGTAGTTTTAACCCTTTGCATACTGGATTTCTCTTGCACTGCAGCCTTCGATTTCCCCTAAAGCTCACCAAACGACAAATGACATAATCGTCTGAAGAGAGAAGTAGGGATATGGTAGAATAGTGGCTAAGTTGTAATCCATAGCTGTGAGTTCAAATCCCACCGCAGTAGCTGGGGAATTTAACTGTACAGTAGAGGACACTAACAATATCCCAACAGTGGATAGTCAAGGGGCTATAGGGGGGAGGAACTTAACACAATCACAATCACAAAGGAGGTGGTACTCAGTAAGATAATGGGACTAAAGGCAGATAAATCCCCTGGACCTGATGACTTGTATCCGAGGGTCTTAAGAGAAGTAATGGCAGGGATAGTGGATGAATTGGTTGTAATTTACCAAAATTCCCTGGATTCTGGGAAGGTCCCAGCAGATCGGAAAACTGCAAATATAACACCCCTATTTAAAAATGGAGGCAGACAAAAAGCAGCAAACTATAGACCAGTTAGCCTAACATCTGTGGTTGGGAAAATATTGGAGTTCATTATTAAAGAAGCAGTAGCAGGAAATTTGGAAAAACAAAATTCAGTTAGGCAGAGTCAGCATGGGTTTATGTTTGACAAATTTGATGGAATTCTTTGAGGATGTAACGAACAGTGTGGATACGAACATGAGAAATAGGAACAGGAGTAGGCCATACAGCCCCTCGAGCCTGCTCCGCCATTCAATAAGATCATGGCTGATCTGATCATGGACTCCGCTCCACTTCCCTGCCCGCTCCCCATAATCCCTTATCCCCTAAAAAAAACTGTCTATTTCTGTCTTAAATTTATTCAATGTCCCAGCTTCCACAGCTCTCTGTAGCAGCGAATTCCACAGATTTACAACCCTCAGAGAGAATAAATTTCTCCTCATCTAAGTTTTAAATGGGCGACCCCTTATTCTAAGATCATTCCCTCTAGTTCTAGTCTCCCCTATCAGCGGAAACATCCTCTCTGCATCCACCTTGTCAAGCCCCCTCATAATCTTATACGTTTTGATAAGATCACCTCTCATTCTTCTGAATTCCAATAAGTAGAGGCCCAACCTACTCAACCTTTCCTCATAAGTTATCTCCCTCATCTCCAGAATCAACTTAGTGAACCTTCTCTCAACTGCCTCCAAAGCAAGTATATCCTTTCATAAATATGGAAACCAAAACTGCATGCAGTATTCCAGGTGTGGCTTCACCAATGCCCTGTATAACTATAGCAGGACTTCCCTGCTTTTATACTCCATCCCCTTTGCAATAAAGACCAAGATACCATTGGCCTTCCTGATCACTTGCTGTACCTGCATACTATCCTTTTGTGTTTCATGCACAAGTACCCCCAGGTCCCGCTGTACTGCGGCACTTTTCAATCTTTTTCCTTTTAAATAATAACTTGCTCTTTGATTTTTTTCTGCCAAAGTGCATGAAATGAGCCAGACGTGGTATCGAAGAACAGCAATTATCTAGAACAGATGCTGTGTTTGAAATGAGGAGCACTCTAAAAGGCGACGCTGACCATTCAAAATGTCTGTTTCACAGGGAATGTGCAAGGGGGAGATTGGCTAAGAATATTCCCAACCTCTTCTGCGTGACTTTGTATTTAGATGCAGTAGGTTGTCGTGAAAACTGACGGCCCAGAGACCCCAGCGTTTATTTTTCTTCTCCAATTTGTTCTGGTTTTCCTCCTCTTTAAAGAATGGAAACTGCTGAAGAGTTTTAATTTTTCACGCCATTTATCGTGATTTTGTTTTTACACCTGATTTCTCCAACAAGGTTGTGCCTTTAAGGGCAGTTGCAGAAAACCTCCAACTTGCAGGCGTGGTATTTTAGGTGAAGGAGCTGACAAAAAGCACACCATGATCCCCCTGCCCTCTTACTCCAGCTTGCCACAGAGAGCCCATTTTTTCACTGCCCTCTTTCCCCCGCCCCCCCCTTCCTTCAGCTGAGTTGCTCGCTGTGGGGTTCACTGACAGTTTATTTCCCGGTTTCAGTGACTGAGGAAAGTTCACTGACTACTTGAACTTCCTGCCTGCCAAGCCCTATTTGAGAGATAGGTATCTCCCTGATAACCTTCTATTTATTTTTGTCTAGTGGCCCAAGGAAGCCAGATCGTGCTATCTGTGCTTGCTATCAGCACCTTGCCTATAGTGTCCACTCACTCCTGTTTGTTTAGCACTGCCAGTGCAGAGAGGCATTGATTGCTATAGCACAGCAGTCGTCCATCATTATGCCTGAAATTTAAGCACACTCATCCCTGGCTTCCAAAAGCACTTTGTCTGACAGCTCCGGGATGTCAAGTTAAATGGCAGCTGGGACATGCGCCCTTACTTAAACAGGTGACTGTGACAGGTTTGGTATTGATGGAAGTGGACTGCAAGGACTGTAAACACTATACAGAAAGAAAACACCAAGGAAATTAGCTGCTTTTTTTCTATCCCGATGTAGGAATTTATCCAACAAAAAAAAAATTGATCGTGTAAGGCTAATCTAGTCAAACTGGTTAGTGAAGGCACATTAATGGTGTGGTCATGGGTGCAATGGACCTGTCCAGCAATATTAAGACCTCGTGTATGGATTGCACATCTTGGCTGCTGCAGTTGCCTACATAACAGTGACTGCACTTCAAAACATGAATCCATTAGTTGTCATCATAGGTAGAGCACTGTGAGATGTCTTGAGGGTGTAGCGAGGCAGTAAATGAATCTTTCTATCTTTTCTTCCTTCCTTTTTCTGAATTGCTGAGTTACTCATTGCATAAATTCGCTGAGTTATCGGGAGAGCTCCCCCCCCTCCCCCCAGGAATGATGGCTTTATCAGACACCAGAACAGCCCTGAACACTTTTTGGTTTATGATAAAGAGGCAGACTTGTTGGACCTAATGGCCTGCGATAGTGCTGCCGCTTTGAGCCAGGGGCCATGCTTTCAAAAATCCCCACTCAAGGGTTTAAGCACATAATCTAGGTTTATCGCTTCAGTGAGGTACTGAAGGCGTGCTGCATTGTTAAAGGTGCTGTCTTTTGGATGAGGCCCACCTGTCTCTTCGGGTGGGTCAGCTGGGGATTAAAAATCTCATGACTATATTTAAGGAAAAGCAGGGAATTCTCTCCAAACCAACACCACCAACAACAGATTAAGTCATCATTCTCTCCAGTTATATTTGTATGATCTTGCATGTAAAACAGCTGCTGCTTTTGCAAAAATTACTGACAGCATGTCAAAAGAGTTCATTGCTTAGAGTCGCAGAAGAAGGCCATTAAGCTTATCACACCCGTGCCAGCCATATTTATTTGACTGGAGTTATCTGCTCCAATCCTATATCATTGTATCATTTTATATTCATCCGTTTTCATATACTTATCCAAGTCCTTTTTAAATGATCAGTCTCTGCTTCAATAGTTATGGACTATTCTAATAACATTTGTGTATAAAAGAAAAAATGTTTTAATTTCCCCCTTAATTCTTCTGGTGATAATCGTCACTCTGCAATCCCCTTATTACCAATTTCCCAACTAGTGGAAATAAGCATTCACTATTTACCCTGTCAAAACCTTTCATAATTTTAAAAGTCTCTGTTCGATCTCCCTGTTCCAGTGAAAAGACCTAGTTTATCAAGCCTTTCTTAATACTTACTATCTTTCACTCCTGGTATCATTTTAATGAATCTTTGCGATGTATTTTCCATGTTTACATAAGAACATAAGAATTAGGAGCAAGAGTAGACCATTGGGCCCCTGGAGCCTGCTCTGCCATTCAATAAGATCATGGCCAATCTTTTACCTCAACTCCACTTTCCTGCACTATCCCCATATCCCTTGATTCCCTTAATATTCAAAAATCTATCAATCTCCATCATTAAATATTCAAAGACTGAGCCTCCACAACTCTCTGGGGTAGAGAATTCCAAAGTTTCTCCTCATCTCAGTCCTAAATGGCTGACCCCTTATTCTGAGACTGTGACCCTTGGTTCTAGACTCCCCAGCCAGAGGAAACATCCTCCCTGCATCTATCCTGTCCAGCACTGTAAGAATGTCATATGTTTCAATGAGATCACCTCTCATTCTTCTAAACTCTAGGGAATATAGGCCTACTCAATCTCTCCTCATAGGACAATCCTCCCATTCCAGGAATTAGTCTGGTGAACCTTTGTTGCACTCCCTCTATGGCAAGTATACCCTTTCTTAGGTAAGACGACCAAAACTGTACACTATATTCCAGGTGTGGTCTCGCCAGGGCCCTATATAATTGCAAGATCTCTTTACTCTTGTACTCAAATCCTCTTGTAATAAAGGCCAACATACCATTTGCTTTCTTAATTGCTTGCTGTACCTGCATGTTCGTGTACAAGGATATCCAGGTCCCTCTGAGCACCAACATTTCCCAATCTATCACCATTTAAAAAATACTCTGCTTTTCTATTTTTCCTACCAAAGTGGATAACTTCACATTTCTCCATATTACATTCTACTTGCCATGTTCTTGCCCATTTACTTAGCTTGTCTACATCCTCTTGAAGCTTATTTGCATCCTCCTCAAAAATTACATTCCCACCTAGCTTTGTATCATCAACAAACTTGGATATATTACATTTGGTCCCCTCATCCAAATCATTGATATAGATTGTGAATAGCTGGGGCCCAAGCACCGATCCTTGCGGCACCCCACTCTAATCACTTTCCTATAATAAGGTACACAACATTGCATGCAATACTCCCAATAGCCTCACCAATGTTTTATATAAATTCAATATTTGGTCCTTGCTTTTATATACAATGTCACTGTGTATAAAACCCGCATTCCCCATCTAGAAAGATCTTTATATCTGCATCCCTGGACCTCTTTGTTCCTCCACTGTGTCAATGAACTTACCATTTAGAGTAGTAGAAATGCACTGGGTGTTTTTACAGTATTATACTCATCTACATAGTGCCAGTTCATCAGTGTCGGTCTATACGCGTGGCTTTACACTTTGGCAGACAATTTGCCTTGTGAGTTAGAGTAACAAAAAGTCTAGTTATTTAAAGGCAGAGGAGTAGGAGGGAATAAAATGTTTAAATTCTGAGAATGGCCTCTGTTATAAACATTACCTCCTCCCCAGTGGTGCGCTTTAAAATGAGCTTATTGGAATCTATTGTGTCCAAATTATATTGCAATAGTGCTGGAGTAAAGGGGTAGCATTCATCAGTTCTTCAGTACGCAAGTCGTTGTATATCAACAGGGTAAAGTATTCTGGCTATTGATCTGGTACCAGGCAACAGTACTTTTATTAAAAATACCCTGGAGTAACATGAAGGCTGCAATGCAATCTCAGAGCTCAGGGGATGGCTGTAGACTAGCTGGGCTTTGCTGTAGCAGCTTGGTGTTATCTGAACTTGTCGATTTAGATTAGTGCTAGTGACCTGTCCTTGTACCACTTAAACAGTCGTCAGTCTTCGGAAAGTGGCTCAGCCCCCACCCCACTGCAAAATCAGCTGACTCTTGTGGTTTGGCACGGGTTGCCCCATCATGATGATGCCTTTAAAGTTAGTACATGGTTGAGGGCAGGGCTTTGCATTTGTCTCCGGCATCTAGGAGAGTGAAAGTGCGGCAGTGATGATGTTGCACAACATCAGTCAGAAGCACCACCACTTCCTGATCGTGCAGCTTGCCAAGTCAGAGTGCTGCTCAAATCCCGATTTTTTATGATCTTCCCTTTTATGTAAATGCAGTGAAACAAACATGATGAGGAAATGCTGAGCAATGTTGCTTTTAAACGATGCACCTCCTGATGTTTTTTTTTCCTCTTGCCCTCCTCCATCTACAGAACAAAGACTGAAGGAAAAAAGATACGTGACTGAACTGGACGGCAAAGTGAAGAATGACGATATGACGCACGGTAATCATGGCAGTGAGGAAAATGTGATGAAGGAAAAGCACCAAATACGGACAATCCAATCATTGATGGTTCCAGGAAAGGAAATGGAGGACATCAGCAAAAAGCACAGTCTAGAACGAACCTTCTTCCCTCGTGTGGTGTACCCAGTCAGACCAGATCCACACCTGAAGCCCAGTCCTGGTTACGGGATTGATAGGCACAGTTACATCAAACACTCTCCAATCCAGCCTTCGGTCACCTCCAGTCCGTCTTCTAGAAGCAGTCCAGACCAAAGCTTGAAAAGCTTAACGCCGCACAGCAGCCCAGAATCCCATATTTCCCCTTTGACGCCTTCAACTCAGGAACACAAACAAGCTTTTCCTTACTTGAGTGGACCCTACAACCGAGAAGGATTGAGCTCTCTCCCAGCCTATCCACCTCCAAGTCACTTGCCTCCAGCCTTCTTGCATTCCTACAACCCAGCTAATACCCAGTATTCCAGGTTCTTGCTACCTCATTACTCAGTTGGCTGCAATGGCTTGAATAACTTCACTGGCCTCAGTGGCATAAACGGCATGAGCAACTTCAGCCTGCTTCCCAAAATGTACCCGTTTTATAGCAGCCTTCTGGGAAATGGTGGCCTCTCCCAGCACATGTTCAACCAGACAGTTCTGCCCAATGCGTTGCCTCCCGAAGGAACCCGAAGGCTTCTGCTCTCCGAGCAGCAGAAAGATTTTCTCATTCCAGCGCGGAACAGTGCCTTCTCCATCGCAGGCTCTGCCGCCAGTCTTAAAGACAGGCCTTCAAGCCCCGGCAATGGTTCCCCGACAGCCGGCACAGCCGCCTCCTATTCTGAATATTTAATGCAACCCAAACCTACCTCGGCTGGCCTGGTCAGCAGCAGCGAAGAAGCCATGAATCTCATCAAACCAAAGCGAAATCTTACCGGTTACAAAACGCTGCCGTATCCGCTAAAGAAGCAGAATGGGAAGATCAAGTACGAGTGCAACGTCTGCTACAAGACCTTTGGACAATTATCAAATCTTAAGGTATGTTACTTTTTTAAAAAAGATTACTCAGCCAACAAAATATTTGAGAAAAGAGTAATGAGCTGGTTTCTATCTCGAAAGTAAAAAGGCATACTATGGTGCCCAGGCCAATATTTATCCCTGGATCAACATAATTAAAAACAGATTATTTGCTCATTATCTCACTGCTGTTTGTGGGAGCTGGGTGTGCACAAATTGGCTGCCACATTTCCTACCTCACAACAGCAACTTCAAAAGTACTTAATTGGCTATGAAGCACTTTGGGATGTCCTGAGATTGAGTGAACTTTTTTTTTTTCTCTGAAATAATTATGTTGGGGCGCAGTCCAATGGTACAGTTTTAATGTTTCCTTGAATGATTTCTACTAAACCACACCTTTACTAAAGATCTTTTTTTAAATCTGGGATCGCTAAAATGCTAAATGAGTATTGTGATATCAAATGGTGAAAGGAGCTGTAAACAGAAGATGTGTCCTTTCTTTCCAGGTCCACTTGAGAGTACACAGCGGGGAAAGACCCTTTAAGTGTCAGACCTGCAATAAAGGCTTCACACAGCTGGCACACCTACAGAAGCACTATTTAGTTCATACTGGAGAAAAGCCACATGAATGTCAGGTAAGGAAAGGGCTTTATTAATGGACTTTTAAATAACTTTTTAAAAGTCCAAAATATTCATTTTGCTGAAATGTTTAGGATTATTGTGCAGTAAATCGATGCCCATCTTTCCAGAACTCTTACTAATTTGATTCAGTGCACATAGCGCAAAAATGCAACATTAGGAAGTTGCTGAAGTTTATTTTCAGTTCACACCACGGGTAGGTCATTGATGTGTCAGAAGTGATGGGGTCTTAGTTGCACTTCACACTTTTTGAATACTGTTTAATCTGTTGCCTTGCACTTTCAGTCGCTTTCGTAATGCACTGAGGTTGTTGCGATTCGCACTATTCTTGGCAATAAGATCTGTAATTCTTTAAGGGCACTAAAGGGTCATCCCACTCTCTCTTGGTTGCGCTCCTGTTCTTAGTAATAATTAGATTGTAAGTCACCCACAGAAAGTCATTTGATGGGAACAGGCACAGACTTCAGCTGCTAACAGCTGAACAGCAAATAAAACTGAAGGCTTGTAACAGTACAGGATTGAATCATTGTACTCGATGGTTTTTGTTTTTGATCCACTTTGTGTCTCATCTTTCCTCTGACCAAGATGTGATTGAGCAATAATGGACAAACCGTAAGTAGCAGTCGACTGTGCCTGTGGGGAAGCAGCACGATTGAATAAGAACAGTACAGTTTTTCAACTAAGCCAATATTCTGATGTATAGCAGGGCTGCTGGTCTTGGGCAGAAATGAGTCTTCTGTATGAACATGAATTTTGTTTTAAAGAAATACTGTTTGTGGGGTACTGTTACACAGGAGTGAGAAAGCCTAGTTGGTGAGAGTCAGCAGGCTGATTGATTATGGGAGACGATGCACACATGCACACATACTACATACATACATATATATATATGACAGGGTGACGTCCTCAAGGTCCAGGTCGGTGATTGGAGCGTGGGCAGATACAGCAGGAGTAGCAATAGACTGTGGAGGGATGTGATCAGAGCCCAAGAAAGGCATGAGTTCGGGAGCCAAGGTCCCAGAGGCAGCAATATGTGTGCGTATAGGTCCATGTAGCAGAGCAGGTCTCCGGTCGTCTTGGATAACCCTTGCCACTGGACCAAGACCTAGCTCTGCCAAACCTGTGTGGTGGCTGGTGTGCAACGGCCACCACACGTTAAAAAAAATCCACGCACAGGCATCTTCCACCTTTCAGGATGTAGTTCAGGACGTGGAATTTTAGGTCCTTCATTGAAACACCTGTGAAGTCAACCTTTTTTGGCGTGGAAGCAAGTCATCCTTGTTTTGAGGGACTGTCTTTGATGACGATATAATATATTCGCGTGCACACACACACACACACACACACACTTTCCAGAGAGGATAACTGGATAGGAATCTGGAGTAGGAACCCTGGCTGCCCACACCAGGGAACCATAGACCAATTGCTTCTACTGCCACTCCCAACTGTGAACTACTACCTCAGGACAGGTTGGGAATTGAACCTGGGGACCTTCCTGTTCTGTATGGCTCAGCAAACCAGGAAGTGACTTGCGTCGCAATTATATATGCCACGGCCACGATGCAGTGTTCCCACTAATTTTTTTTGGGGGTGCGCAGCCCATTCAAATTATCGCACATGTGCAGTATTTGCCCTTTAAAAACCGGCAAGCTGCTTGTGCAGGAACTCCAGCCCGTTGTGCAGCTGCTCAGCTTACCGGGAACATGGCCCCTGTGATAAAACAATCATCCCTGCACAGCGAGCTTAATAAGAACATAAATAGGAGCAGGAGTAGGCCATACGGCCCCTCGAGCATGCTCTGCCATTTAATATGATCATGGCTGATCCGATCATGGTCTCGGGTCCCCTTCCCTGCCCTCTCCCCATAGCCCCTTGTCCTCTTTTTGGTTAAGAAACTGACTATTTCTGTCTTAAATTTATTCAATGTTCAACAGCTCTCTGAGGCAGCGAATTCCACAGATTTGCAACCCTCAGAGAAGAAATTTCTCCTCATCCAGGGCATCTGTAAAGTGACTGTCCATAGACTGAAAGCAGGCAGATAATCATGTTTAATAAGGAACCTGCGTTTTATTTGTTTAGAGGAAATGACTCTGACTTGCCTCCTAAGTTTTTATTTCTTATTTTTCTTCTCCCTGCTGCACAGGTTTGCCACAAGCGATTCAGCAGCACAAGCAACCTGAAGACCCACCTACGGTTACACTCGGGCGAGAAACCCTACCAGTGCAAGCTGTGCCCGGCGAAGTTCACCCAGTTTGTCCATCTCAAGCTGCACAAGCGCCTGCACACCAGGGAGCGCCCTCACAAATGCCTCCAGTGCCACAAGACCTACATTCACCACTGCAGCCTGAAGGCACACCTCAAAGGAAACTGTCCTGTCGCTCCTGGGGCCGGCCGCTCCCTGGAGGACCTGCATCGCTTCAACGAGGAAATCAATAAGTTTGACATCAGTGACAGTGCGGACAAGCTCGACGACATGGGACACAGCGACGAGGTTGAGTCGGTCGTTGAGAAGCAGATCTTCAGCATGCTGAGGAGGGAGGTGGAAGAGGTCAGCTTGAAGAACACTTTTCAAAGGAACCTGGGGAACAGCCTCCTCTCCTCTGGGTGCAATCTGTACGAGAACTTGGAGACTCAAGTCCTGAAAATGTCTCGTGGTAGCCCACTACCTCTCGTGCCCATAAAAGTCAAGCAAGAAACACTTGAACCCATTGACCCTTGAGACTAGATGTGATATGTTTATGACTCAGGGAGCCGAGGTACCTGTAGCATTCGAATGTACATAGATTTCGGCAGTGCTGCAGGGTGGACTGGCTGACCTCCCATCAGAGCTGCGCCCCCCATGGCAGGGCACCTCAACATTCAACTCAGGGCATGTTTAAAAAAAGAAAGTATTTGGCAGAACTATGACAAGCCTAAGAAAAGCTTAAAGACAATCATTTTAAGCAGAATTATTTTTCCAAGAATAGTCAATAATTTATTATGCAATTTACTTTGTTAAGCAATATCTGAAAATGATGTTTACAATGACCAAGTTAATCATTGTAATCGAATATGGAAATGTTTTATTTTTATCTTCTCTGTTGCCATTCTTTGTAGATACTTTAAACTGCATTTGTTTTTTAAAAAGTTAACGAAATTCTAATAGGGGGAAAAAAACAGACTTGTCATTCAAATTGGAACATTATAAAATGGTTTTGCAAAATACTGTTGCAATATGGTGTATTGCCAAAGCAGGAAGTTTTTAAAATTGTTAAATCATTTGTCCTATTGCAATCTTTTCTCTTGCTTGCCCTCACATTCTCCCTTTCACTTCATTCCCTCCTTCTACTGTTTCTTCTCTCTCTCTCTCTCTCTCTCTTTCTCCTCTCTCTCTTTCTCTCTCTCTCTCTCTCTCTCTCTCTCTCTCTCCCCCCCCTTCTCTCACTCTCTTTCCCTCCCCCACCCCCCCCTCCCCCGTCTCTGTCTCTGCCCTCCTCGTCTCTCTCTCTCTCTCTCTCTCTTTAAATATGCCCTGTTTCACGGTATTTCTGGTTTTACTGAATTGTGAATGAGATTGTAAAGCTGAACAACAGCTACCTCATTGTGTGTCCAGTGGTGCAGGGAGCAAAAAGAAAGTAAACTGGATCGATTTGTTATTTCTTGCTTACTGGTAATGTAGCAGCAATATTTGTGTATTTTTTTAATTAAAAAAAAAAACTCTAAATTATGGACAATGAGTATAAACCAAAGGTGGACTTGTCATTTTTTAAACAGGAGGTTCTGACCAGAGAATCCCTGCAGCTGTAACCAGCACAGTTTGGGCGAGGTTTAAGGAACCGGACTTGACTTAGTTTTTTTTTGTTTTTGACTGGTTTAATGTAAACCGAAGCATCACTACTCTATCACTGGATACACTTTATTCCTTTTTTAACTGTAATGCTTCTGTGTTGTGTTTGGTTTTGTTTTTTTTTAAACGGAGAACTCCGTGATACAGTTGCACAGCACCTCGTGTCAACTGGACTCTGCTGAGGACTTCCGTTCCAGTGAATGTAGCAGAAACCTGTCTGCAAACTTTGCTGACAGTGGGATTGATTTTTTTTTTTAATTTTGTTTGTATTTTATATTATTAATTTAAATTTCCTCTTTGACCAAAGCGACCAGGTATTTTGGAGCCTTTGGGCTTTTGCTTATTTCTATTAGAAAATCTTCATCTTATGTTTACATTCTGGTTTATAATGTTATTTATGTGCAACATGTCAAAGTGTAAATTAAAATATAAATGCTCACTTAACTCAAGTGGCGTTTCTATCTTGCTTTTTAAAAGAATATTTGTATGTGTAACTATGGGGGATGTTGGGAGATTCTGAGGTAATTTTGTGTTAGTGGTTTCTGGTTAACTCCTTAACTTTATGGTGCCCCTTCCCCCGCCCACAAACAATACTCTGCCCATCGTAAATCAGTGAACTTCATTGTAATTCATCGTAAAAGACTCTCGGAGAGACACAATTAGTTGCTATATAGAATCAGGTCTCTTTTCCTCACGATGCTGGCTTATGCCTGGGTATGCTCCTCTGCCTCCACTAGAAGATCTCGTATTTGGTCCCAAATCAGCCCCACCCTGCCTTTAACCATCCTTTTACTCTTTTTGTGTTCATAAAAGACCTTAGATGTAATCATTTTTGTTACCTGCTAATTTTTTCTCGTGCACTCTCTTTGCCCCTCTTATTTCCATCTTCAGTCCTCCTGCACTTTCTATATTTTGAACCTGATGATTATCATACGCCTCCATCTCCTTCCCACTATGGCCACCTCCTGTGCTATATGATTCTAAAGCTCCATCGCCCTTTGATAGCTAGTCCAGATGGATTCTTCTTGTCTTGAGCTTGGTAGTGCAGGTTCGCAGGTGGTTCTACAATGGGGGATGGGCCAAAGTCCACATGGATGTAGGCCCCTGCCAGGTTCTCCTGCTCCTCTTCTCTGTCTCCCTGCCCGATCACAGGATTGCTATTGGCTGAGATCAGGTAACTTTAGCCCAGAGTAGGGCAGCACAGAAGGAGACCATTCGGCCTGTGCCACCTCTTTGTAAGAGCAATCAAATTAAACTTGGAAACTTCCTGGTTCTTGTGCTTCAGTAAGACACAAGGCAACGCCTTCACCCACAAAGCCATTGGGGGAATTTATATCCTCTTTATTTAGCAATAATATGTTCATTAAATCATAATGAATGGGCGGAAGCTATCAGTGGGTAATTACTCCCAGCTGTATATTGCATGAGGTAAATTCCAGTGTGATGCGGGGTTCCACTTCCATCTTTACTCCTGGGCTGTGTGGAAATCCATCCTGTTTATTCTGACTCACTGCTTCGAGTTGTCTTCGATGTTCCATTGGGGTTGAGATCACCAGCTCACAAGGTTTCCTATTTTGTGACATACCTGTAGGTAGGTGAGGCACTCGTTTTAAACACTTGTTATCTGGCTCTGCTGTCTATTTCCCGGGGCCCCCATCTGCCCTCTTGGTTGGATGTAAAAGATCCCAGGGTACTATTCAAAGAAGAGCAGAGGAGTTCTCCCTGGTATCCTTCACTAAAAAAATCTGGTTATGACTTGGGGGTGCAGGGTACAAATTTGAAATTTGCAGATGACATGAAACTTGAAAGTATAGTAAACAGTGATGACAATAGTAATAGACTTCAAGAGAACAGGTTGGTGGAATGGACAGACACATGGTAGATGAAATTTAATGCAGAAAAGTGTAAGGCGATAGATTTTGGTCGGAAGAATGAGGAGAGACCATACACACTAAATGGTACCATTTTAAAGGAGTTATATAAATAGAGAGACCTGGAGGTGCTTGTGCATAAATCTTTGAAAGTGGCAGGACCAGGTTAAAAAGCAGTTAATAAAGAATATGGGATCCTGGGCTTTATGAATAGAGGCATAGAGTACATAAGCCAGAAAGTTATGCTAAACCTATATGTAACACTAGTTCGTCCACAGCTGAAGTATTGTGTCCAATTCCAGGCACCACACTTTTGGAAGGACATGACGGCTTTGGAAAGGGCACTAGAATGGTTCCAGTGATGAGGGATTACAGTTACGTGGATAGCCTGGAGAAACTGGGGTTGTTCCCCTTAGAGCAGAGAAGGCCAAGAGGAGATTTGATAGAGGGCTTTAAAATAATGAAATGTTTAAAGTAAATAAAAGGAAACTAACTGCAATGGCTGAAGGGTCAATAACCAGAGGGCACAAATTTAAGGTGATTGGCAAAAGAACCAGAGACGACATGAGGAAAAGCATTTTTTATGCTACGAGTGATTAGGATTTGGAATGCACTGCATGATAGGATGGCAGATACAGATTCGATAGTAGCCATCAAAAGGGAATTGGATAAATACTTGAAGGAGAAACAATTGCAGGGATATGGGGAAAGAGCCGGGGGGTGGAACTAACTGGATTGCTCTTCGAAAGAGCCCACGCAGACGCGACAGGCCGAATGGCGGCCTCCTGTACTGTACTATTCTATGATTCTATGATTATCTCTGATGTTTGCGGAAGCTTGCTGTGCGTAAATTGGATGTTGCATTTCCCTACATTACAACAGTGACTGCACTTCAAAAAAGTACCTCATTGGCTGTAGAGCACTTTGTGATGTCCTGAGGTCCATAAAGTTGCAATATAAATGCAAATTTTTCTTTTAGGCTTAATGCCCTTAGTTCATTTTTTGCAGTGCCAGTGCAGTGGCCAGTAAACAGCTACAAACTACAAAGGTTGCTGAAAAATTGTTGCCATGCATGTGTGTGCATGTCTGCACGTGTGTGCATATGTGTCAGAATGATCCACTAGTGAGAAATAAGGGATTGGTTTTCCAATTAGCTGATACATTATTTGTACTTCTCAGTAGCTTAACACCTCAATGGAGATTTATGAGCTCATTAGTGTGGCAATTTTCCAGCTCCTCCCACCCCTGCCCGACCTAACAACTGCAGATTTGCTTTAGTCAGCCTGTGGAGTAAGCTGTTGTAAACATACAGTGAGCCAAGAGTTTTAAGTAACGAATCTCTAAGCTTGATGCAGCTTAATTTTTTGTGGCAGAAATGACAAGGATTTGCACTACACCTTTTTAATGCCAGCTGGGTGTACATTCCTTGGTTTCCAGTCGCCTTGAAGGGATAGAGTTACCTGGACACTGCGATCCAGGAACTAGTCACACCAATTAAAGTAATTAATTCAAATTCGATCCGTGGTCAGGGACAGGAGGGTGTGACTACGAGTGAGGAAGGTATGGGGACTCGGGAGGTTGTGACGGAGGTGCCTCAGCCCTTGCTCTTGACCAACAGGTTCGAGGCTCTTACTCCCTGTGTGGACGAGAGCAGGGACTGCAGGGAGGATGAGCAAATTGACCACAGCACCATGGTACAGGGGGCCATTCAAGTGGGGGGAGTAAAAAGAAACATTTTAGTGGTAGGGGACAGTATGATTAAGGGGATCGATACGGTGCTCTGCAGCCGAGAGCATGGGTCCCGAAGGCTGTGTTGCCTGCCTAGTGTCAGGGTTAAGGACATCTCCTCAGGGCTGGAGAGGAACATGGAGTGGGAGGGGGAAGATCCAGTTGTCATGACCCACGTGGGTACCAATGACAGGACAAAGAAAGAGGTTCTGCTGAGAGAGTATGATCAGCTAGGGGCCGAATTAAAAAGCAGAACCACATGGGTAATAATCTCTGGATTACTACCCGACCCACGAGCAAATTTACATTAGGTAAATAAGATCACAAGAGTTAAACACGTGGCTCAAATAGGTTTTAGTTCATGGGACACTGGCACCACTATTGAGGTAAGAGGGAGCTGTTCCATTGGGACGGGCTCCACTTAGACCGTGCTGGGACTGGGGTCCTGGCGAATCAAATAACTAGGGCTGTAGAGAGGGCTTTAAACTAATTAGTGGGGGGGGGGAGGATTCACATGAGTGAAAAATTAAAAACTCAAAGAATAAGGAGAAGACAGTAGATCAGGGTAGCACTGGGGGGAAATGAAAACCAGAGCGTGCCAGGAAGGGATAGAATGTATAAACATAAAAGTGAATCAGAAAGTGGGGTCAAAGCAGGAAAAAAGTTTTTTAAAAATTTTAAAGTTCTTTATCTGAATGCATGTAGCATTCGTAATAAAATAGATGAGTTGACGGCACAAAAAGATACAAATGGGTATGATCTGATGGCCATTACAGAGACATGGTTGCAAGGTAACCAGGACTGGGAACTAAATATTCAGGGGTATTTGACAATTCAGAAGGAGGTGGGGTATCACTGTTAATAAAGGATGAGATCAATACGTTAGTGAGAAAAGATATTGGCTCAGAGGATCAAGATGTTGAATCAATTTGGGTGGGGATAAGGAATAATAAAGGGAAAAAGTCATTGGTCGGCATTGTCTATAGGTCCCCTAACAATAGCTACACTGTTGGATGGAGTATAAATCAAGAAATAATGGAGGTTTGTAAAAAAGGAACTGCAATAATCATGGACGATTTTAACCTTCATATCGATGGGACCAAGCAAATTGGCCAGGGTAGCCTTGAGGAAGGGTTCATAGAGTGTATCCGGGATAGTTTCCTTGAACAATATGTTGCGGAACCAACCAGGGAACAGGCTATCTTAAATCTGGTATTGTGTAATGAGACAGGATTAATAAATGATCTTGTAGTAAAAGATCCTCCAGGAATGAGTGACCGTAATATGGTTGAATTTCAAATTCAGTTGGAGAGTGAGAAAGTTGGATCTCAAACCAGTGTCCTAAGCTTAAATAAAGGAGACTACAAAGGTATGAGGGCAGAGTTGGCTAAAATGGACTGGGAAAATAGATTAAGGTATGGGACAGTTGATGAGCAATGGCAGATATTAAAGGAGATATTTCATAACTTGCAACAAAAATATATCCCAAAGAGAAAGAAAGACTGTAAGAGAAGGGAAAAAACATCCGTGGCTAACTAAGGAAATAAGGGATGGTATCAAACTGAAAACAAGGGCATGTAATGTGGCCAAGACTAGTGGGAGGCCAGAGGATTGG
Organism: Pristiophorus japonicus; assembly: GCF_044704955.1. Taxonomy (NCBI): domain Eukaryota; kingdom Metazoa; phylum Chordata; class Chondrichthyes; family Pristiophoridae; genus Pristiophorus; species Pristiophorus japonicus. The sequence continues at coordinate 189,211,220 of NC_091983.1, forward strand.
GAAACTTTTAAAAGCCAACAAAGAACGATTAAAAATATGATAGAGAGGGAAGATAGATTATGAAAGTAAACTAACACGAAATATAAAAACAGATAGTAAGAGTTTCTACAGGTACATAAAAAGGAAAAGAGTGGCCAAAGTAAATATTGGTCCCCTAGAGGATGAGACTGGGGAATTAATAATGGAGAACAGGAAAATGGCAGCGACGTTTAACAAATACTTTGTATCGGTCTTCATGGAAGAAGACATTAAAAACATCCCAATAGTGGATAATCAAGGGGCTATAGGGAGGGAGGAACTTAATACAATCACTATCACTAATAAAGTAGTACTCGGTAAAATAATGGGACTAAAGGCAGACAATACCCTTGGACCTGATGGCTTACATCCAAGTGCCTTAAAAGAGATGGCTGCAGAGATAGTAGATGCATTGGTTGTAATTTATCAAAATCCCCTAGATTCTGGGGCGGTCCCAGTGGATTGGAAAACAGCAAATGTAACATCCCTGTTTAAAAAAGGTGGCAGACAAAAAGCAGGAAATTATAGACCAGTAGCCTAACATCTGTCGTTGGGAAAATGCTGGAGTCCATTATTAAGGAAGCAGTAGCGGGACATTTGGAAAAGCATTATTCAATCAAGCAGGGTCAGCATGGTTTTATAAAAGGGAAATCATGTTTGACAAATTTGCTGAAATTCTTTGAGGATGTAATGAGCAGGGTGGATAAGGGAACCAGTGGATGTGCATTTGGATTTCCAGAAGGCACTCGATAAGGTGCCACATAAAAGGTTACTGCACAAGATAAAAGTTCACGAGGTTTGGGGTAATATATTAGCATGGATAGAGGATTGACTAACTAACAGAAAACAGAGAGTTGGGATAAATGGGCGTTTTCCGGTTGGCAAACAGTGACTAGTGGGGTGCCGCAAGGATCGGTGCTGGGTCCTCAACTATTTACAATCTATATTAATGACTTGGATGAAGGGACTGAGTGTAATGTAGCCAAGTTTGCTGATGATACAAAGATGGGTGGAAAAGCAAATTGTGAGGAGGACACAAAAAATGTGCAAAGGGATATAGTTAGGCTAAGTGAGTGGGCAAAAATTTGGCAGATAGAGTATAATGTGGGAAAATGTGAGGTTATCCACTTTGGCAGAAAAAATAGAAAAGCAAATTATAATTTAAATGGAGAAAAATTGCAAAGTGTTGCAGTACAGTGGGGTCCTTGTGCATGAAACACAAAAAGTTAGTATGGGTACTGCAAGTAATCAGGAAGGCAAATGGAATTTTGGCCTTTATTGCAATGGGGATAGAGTATAAAAGCAGAGAAGTCCTGCCAAAACTGTACAGCGTATTGGTAATGTCACACCTCGAGTACTGCGTACAGTTTTGGTGTCCATATTTAAGGAAGGAACGTCATAATCATAGGCAGTCCCTTGAACGAGGATGACTTGCTTCCACGAGCTCACAGGTATTTTGATGAAGGACCCGATGTTCCAGTCCTGAACTCCAATTGAGGGAGTGGAAGATGCCTGTGCGTGAATTTTTTAACGTATGGTGACCATTGTACATCAGCCACCACATGGGCTTGACAGAGCTAGGGTTTTATCCAGTGGCAAGGATTAACCAAGACGACTGGAGACCTGCTCTGCTGCACGGACCTAATGCGCACACATATCGCAATGTGGGCTGGCCCGTGCTGCCCCTGGGCCCTCAGCTCTTCTGTGCCCCGTACCCTCATCTGTCGCACCTCCGCCACGATCTCTCACCGCTCCTCCGCCATAAACATTCACCGCATCTCGCCACAAACACTCGCCGGTCATCCGCCCCAACCTTCCCACTCTTCTGTACCTGGGCCCTGCCAATGTTCCTGCCCACGCTCCAAAACAGCGACCAGAGTTTTCATGACGTCTCCCAAGGAAGGATATACTTGCATTGGAGGTTGTTCAGAGAAGGTTCACTAGGTTGATTCCAGAGATGAGGGGGTTGACTTATGAAGATAGGTTGAGTAGGTTGGACTTACACACATTGGATTTCAGAAGAATGAGAGGTGATCTTATTGAAACATATAAGATAATGAGGAGGCTCGACAAGGTGGATGCAGAGAGGATATTTCCACTCACAGGGGAAACTAAAACTAGGGGACATAGTCAAGAAACATAGAAACATAGAAAATAGGTGCAGGAGTAGGCCATTCGCCCCTTCGAGCCTGCACCGCCATTCAATGAGTTCATAGCTGAACATTCAACTTCAGTACCTCATTCCTGCTTTCTCGCCATACCCCTTGATCCCCCTAGTAGTAAGGACCTCATCTAACTCCTTTTTGAATATATTTAGTGAATTGGCCTCAACAACTTGCTGTGGTAGAGAATTCCACAGGTTCACCACTCTCTGGGTGAAGAAGTTCCTCCGCATCTCGGTCCTAAATGGCTTACCCCTTATCCTTAGACTGTGACCTCTGGTTCTGGACTTCAGGCCCCTAGTCTCAGAATAAGGGGCCGCCCATTTAAAACTGAGATGAGGAGGAATTTCTTCTCTCAGAGGGTTGTAAATCTATGGAATTCTCTGCCCCAGAGAGCTGTGGAGGCTGGTCATTGAATATATTTAAGGCGGAGATAGACACATTTTTGAGCGATAAGGGAATAAAGAGTTATGGGGAGCGGGCAGGGAAGTAGAGCTGAGTCCATGATCAGATCAGCCATGATCTTATTGAATGGCAGAGCAGGCTCGATGGGCCAAATAGCTACTCCTGCTCCTATTTCTTATGTTCTTATCTCTATCACCAGATGCCACTTTCCTTTGCTTCACGCACTGGATGCCGGCGAGCACTACCATATTATGTAGAGGGAGCTGAGCACACATTATGGTGCAAGTTCAGCTCATAGTGGGCACAGGCACAGGTAGCAACCCCCAAAAAGCAGTGCTGGTGTTGCCACAATGCTGGGAACCTAGAGTTATTGGAGAACATCAGTTTGCGGAAAGTGGATAAGATTTTGTGAGGGAAGTGTGATATTTCTCATATCAACGTCATCACCAAGACTGCCTACGTCCACCTCAATAACATCACCTGACTCTGCCCCTGTCATAGCTCATCTGCTGCTGAAACCCTCATTCTTGGCTTTGTTACCTTTAGACTTAACTATTCCAATGTTCTCCTGGCCGGCCTCCCATCTTCCATAAACTTAAGCTCATCCAAAACCTGGCTGCCCGTGTTCTAACTCTCTCCATGTCGCGTTCACCCCTCACCCCTGTGCGCGCTGATCTACATTGGCTCCCAGCCCAGCAGCACCTCAATTCTAAAATTCTCATTCTTGTTTTCAAATCCCTCCAGGGTATCACCCCTCCCTATCTCTGTTACTTTCTCCAGCCCTAAAAACCTCCAAGATCTCTGCGCTCCTCCAATTTGGCCTCTTGCACATCCCTGATTTTAATTGGTCAACCTTCAGTGGCCGTGCCTTCAGCTGCCTGGGCCCTAAGCTCTGGAACTCCCACCCTAAACCTCTCTGCCTCTCTACCTCTTTCCTCCTTTAAGAGGCTCCTTAAAATCTACCTCTTTGACCAAGCTTTTGGCCATCTATCCTAATATTTTCTAATGTGCCACGTTGTCAAAATGTATTTGATAATGCTTCTGTGAAGTGCCTCGGGATGTTTTGTTATGTTAAAGGCGCTATTTAAATGCAAGTTATTATTGTTGAGGTGAGTGTTTCAGAGTGAGGCCCAGCCTCACGTGATGTGACTCTTCTTAGGTAATGTAGTGAGGGTGACAGCAGGACAGACAATCTAAACAGCAAATAAGATGGTACTTTGCCACTGGGGAGTTGAGCTGTGTGTGCCAATATGTTCTGCAGATACACATTCAGTGCCTTAGGTGACAGGAATGGACAACATAAGAGTCTTGGGCCCAATCCAGGCCTGCTCAGCTGTTTCTGGCTTTTGATCCATCTTTCATTCCCACCGAGCTACTTGAAGCTATTAATAGGTATCTCACCCTTTAATAATTGTTTTCGTGTAATTTCATCCAAATATTTTTACATCTGTTGTAGAAGTCATTACAAAATTCATGATCATTATTTGCGGCCTTGAAGTAGATTAGTGTAATTTTTATCAATATCGCTTTCTCCAGAAGTGGAACACAATCACAGTAATCCTCATTTTACAGCACATTTCATTTAAAAAAGACATCCATAACTGCACTAAATGAGGATTTACAGCATTTTCAAAATTTATTTTCTGTAATTTATTATATTGCCTTCCCCCGAAATGCCTGTCCCACTTCATCTTCAAGCAAAAGCACCATAATAAATAACTGCTGCTTTATTGCTCCTCCTTCCCTTACTCCAACCTCTCCAGGAGGTAGTGGGCCGTGCTGAGATGTATAAGAATTAGGAGCAGGAGTAGGCCATATGGCCCCTCGAGCCTGCTCCGCCATTCAATAAGATTATGGCTGATCTTTGACCTCAACTCCACTTTCCCGCCCGATCGCCATATTCCTCAAGTCCCCTAGAGTCCAAATATCTATTTAGATCAGCCTTGAACAAACTCACCGACTCAGTATCCACAGCCCTTTCAGGTAGAGAATTTCAAAGATTCACAACCCTATGAGTGAAGACATTCTTCCTCATCGCAATCTTAAATGGTCGACCCCTTATCCTGAGACACTGCCCCCTAGTTCTAGACTCTCCAGCCAGAGGAAACAATCTCTCAGTATCTACCTGGTCAATCCCCCTCTCATTCACCCCTCATTCTTCTAAACTCCAGAGTGTAAAGGCTCAATCTCTCCTCATAGGACAACCCTCTCATCCCAGGGATCAATCTAGTTGTTATATATGTATACTTATATTTACTCTGTACAGCCACCAGAGGGCTCATCCCCTGGAGTCCCAAGGGATCCCATAATCCCTTGGGAGCACAAGTATTTAAGGAGGCTTCACAGATTGGAGAGGCACTCTGGAGACCTGCAATAAAAGACTAAGGTCACAGTTTACTTTGAGCTCACAGTGTTCAGTTTAACTCTACCACCATACACAACAACTGGCGATGAGATACAGATAGTGAACCCAAAGATGCAGAGAACATTGGGCATCCTGGAGAAATTCTTGGAGGGAAATGACTGGGAAACTTTTGTGGAGCGACTCCATCAATACTTCATGGCCAACGAGCTAGATGGGGAAGAGAACGCTGCCAAAAGAAGGGCGATCCTCCTCACCGTCTGTGGGGTACCAATGTATGGCCTCCTGAAGAATCTGCTCACTCCAACGAAACCCACAGAGAAATCGTACGACAATTTGTGCACGCTGGTCCGAGAGCATTTGAACCCGAAGGAAATCGTTCTGATGGTGAGTTATCGGTTCTACACCTACAGAAGGTCTGAAGGCCAGGAAGTGGCGAGTTATGTCGCTGAGCTAAGGCGCCTTGCAGGACATTGCGAATTTGAAAGACATTTGGAGCACATGCTCAGAGACTTTTTCGTACTTGGCATTGGTCACAAAACCATACTTCGCAAACTTTTGATTGTAGAGACCCTAACCTTGAGTAAGGCTATAGCGATAGCCCAGGCATTCATTGGCACCAGTGGCAATACTAAGCAAATCTCTCAGCACACAAGTGCTGCTACAAGTACTGTAAACAAAGTGATATTGTTTTCGAATCATAATGTACAGGGCAGGCCACACATACCTGCAGGTACACGTTCGCAGATGACTCAGAGTCCACCATCAAGGGTGATGAATGCAAGGCCATTAACACCTTGTTGGCGCTGCGGGGGTGATTAACATTTCCATTCATGCCGATTCAAAGAGTACATTTGCAAGGGCTGTGGAACAATGGGACACCTCCAACGAGTGTGCAGGTGAGCTGCAAAGCCTGTAAACCTGCAAACCACTATGTTGCAGAGGAGGAAAGATCCACGGAGAATCACGATGAACCAGAGCCTCAGATTGAGGATGCAGAGGTACATGGGGTGCACGCGAATTGCCCCCTGATAATGCTGAATGTTGAACTAAATGGACTCCCGGTGTCAATGGAGCTGGACACGGGCGGAGCCAGTCCATCATGGGCAAAGAGACTTTCAAAAGGTTGTGGTGCAACAAGCCCTCAAGGCCAGTCTCAACTCCAGTTCGGACGAAACTAAGAACTTACACAAAAGAACTGATTCCTGTAATCGGCAGTGCTACCGTAAAGGTCTCCTACGATGGAGCGGTGCACAAGCTACCACTCTGGGTGGTACCAGGCGATGGTACCACGCTGCTCGGCAGGAGCTGGCTGGGAAAGATACGCTGGATCTGGGACGACGTTCGAGTGCTATCGCCTGCTGACGACACTTCATGTGCCCAGGCCTTAAACAAATTTCCTTCACTGTTCGAACCAGGCATTGGGAAATTCCAAGCAGCAGAAGTGCAGATCCACCTAATTCCGGGGACGCGAACCATCCATCACAAGGCGAGAGCAGTACCGTACATGATGAGAGAAAGGGTAGAGATCAAGCTAGACCTGCTGCAAAGAGAGGGCATCATTTCCCCGATCGAGTTCAATGAGCAGGCCAGTCCTGTCATCCCAGTCCTCAAGAGAGACGGCACCTTCAGAATCTGTGGCAATTACAAAGTAACTATCAATTGTTTCCCCCTGCAGGACCAATACCTACTACCAAAGACGGACGGTCTCTTTGCACTGCTGGCGGGAAGAAAGACGTTCATGAAGCTGGATCTGACTTCAGCCTACATGACGCAGGAACTGGAGGAATCATCGAAGGCCCTCACCTGCATCAACACACACAAAGGTCTTTTTGTTTATAACAGATAGCCGTTTAGAATTCGATCGCGACGACGATATTCCAGAGAAACATGCAAAGCTTACTGAAGTCAGTCCCGCACACTGTGGTCTTCCAGGATGACATCTTGGTCACAGGTCGAGCAGTTGAGCATCTGCAGAACCTGGAGGAGGTTCTTAGTCGACTCAACCACGTGGGGCTCAGGTTAAAACGCTCGAAGTGCATTTTCCTTGCACCTGAAATGGAGTTCCTGGGAAGGAGGATTCCGGTGGACGGCATCAGGCCCACTAATGCGAAGACGGAGGCAATCGAGAACGCACCGAGTCCACAGAACGTGACAGAGCTGCGGTCGTTTCTGGGACTCCTGAACTACTTTGGTAACTTCTTACCAGGTCTCAGCACACTGTTAGAACCACTGCATGTCTTACTACGAAAAGGGGATGAATGGGTTTGGGGCAAAAGCCAAGAAAATGCCTTTGTAAAAGCGAGAAAATTGTTATGCTCAAACAAATTACCTGTGTTGTATGATCCATATAAGCGTTTAGTACTAGCATGTGATGCGTCGTTATATGGCTTCGGGTGTGTATTGCAACAAGCTAATGATTTCGGGAAATTGCAACCAGTTGCTTATGCATCCAGGAGTCTGTCTAAGGCTGAGAGAGCCTACAGCATGATTGAGAAAGAAGCATTAGCGTGTGTCTATAGGGTAAAGAAAATGCATCAATACCTGTTTGGGCTAAAATTAGAATTGGAAACTGACCATAAGCCACTTATATCCCTGTTCTCCGAGAGTAAAGGGATAAATACCAATACATCGGCCTGCATCCAGAGATGGGCACTCACGTTGTCCGCATACAACTATTCCATCCGCCACAGGCCAGGCACAGAAAACTGCGCCGATGCTCTCAGTAGGCTGCCATTGCCCACCACAGGTTGGAAATGGCGCAGCCCGCAGATCTAGCCATGCTTATGGAAGCATTTGAGAGTGAACAATCATTCGTCACTGCCCGGCAGATCAAAACCTGGACAAGCCAGGACCCCTTATTATCTCTTGTCAAAAGCTGTGTGCTTCACAGGAGCTGGTCCAATGTCCCAGTGGAAATGCAGTAAGAGATAAAGCCGTTCCTGCGACGCAAAGATGAAATATCTATACAGGCAGACTGCCTCCTGTGGGGCAATCGAGTAGTGGTCCCCAAGAAGGGCAGAGACACCTTCATCAATGACCTCCACAGTACCCACTCAGGCATCGTAATGATGAAAGCGATAGCCAGATCCCACGTGTGGTGGCCCAGTATCAATGCGGACTTAAAGTCCTGCATTCACAGATGTAATACATGCTCGCAGTTAAGCAATGTACCAAAAGAGGCGCTGCTAAGTTTATGGTTTTGGCCATCCACACCGTGGTCGAGGGTACACATCGACTATGCAGGCCCGTTCTTGGATAAAATGTTCCTTGTGGTTGTAGACGCGTACTCCAAGTGGATTGAATGTGAGATAATGTCGGTTAGCACGTCCGCTGCCACTACTGAAAGCCTGCGGGCCACGTTTGCCACACATGGCCTACCCGATGTCCTGGTGAGCGACAATGGGCCATGCTTTATCAGTGCTGAGTTCAAAGAATTCATGACCCGTAATGGGATCAAACATGTCACATATGCCCTGTTTAAACCAGTGTCCAATGGTCAGGCAGAGAGAGCAGTGCAAACCATCAAGCAAGGCTTGAAGAGGGTAACTGAAGGCTCACTACAGACTCGTCTATCCCGAGTTCTGCTTAGCTACCGCACGAGACCCCACTCACTCACTGGGATCCCACCTGCTGAATTGCTCATGAAAAGAGCACTTAAGACAAGGCTCTCGTTAGTTCACCCTGATCTACATGAACAGGTAGAGAGCAGGCAGCTTCAACAAAGTGAATACCATGATAGCGCAAATGTGTCATGTGAGATTGAAATCAATGATCCTGTATTTGTATTAAATTATGGACAAGGTCCCAAGTGGCTTCCCGGCACTGTCATGGCCAAAGAGGGGAACAGGGTGTTTCGGGTCAAACTTTCAAATGGACTCATTCACCGGAAACACTTGGACCAAATCAAACTCAGATTCACGGACTATCCTGAGCAACCCACCTTGGACCCTATCTTTTTTGATCCCCCAACATACACACCAGTGGCAACCGGCACCACGGTTGACCACGAAGCAGAACCCATCATCCACAGCAGCCCAGCAGGGCCCAACACACCAGGCAGCCCAGCAAGGCCAGCTGCACAGCAGCCCAGCGAGGGCCCAACAAATGATTCAACAACACCAGCTCTTACACCGAGACGATCAATCAGGGCAAGAAGGGCCCCAGATCGACTCACCTTGTAAATCGTTACACTATTGACTTTGGGGGGGGGGGAGTACAGGGGCAGGGAGGTGTTGCTACAGTTGTACAGGGCATTGGTGAGGCCACACCTGGAGTATTGTGTACAGTTTTGGTCTCCTAACCTGAGGAAGGACATTCTTGCTATTGAGGGAGTGCAGCGAAGGTTCACCAGACTGATTCCCGGGATGGCGGGACTGACCTATCAAGAAAGACTGGATCAACTGGGCTTGTATTCACTGGAGTTCAGAAGAATGAGAGGGGACCTCATAGAAACGTTTAAAATTCTGACGGGGTTAGACAGGTTAGATGCAGGAAGAATGTTCCCAATGTTGGGGAAGTCCAGAACCAGAGGTCACAGTCTAAGGATAAGGGGTAAGCCATTTAGGACCGAGATGCGGAGGAACTTCTTCACCCAGAGAGTGGTGAACCTGTGGAATTCTCTACCACAGAAAGTTGTTGAGGCCAATTCACTAAATATATTCAAAAAGGAGTTAGATGAGGTCCTTACTACTAGGGGGATCAAGGGGTATGGCGAGAAAGCAGGAATGGGGTACTGAAGTTGAATGTTCAGCCATGAACTCATTGAATGGCGGTGCAGGCTAGAAGGGCCGAATGGCCTACTCCTGCACCTATTTTCTATGTTTCTATGTTTCTATATATGTATACTTGTATTTACTCTGTTCAGCCACCAGAGGGCTCATCCTCTGGAGTCCCAAGGGATCCCATAATCCCTTGGGAGCACAGGTATTTAAGGAGGCTTCACAGGTTGGAGAGACACTCTGGAGACCTGCAATAAAAGACTAAGGTCACACTTTACTTTGAGCTCACAGTGTTCAGTCTGACTCTTCCTCCATACACAACACCAGTGAATCTTCGTTGCACTGTCTCTAAAGACATGAATGTCCTTTCTCAGATAAGGAGACCAAAACTGTGCACAGCCAGTTACTTTTGTACTCCAGCCCCTTTGCAATAAAGACCAACATGTCGATTACCTTCCTGATGGCTTGCTGTACCTGCATGCTAACTTTCTGTGTTTCCTGTATGAGGACGCCAAAATCTCTCTGAACACAAATATTTAATAGTTTCTCACCATTTAAAGAACATTCTGTTTTTTCTATTCTTCCTACCAAAGTCAATAACCTCACATTTTCCCACATTATAATTCATCTGCAAGCTTATTGTACACTCACCTAACCTGTCTATAACCCTTTGGAGGGTCTTTGTGTCCTCTTCGCAGCTTACTTTCCCATCTAGCTTTGTATCATCATCAAACGTGGGTACATTGCACTTGGTCGCTTCATCTAAGTCGCTAATGTAGATTGTGAATAGCTGAGGCCCAAGCACCAAATCCTTGCGGCACCCCACTAGTTACAGCCTGCCAACTGGAAAATGACCCGTTTATCCCTACTTTCTGTTTTCTGTCAGTTAACCAATCCTCTATCCATTCTAATATATTAGCTCAACCCCATGAGCCTTTATCTTGCGTAACAACATTTTATGTGGCACCTTATCAAATGCCTTTTAGACATCCAAAATATACTGCATCAACTGATTCCCTTTTAGCTACGTTGCTAGTTTTTTTATTCATTCATGGGATGTGGGCCTCGCTGGCAAAGCCAACATGTATTGCCCTTGAGAAGGTGGTGGTGAATCCTTGCAGCCCATGTGTTGAAGGTACTGCCACAGTGCTGTTAAGGAGGGTGTTCCAAGATCTTGACTCAGAAGGATTGGCAATATATTTCCAAGTCAGGATGGTGTGTGACTTGGAGGGGAATTTGGAGGTGATGGTGTTTCCGTGCACCTACTGCCCTTGTCCTTCTAGGTGGTAGAGATCCCGACTTTCGGAGTTACTGTTGAAGAAGCCTTGGTGAGTTGCTGCAATGCCATCATCATAGGCAGTCCCTCGAAGTCGCGAAGGCTTGCTTCCACTTCAAAAGTAAGTTCTCAGGTGACTGTACAGTCCAATATGGGAATCACAGTCTCTGCCACAGGTGGGGGAGACAGTCGTTGAAACATAGAAACATAGAAACATAGAAAATAGGTGCAGGAGTAGACCATTCGGACCTTTGAGCCTGCACCGCCATTCAATGAGTTCATGGCTGAACATGCAACTTCAATACCCCATTCCTGCTTTCTCGCCATACCCCTTGATCCCCCTAGTAGTAAGGACTACATCTAACTCCTTTTTGAATATATTTAGTGAATTGGCCTCAATAACTTTCTGTGGTAGAGAATTCCACAGGTTCACCACTCTCTGGGTGAAGAAGTTTCTCCTCATCTCGGTCCTAAATGGCTTACCCCTTATCCTTAGACTGTGACCCCTGGTTCTGGACTTCCTCAACATTGGGAACATTCTTCCTGCATCTAACCTGTCTAAACCCGTCAGAATTTTAAATGTTTCTATGAGATCCCCTCTCATTCTTCTGAACTCCAGTGAATACAAGCCCAGTTGATCCAGTCTTTCTTGATATGTCAGTCCCGCCATCCCAGGAATCAGTCTGGTGAACCTTCGCTGCACTCCCTCAATAGCAAGAAGGAAACATAGAAACATAGAAAATAGGTGCAGGAGTAGGCCATTCGGCCCTTCGAGCCTGCACCACCATTCAATATGATCATGGCTGATCATACAACTTCAGTACCCCATTCCTGCTTTCTCTCCATACCCCTTGATCCCTTTAGCCGTAAGGGCCACATCTAACTCCCTTTTGAATTTATCTAACGAACTGGCCTCAACAACTTTCTGTGATAGAGAATTCCACAGGTTCACAATTCTCTGAGTGAAGAAGTTTCTCCTCATCTCAGTCCTAAATGGCCTACCCCTTATCCTTATACTGTGACCCCTCATTCTGGACTTCCCCAACATCGAGAACATTCTTCCTGCATCTAACCTGTCCAGTCCCGTCAAAATTTTATATGTTTCTATGAGATCCCCTTTCATTCTTCTAAATGCCAGTGAATATAAGGCTAGTCGACCCAGTCTTTCTTCATATGTCAGTCCTGCCATCCCGGGAATCAGTCTGGTGAACCTTCGCTGCACTTCCTCAGATTAGGAGACCAAAACTGTACATAATATTCAAGGTGTGGCCTCACCAAGGCCCTGTACAACTGCAATCAGACCTCCCTGCTCCTATACTCAAATCCTCTCGCTAAGAAGGCCAACATGCCATTTGCCTTATTCACCGCCTGCTGTAATTGCATGCCAAATTTCAATGGCTGATGTACCATGACATCCAGGTCTCATTGCACCTCCCCTTTTCCTAATCTGTCGCCATTCAGATAATATTCTGCCTCCCTGTTTTTGCCACCAAAGTGAGTTGCTGCAATGCCATCATCATAGGCAGTCCCTCGAAGTCGAGAAGGCTTGCTTCCACTCCAAAAGTAAGTTCTCTTGTATCTACATTTATCTACATTATACTGCATCTGCCATGCATTTGTCCACTCACCTAACGTTCCAAGTCACCCTACAGCCTCTTAGCATACTCCTCACAGCTCACGCTGCCACCCAGCTTAGTGTCATCTGCAAACTTGGAGATGTTACATTCAATTCCTTTGTCTAAATCATTAATGTATATTGTAAGTAGCTGAGGTCCCAGCACTGAGCCCCGCGGCACCACACTAGTCACTGCCTGCTATTCTGAAAATAACCCGTTTATTCCTACTCTTTGCTTCCTGTCTGCCAACCAGTTCTCTATCCACATCAATACATTACCCCCAATACCATGTGCTTTAACTTTGCACACTAATCTCTTGCGTGGGACCTTGTCAAAAGCCTTTTGAAAGTCCAAATACACCACATCCACTTGTTCTCCCTTGTCCATTCTACTAGTTACATCCTCAAAAAATTCGAGAAGATTTGTCAAGCATGATTTCCCTTTCATAAATCCATGCTGACTTGGACTGATCCTGTCACTGCTTTCCAAATGCACTGCTATTACATCTTTAATAATTGATTCCAACATTTTCCCCACTACCGATGTCAGGCTAACCGGTCTATAAATCCCTGTTTGCTCTCTCCCTCCTTTTTTAAAAAGTGGGGTTACATTAGCTACCCTCCAATCCATAGGAACTGATTCAGAGTCTATAGAATGTTGGAAAATGACCACTAATGCATCCACTATTTCAAGGGCCACTTCCTTAAGTACTCTGGGATGCAGACTATAAAGCCCTGGGGATTTATCGGGCTTCAATCCCATTAATTTCCCAAACACTATTTCCTGACTAATAAGTATTTCCTTTAGTTCCTCCTTCTCACTAGACCCTCGGTCCCCTAGTATTTCTGGAAGGTTATCTGTTTCTTCCTTAGTGAAGACAGAACCAAAGTATTTGTTCAATTAGTCTGCCATTTCTTTGTTCCCCATTATAAATTCACCTGATTCTGACTGCAAGGGACCTACATTTGTCTTCACTGATCTTTTTCTCTTCATATATATCTATAGAAGCTTTTGCAGTCAGTTTTTATGTTCCCTTCAAGCTTATTCTCATACTCTATTTTCCCCCTCCTAATTAAACCCTTTGTCCTCCTCCGCTGAATTCTAAATTTCTCCCAGTCCTCAGGTTTGCTGCTTTTTCTAGCCAATTTATATGCCTCTTCCTTGGATTTAACACTATCCCTAATTTCCCTTGTTGGCCATGGTTGAGCCACCTTCCCTGTTTTATTTTTACTCCAGACAGGGATGTACAATTGTTGAAGTTCATCCATGTGATCTTTAAATGTCTGCCATTGCCTATCCACTGTCAACCCTTTAAGTATCATTCGCCAGTCTATCTTAGCCAATTCACGTCTCATACCATTGAAGTTACCGTTCTTTGAGTTCAGGACCCTAGTCTCTGAATTAACTGTGTCACTATCCATCTTAATGAAGAATTCTACCATATTATGGTCACTCTTCCCCAAAGGGCCTCGCACAACAAGATTGCTAATTAATCCTGTCTCATTACACAACACCCAGTCTCGGATGGCCAGCTCTCTAGTTGGTCCCTCGACATATTGGTCTAGAAAACCATCTCTTATACACTCCAGGAGATCCTCCCCCACCGTATTGCTACCAGTTTTGTTAGCCCAATCAATATGTAGATTAAAGTCACCCATGATAACTGCTGTACCTTTATTGCACACATCCCTAATTTCCTGTTTGATGCCATCCCCAACCTCACTACTACTGTTTGGTGGTCTGTACACAACTCCCACTAGCGTTTTCTGCCCTTTGGTGTTCTGCAGCTCTACCCATACAGATTCCACATCATCCAAGCTAATGTCCTTCCATACTATTGCGTTAATCTCCTCTTGACCCCACCTCCTTTTCCTTTCTGCCTATCCTTCCTGAATATTGAATACCCCTGGATGTTGAGTTCCCAGCCTTGGTCACACTGGAGCCATGTCTCCGTAATCCCAATTACATCATATCCGTTAACAGCTATCTGCGCAGTTAATTCATCCACCTTATTACGAATGCTCCTCGCCTTGAGACACAGAGCCTTGAGGCTTTTTTTTTAACTCATCCTTTTAGAATTATGTTGTAATTTGGCCCTTTTTGATTTTTGCCTTTGATTTCTCTGCCCTCCACTTTTCCTTATCTCCTTTCTACCTTTTGCTTCTGCCCCCATTTTACTTCCCTCTGTCTTCCTGCATAGATTCCCATCCCCCTACCATATTAGTTTAAACCCTCCCCAACAGCACTAGCAAACACTCCCCCTAGGACATCAGTTCCAGTCCTGCCCAGATGCAGACCATCCGATTTGTACTGGCCCCACCTCCCCGAGAACTGGTTCCAATGTCCCAGGATGGTCCTGGATGGTGTCGAGCTTCTTGAGTGTTGTTGGAGCTGCACTCATCCAGGCAAGTGGAGAGTATTCTATCACACTCCTGACTTGTGCCTTGTGGTTGGTGGAATAGCTTTGAGGAGTCAGGAGGTGAGACACTCGCCACAGAATACCGAGCCTCTGAACTGCTCTTGTTGCTATAGTATTTTTGTGGCTGGATTAGTTAAGTTTCTGGTCAATGGTGATGCCCAGGATGTTGATGGTGGGGAATTCGGTGATGCCAATGCTGTTGAATGTCATGGGGCGGTGGTTAGACTCTCTCTTGTTGGAGATAGTCATTGCCTGGCACTTGTGTGGCGCAAATGTTACTTGCCACTTATCAGCCCAATCCTGAATGTCGTCCAGGTTTTGCTGCATGTGGGCACGGGTTGCTTCTTTTTCTGAGGAGTTGCGAATGGCACTGAACACTGTACAATCATCAGCAAACATGCCCACTTCTGACCTTATGGAGGAGGGAAGGTCATTGATGAAGCAACTGAAGATGGTTGGGCCTAGGATACATCCTCAAAAAAACTCTATTAAATTTGTTACACACAATTTCCCTGTCATAAAACTAAGTTGACTCTGCATAATCATATTAAGATTTTCCAAGTACCCTGTTACCACTTCCTTAATAATGGATTCCAGAACTTCCTAATACCTGATATCAGGGTAACTGGCTTATAGTTCTCTGTTTACTCTCTCCCTCCTTTCTTGAATAGCTGGGTTACATTTGCTACCTTCCAATCCACTGAGACCATTTTAGAATCTAGGGAATTTTGGAAGATCACAGCCAATGCATTCACTCTCTCTGCAGTCACCTCTTTTAGAACCCTAGGATGTAGGCCATCAGGTCCAGGGGATTTGTTGGCTTTAGTCCCATTAGTTTCTCAAGTACTTTTTCTGTACTGATGTAAATTACTTTAAGTTCCTCACTCTTATTAGCCCCTCGGTTCCCCAATATTGTTTTGGTATGCTTGGAACGTCAAGACCCTCATGGACAACTTCAACAGCAACAGGCCGGAACACCACACCGCCATAGTTGCCCGGGAACTTAGACATTTTGACATCGACATCGCTGCCCTAAGCGAGACCCGGCGGGCAGGGGAATACCAGTTCAAGGAACACGGTGGAGGTTACACCTTTTTCTGGAAAGGAAAACCAGAGGAAGAACGCCGCCTTCATGGAGTCGGCTTCGGCGTCAAAAATGAATTGGTCGACCGCCTCAGAGACTCCCCCTGTGGGGTTAACAAATGCCTCATAACACTTCGTCTCACCCTATCCCGGAACCAATGCACCACAGTCATCAGTGCGTATATCAATGCAACGGATGAGCCTAAAGAGGGTTTTTATTCCAACCTCGAGACATCCCTGTCCCACGTCCCCACGGGCGACAAATTGATCCTCCTAGCTGACTTTAATGCCAGGGTCAGCAAAAACACAGCCCTCTGGGGAGGCGTGATTGGCAGAGAGGGGGTAGGGAAAGCCAACTCCAGCGGTACCCTACTCCTGACAAAATGTCTAGAACATGAACTTCTCATCACCAACACCCTGTTCCACCAGAGGGACAAATACAAGGCATCGTGGCAACACCCTCGCTCCAAACACTGGCACCTGCTCGACTATGTCATCGTCCGAGCCAGGGATCGCGAGGATGTGGCATCACCCGCGCCATGACAGGAGCTGACGACTGCTGGACGGACCATCGCCTAATCCGATCCATCATCAACATTAACATAGCCCCAAAGTGGAGGGGGCAGCAGAAGCAGTGCCGCAAAAAAGTCAATGCCGGGATACTTAAAGACCCAGCAAAGAGAGCCCTATACAGCCAGCGCCTCACAGCTAACCTGGCGTGCCTCGATGACCCTGAGGTGCTGAATGCCCACAGCACTTGATCTGCCCTCCAGGTCTCTATAACCAGTGCCTGTGAAGAGACACTTGGTCACTCAACCAGAAAACACCAGGACTGGTTTGATGAAAATGATCAGGAGATCCAAGAACTAATAGATCACAAGCGCACAGCATTTCTGAGCCTCAAGCAACAACCCAACTCGGGAGCAGCAAAGCAACATTACAGACGGCTCAAGGCTAAGGTCCAACAAAAAACCCGGGACCTAAAGAACAGGTGGTGGATGGAGAAAGCGCAGGAGATACAGCAGCTGGCCGACAGCCATAATGTGCGAGGATTCTTCATCGCAGTCAAGGCCAAACACCCAAGGCCCCACCCCACTCCTGGCCAAGAATGGGGAAACACTCATCAAGGACACCGAGGCTGTCAGGGCCCGCTGGAAGGAGCACTTCGAAGATCTCCTCAATCGAGACTCTGCCTTTGACTCGAGTGTTCTCGACTCCATCCCGCAGCATGCGACCCGCCACCACCTCAGTGAAACCCCAACGCTGCACAAGATAGGCAAAGCCATAAAACAGTTTAAGAATAACAAGGCTACGGGTGTAGATGGAATCCCAGCTGAGGTGCTAAATAAAGTATGGCGGAGAGGCACTGTTGGCGCGGATACATGATCTCATCTCTCTCATCTGGAGGGAGGAGAGCATGCCGGGAGATCTCAGAGATGCAGTGATCGTGACCATCTTTAAAAACGGGACAAGTCCGACTGCGGTAACTACAGAGGAATCTCCCTGCTATCAGCCACTGGGAAAGTTGTCGCTAGAGTTCTCCTCAACCGCCTTCTCCTTGTGGCCGAGGAGCTCCTCCCGGAATCACAGTGCGGATTTCGTCCCCTATGGGGCACAACTGACATGATCTTTGCAGCGTGACAAGCACCAGCCGTTATATATGGCCTTTTTTGATCTTACAAACGCCTTTGACACTGTCAACCGTGAGGGTCTATGGAGCGTCCTCCTCCGTTTTGGATGCCCTCAAAAGTTTGTCAACATCCTTCACCTGCTCCACGACGACATGCAGGCCGTGATCCTTAACAACGGATCCATTTCAGACCCAATCCACATCCGGACCGCGGTCAAACAGGGCTGCATCATCGCTCCAACCCTCTTCTCAATCTTCCTAGCTGCCATGCTCCACCTCACAGTCAACAAGTTCCCCGCTGGAGTGGAACTAAACTACAGAACCAGAAGCTGTTCCAGTGCACCAGTGCAGCCTTCGGCCGCCTGAGGAAAAGAGTGTTCGAAGACCAGGCCCTCAAATCTACCACCAAGCTCATGGTCTACAGGGCTGTAGGAATGCCCACCCTCCTGTATGGCTCAGAGGCATGGACCATGTACAGAAGACACCTCAAGTCGCTGGAGATATATCAACAACGATGTCTCCACAAGATGCTGCAAGGAGGGCAGGCGTACAAACATTAGTGTCCTCATTGGGCAGGCCATATAGTTCACATGCCAGACACGAGACTCCCTAAGCAAATGCTCTATGCGGAGCTCCTTCACGGCAAATGAGCCAAAGGTGGGCAGTGGAAACGTTACAAGGACACCCTTAAAGCCTCCCTAGTAAAGTGCGACATCACCACTGACACCTGGGAATCCCTGGCTGAAGACCGCCTTAGGTGGAGAAAATGCATCCGGGAGGGCGTTGAGCTCTTCGAATCTCAACGCCGAAAGCGTGAAGAGGTCAAGCACAGGAAGCGGAAAGAGAATGCGGCAAACCAGTCCCACCCAACCCTTCCCTCGGTGAATGTCTGTCCCACCTGTGACAGAGTCTGTTGCTCTCGTATTGGACTGTGCAGCCACCAAAGAACTCACTTCGGGAGTGGAAGCAAGTCTTCCTCGATTCCAAGGGACTGCCTATGATGATGGATGGTGTCTTCTACTGTGAAGACAGATACAAAATAGTTGTTAAAGTCTCCGCCATTTTCTTATTCCCCATTATAATTTCTCCTGTCTCAACCTCTAAGGGACCAATGCTTACTTTTGCTACTCTCTTCCCTTTTACATACTTGTAGAAGCTCTTACAATCTGTTTTCATATTTCTTGCTAATTTACTCTGATATTCTATTTTCTTCCTTTTAATCGATTTTTTGGTCATCCCTTGCTGGTTTCTAAAGCTCTCCCAATCCTCAGCCTCACTACTATTCTTTGCAACATTATAAGCCGCTTCATTTAATCTAATGCTTTCCTTAACTTCTTTAGTTATCCACGGATGGATCATTTTTCCCATGGAGTTTTTATTTCTCAGTGAAATGTATAGGTCATGGCTCTCCCTTTACCAAGGCCAAGAAGCAATTGGCGTTTGATCCTGGATAGCAAGTGTCAATGTGCTGTCTGAGCTGACAACCACACACAATGGGGTAGATCTCAGCTTTGTCTGATAGTGTAAAACGGGCGATAGTGATTTGGCAGCATGTTTTACATCGAAACTGGCACTAGCCAAACATATCTCGGCATATAAGTTTGAACCCCCAAAGGGCGGCAGAAAAAGTCAATGAAGGAATACAGTCAAGCGCATGAGAGTGATAGCAAGTGAAGATGTAAGGATAGAAGCAGATATAAGTTGCGTGCCATATAAAACAGCATAATAACTTTGATGCAGATTTGTAGCCAGTATTGTTTGTTTAAAAACAAATTCAGGGAATTATGTCCCAACAAAAAAGCATTATCTCACAAGAGAAGCCATTCCTTTGCCTCCAAAACGCTTGCAATCCAACAGTGGCTAGGGGCTTTGCCCCGGACATGACAGGGTCCACGGACAGATCCCCCTGAGGCCCCGTTGAGTGGGG
The DNA here is from genome assembly GCF_044704955.1 of Pristiophorus japonicus. NCBI lineage: Eukaryota > Metazoa > Chordata > Chondrichthyes > Pristiophoridae > Pristiophorus > Pristiophorus japonicus. Next base: position 189,230,839 of record NC_091983.1, read on the forward strand.
GAGGGGCTGTCTCACTGATTTCAAAACTTGAAGATTGACATCCATGGGCTGGCTGAGAGCTACTAGCAAAGCAGAGGCGGAACCTGGAACCTTCTCAATTTGTATGACTCAGTTCCACACCATGTTATGCATTTCAGCCACGCTGTAACTTACAGCTGGGACGTGCAGACAAGCAGCTTGGGATGACTCTCCTCCTGTTTACTTTTCCTGTCCGGAAGCACCTGACCGCCACTCTGTGACGTTCAAGATCAGGAAGCAGCAAGCACAAGTTGACATCCTACCATTCCGTCATGTTGTGTGTTGAAGTTCCATTGCATTGACATGCTCACGTTAGTTCAATAAGTGGAGGTAGAAATCAACTGGTATTGTTGGGTCACTGTATGAGCAGAATGTCACTGCTTCACAGTTGGTGATATCTGACATACTGGCTCGGATTTTGCGATAGTAATAACGGTGAGGCTATCAGCGCTCACCATCATTAGAGAATAAATCGGACATACACAATTAAATGCAGAAATCAGGAAGTTGTTCGAGTTACCCTGCTCCTCCAAAAGCTGCACTATAACAGTACCTTGCTGATAGTCTCAGCAGTGAAACACATGAAGGGCATGAAGTCTGCAAAATTGTGCCATGGCATCTTTTACATCCAACTGACAGGGCAGACATTTGTCTAAAAGATGGCACCTCTGACAGTGCTGCGTTCCCTCAGTACTGCACTGGAGTGTCAGCCTAGATTTTTGTGCTCATATCTCTGGAGTGGGACTTGAACTCACAACCTTCTGATTTGAGCACTTTTAATCTCCAGTCTCATTTAACTGCTAGCAGCCAGGGTGGCAGTAGGGGTTACTATAACTGACCTCTGTTCCCCAGAATAGCGAGGTGAAGCAAATCAGTCAGGGTTGGCACACCCAATCGCTGTCCAGCAAGAAACTGGGCAGGATCTGGCCCAACTGCGATGCTCCTATGGTCAAATAGAATCACACACGGAGAATGAGCATTCGGACACTCATAGAGCTGTACTCCAGCAGATGATCCTGACTGTTGGCTTAAAACCATCAGTCCAGGAAGAGGATTGTGCAGCACAGTGGGATCGAATACTCTCCTTCCACCTCTGGCCTCTGTGTTGAAATCGAGCCAGACCCATGAGATAAAGTTCAGCTCTTCCTGATGGCTATTAGGAGCATCTCTGAAATAAATTGGTAGATTTGGGTAGAGAGCTAAGTATGGTCGGTGTAGATCTTGAAAAAATGACCACAGATGAATTAAGCTCTTCTGAGGCAGGGACTGAGATACATCTTTAAGACAGAGTACAGAGAGCTTTCAACTGTCTGGCCATTCACTCGGGATGGTTGAGGTTGGGACTTTATGCTCAAGCCTGAAAACTGTTCTGTTCCTTCACATTGATATTGTCCACCAGGAGAAGGACAATAATTTCACCCAAAAATATAAATTGGAAGAAAAGGTGGGTTCTCTGATGGCTCAGTGGTTAAATGCACAGCATTGTGAGGTAGAAATGTCACAGTCCCAGAAGGTCCTCGACCTGATCCTTGACTTGTGCTTGCTCTTGTTGCTATCCAGTGACTGCCTGCAGGAAAGTGCACATTTGTGTGGTTATCAGGTGAGGGCAGGCTCCGCCTTGGTTGTTGGGTCCTGGACAGAAATCCATTTTCTCTCGGATTATAGTCGATTACTCCGCTGGTCCCTGGACTTTATAGTAACTTTCACTGTCACTGCCACTTTCTACAGATACAGTATTCTCTTCCAGGTTGTCACTATCCTAGTACCTGGTCTGCTCCTGCGACCTCGGTTTTCTCTTCCTATGCTGGGAATTTTTCACTCTAGCTGAGCTATCCCAGATCTTTATTCCTGGTTCCCATCCTGCCCCATTGTTGCTGACTGACTGACCTTTGCTTTGTTGCATTCCATTTGCTTCCAGTGGCTGCAGACCCCTTTGTCCCCTTTCGCAAGACAGGGTTGGATCGCTCTTCGAGCTCCAGTTGTGCTCCTGACCTCCCTCATCTGCGTTGACCCTGTGGATTTACCATTCACCATTCCCCGGCTCCTGGGCTTTACTGCTCTCACTACATGGGTTTCAGTTGCATTGCCCCTCACAGGGGTGGTGTTAAGGCTGCGGGGTCCTGAGCGGAACCATTCCCCGTAACAGGCCACCGCTGGCAGCTTTGGTTCATCGAGACAGGCTGAGGTCTCAGCCAAACCTAACCCATTGCTGCACGACTGGTCCAAACATAAGAACATAAGAAAAAGGAGCAGGAGTCGGCCATTTGGCCCCTCGAGCCTGCTCTGAATTCAATAAGGTTATGGCTGATCTGATCATGGACTCAGCTCCACTTCCCTGCCCGCTCTCCATAACCTTTTATTCCCTTATCGCTCAAAAATCTGTCTATCTCCGCCTTAAATATATTCAATGACCCAGCCTCCACAGCTCTCTGGAGCATAGAATTCCACAGATTTACAATCCTCTGAGAGAAGGAATTTCTCCTCATCTCAGTTTTAAATGGACGGCCCCTTATTCTAAGGCTATGTCCCTAGTTTTAGTTTCCACGATGAATGGAAATATCCTCTCTGCATTTATATTGTGGAGCCCCCTCATTATCTTATAAGTTTCTACATAAACCCTCCCCATTATCACAAAGTCAGGGGCCGTGGAACCTGTGCAAATGTACAGTCAGCATCCCTGAACAGTTCCAATCCCCAGACCGAACCTTTGCATGTGGCCCCCACAAAACAAATGCCACCGCTGGCTCCTCGCTCTTCTGCTGGTATACTGGGTCTGGATCTCTGTTTGGCCTCCTCCTCTTCCTCCCCTTCCTCCTCCTCACCTACACGTTGCCCCTTAGTGACATCTTCCGTAGACATGGGGTCAGGTTCCACACTTGCACTGCCGACACTCAGCTGTACCTCTCCACTGACTCTCTCGATCCTTCCATTGAATCGGTGTTGTCTTACTGCTTGACCAACATCCAATATTGGATGAGCCGTTATTTCTATTGTGTTCCTCACACAAACGAGACTGCACACAGGGAGGTTAAAGTAACAGTGACCTTAGTCTTTATTAAGACACCAGAGTGAGGAACAGGCCTTAGGGGCCGGTTTTTATCCAGTGCTCCCAAGGGATGCTGGGATCCCTTGGGACTTCAGGGGATGCACTCCCTGGTGGCGGAACATGGGAGTGCATGCTTTATAGATACACACCGTCACTCCCCCCCCACAAAGTCAAAGTGAAAATTATTTACAAGGTGAGGCTGGTTTAAACGGGGCCGAGGTGACATGTTTGATCCCATTGCGGGTCATGAATTCTTTAAGTATGTCAGGCAGGCCGTGGGTGGCAAACATGGCCCTCAGGCTTTCAATGGTGGCGGTGGCAGTACTTCCCGACATTATTTCACATTCAATCCATTTTGAAAAAGCATCCACCACCACCAGGAACATTTTACCAAGAAACGGGCCAGTATAGTCATCATGGATCCTCGACCATGGTCTGGAGGGCCAGGACCACAAACTTAGTGGTGCCTCTCTGGGCACGTTGCTCAACTGAGCACACACGCTGCTTTGCCGTACACAGGACTCTAAGTCAGAGTCGATACCGAGCCACCACACGTGGGATCTGGCTATCGCTTTCATCATTACTATACCCCGGTGTGTGCTGTGGAGATCCGAGATAACGTCTCCCTGTCCTTTTTGGGTAGCACTACGTGTTTACCCCACAACAGGCAGTCTGCCTGAATGGACAGCTCATCCTTTCGCCGCTGGAACGGCTTGATTAGCTCTTGCATTTCAACGGGGATGCTAGCCCAGCTCCCATGCAGTGCACCGTTTTTTACTAGGAACAGCAGAGGATCTTGGCTGGTCCAAGTCCTAATCTGGCGGTCCGTGACAGGTGATTTATCCTTTTCAAACGCTTCTATGACCATCAACAAGTCTGCGGGCTGTGCCACCATCAGCAAGTTTGCAGGCTGCGCCATTTCCACCCCCGTGGTGGGCAATGGTAGCCGACTGAGAGCATCCGCACAGTTCTCGTTGCCTGGCCTGTGGCGGATGGTATAGTTATACGCTGATAGCGCGAGTGCCCACCTTTGTATGTGGGCTGAGGCATTTGTATTTATCCCCTTGTTTTCAGCAAACAGGGATATGAGGGCCTTGTGATCGGTTTCCAGCTCAAATTTGAGGCCAAACAGGTACTGATGCATTTTCTTTACCCCGAACACACACGCTAATGCCTCTTTCTCAATTATGCTGTAGGCCCTCTCGGCCTTAGACAAGCTCCTGGACGCATAGGCGACAGGTTGCAACTTCCCCGCAACGTTAGCTTGTTGTAATACACACCCGACTCCGTACAACGACGCGTCACATACTAGCACAAGTCTTTTACACGGGTTATACAATACAAGCAGCTTGTTGGAGCATAAAACTTTTCTGGCTTTCTCAAAAGCAATTACTTGGTTTTTTCCCCATACCCAGTTCTCACCTTTATGCAATAACACATGTAGGGGCTCTAAGAGGGTGTTTAACCCCGGTAGGAAGTTACCAAAATAGTTGAGGAGTCCCAGGAACGACCGCAGCTCCGTGACGTTCTGTGGCCTGGGCGCGTCCCTGATAGCCTCTGTCTTGGTGTCTGTGGGCCGAATGCCGTCCGTCGCGATCTTTCTCCCCAAAAACGCCATTTCTGTTGCCATGAAGACACATTTCGACCGCTTCAGCCGTAGCCCTACGTGATCCAGTCGCTGGAGGACCTCCTCTAGGTTTTGTAGGTGCTCGACAGTGTCCCGACCCGTGACAAATATGTCGTCCTGAAAAACCACCGTGTGTGGTACCGACTTGAGTAGGCTCTCCATGTTTCTCTGGAAGATCGCTGCAGCCGACCGAATTCCAAACAAGCATCTGTTGTAGATGAACAGTCCCTTGTGCGTGTTGATGCAGGTGAGGCCCTTCGAAGACTCCTCCAGCTCCTGCGTCATGTAGGCCGAAATCAAGTCGAGCTTGGTGAATGTCTTGCCTCCTGCCAGCGTCGCAAATATGCCGCCTGCCTTAGGTAGCGGGTATTGGTCCTGTAGCGAGAAACGATTAATAGTTACTGTATAATCGCCGCAAATCCTGACCGTGCCATCCCTTTTGAGTACTGGAACAATCGGGCTGGCCCACTGGCTGAATTCCACTGGGGAGATGATGCCCTCTTGTTGCAGCCTGTCCAGCTCGGTTTCCACTCTCTCCCTCATCATGGAGGTACCGCTCGCGCCTTGTGGTGAATGGATCGTGCCTCTGGGATCAAGTGGATCCGAACCTTCGCCCCGGAAAAGTTTCCAATGCCTGGCTCAAAAAGGGAAGGAAATTTGTTAAGAACCTGGGTACATGAGGCCTCATCGACATGTGATAGCGCTCGGATGTCATTCCAGTTCCAGTGGATTTTGCCCAGCCAGCTCCTTCCAAGCAATGTGGGGCCATTGCCCGGGACAATCCAGAGTGGCAGTTCATGCACCGTGCCCTCGTAGGTGACCATGACCATGGCGCTGCCCAGGACAGTGATAAGCTCTTTGGTGTACGTTCTCAGTTTCGTGTGGATGGGGCTCAGGGCTGGTCTGAGTGCCTTGTTGCACCACAGTCTCTCAAACATCTTTTTACTCATGATGGATTGGCTAGCGCCACTGTCCAGTTCCATGGCTATGGGTAAGCCATTCAATTTTACGTTTAGCATTATAGGTGGACATTTCGTCAAAAATGTGCGCACCCCGTGTGCTTCAGCATCTGCCTTCTCTCTCTGAGGCTCGAAATTGCTTTGATCTACCATGGACCGATCTTCCTCTGCCACGTGGTGGTTAGCAGGTTTTGCAGAGCTCGCCCCAAATGTTCCACAGCTCTTGCAAACATACCCTTTGAAGCGGCATGAATAGGCTGAATGGAAGCCTCCACAGCACCAACAAGGTGTGAATTGCCTTGCATTCATCCTTTCTTGCAGATTCTGAGTCATCTGGGTCACCTGAGGCCTTCTGGCAGTTGCAGACTCGTGGTTTCTGCCCTGTACATTTCTGCTCACAAACACAGTTCCAGTTAATTTATGAACATTGCTATCAGTTGTGTGCTGAGAGATTTGTTTGGTGTTATCACTGGTGGACATAAACGCCTGTGCTATCGCAATGGCCTTACTGAGGGTCGGTGTCTCTACAGTCAAAAGTTTTTGTAGGATGGTCTCATGGCCAATGCCCAGTACAAAAAAGTCTCTGAGCATTTGCTCCAGGTAGCCATCAAACTCACATTGTCCTGCAAGTCACCTTAGCTCGGCGACGTAGCTCACCACTTCCTGACCTTCAGATCGCTGGCACGTGTAGAACCGATACCTCGCCATCAGCACGCTCTCCCTCGGGTTAAGATGCTCCCGAACCAGTGTACACAGCTCCTCATATGATTTATCTGTGGGTTTCACCGGAGCCAGAAGATTCTTCATGAGGCTGTAGGTCAGTGCCCCGCAGACCATGAGGAGGACTGCTCTCCTTTTTGCAGTGCTTCCTTCTCCGTCCAGTTCGTTGGCTACAAAGTACTGGTCTAGCCATTCGACATAGGCTTCCCAGTCCTCACCCTCTGAGAACTTCTCCAGGATGCCCACAGTTTGCTGCATCTTTGCGTTGATTCGTATACTCGTCGCCAGTTATTGTGTTCCTAACACAGATGAGACTGCACACAGGGAGGTTAAAGTAACAGTGACCTCAGTCTTTATTAAGACACTGCAGAGTGAGGAACAGGCCTTAGGGACCGGCTTATATACCGTGCTCCCAAGGGATGCTGGGATCCCTTGGGATTTCAGGGGATGCTATCCCTGGTGGCGGAACATGGGAGTGCATGCTTTACAGATACACAACAATTTCCTCCAGTTAAACATCGGGAAGATGGAAGCGGCCAATGTCTTTGGCTTCTGCCAAAACTCCATACCCTCCTCACCAATTCCCCCGGCCATTGTCTCGGGTTGAACCATTCGCATCCTCTGCATCCTATTTGACCTGAGCTGAGTAATCATTCATAGGTCCATGAAAATCAAGTTGGGATCCTACAACAGGGATAGGGCCATGATTTAAATATTTAAATAAGGCTCCTGCCTGTTTCGGGCAGGTTGGCCGGATGCCCATTTTGAGACCTGACTGGAAGATCTCATTGGGTAGGCCTCTCACGCGATGAGTCCAATGATTTTTGTGCCATTCCCACCCTGTTCTTGCCAGGAAATGGGGAGAATGGCAGACAAACTCATCCCCCAAGCTTTGTGTCACACCTCTTAATATATCCTCCTTTGGTTGGCTGTTGATTATTGTCTGGTTATGTTTCAGTGCAGCGCCTCAAAACGCTTTTCTACATTAATGGCACCATATAAGACAAGTTGCCATTTTTGTCACTTCTATAGGTCTTTATGTTCATTCACACCCTTCAGTGATATACTCCCATTCCTTGTTTTTCTCTCCCAAAATGCATGACTTCATAAAGAGTGAAAAAAATAAATAAAAGAGAGTTAGGAGACAAAGAGAAACATACGTGAGTTTAAGAATTAGAGGCAAACCATCATTGGAGAGTTTAAGGCGTTAGGCATACATGGCCTTTGGCAGAAATTCATTGTTGGTGATGTTATTGCGTGAATACACAGGTGTGAAGCAATAATACTGACTGCAGCCAAATCAGAGGACATCAAAGCTCACTGGTTAAAATGAACACTTTGCATCTTGTGTTTGATATAATTATCCTTGTTTGCATAGAAGCATTTGGTTGCTAAAGGTCCCCTGTCAAAAACTGTGCCAGCAATTATTAATAAACATTCTTTCTGGTAGTTAAAAGGTGCAAACCAAACGAGTTTCAATTCCAAATTTAGCTACCTTTCTTAATTAACGTGCAGTGTGACACTTTTGACATAAGTATCCCCGAGCACTTCAGAAGTTATCAGTCTTTTGTTCAGATCAGAAATATTCAGCTTGAATGTGAGGATTACATTGCATTCAAAAATGTTTGGATCAGTTTTGCGGGTTACCACTCTCATAGCATTTTACAAAATAATAGAAATTAGCTTGTTGATGAACACAATCTACGTTCATATTAACCAGCTACTAGGTTGAAATACATTTACTATGACAGGTACAACCTCTGAAATCCATAAACCTCGGGACCGAGACCATTCCGGTTTTCGGGGTTTTCCGGATTTCGTAACAGAAATCTGATGTCCCGAATCCAGAAACACCTGGGCCGAGTTTCGGGTATTTCCGGATTTTGGAGACAGGGACACCGGCTGTGGGTGATTCAGGCCCCAAATCGACAAGGACAGATGTTAGAAACATAGAAACAGAAAAATAGGTGCAGGAGTAGGCCATTCGGCCCTTCGAGCATGCACCACCATTCAATAAGATCATGGCTGATCATTCCTTCAGTACCCCTTTCCTGCTTTCTCTCCATACCCCTTGATCCCCTTAACCGTAAGAGCCATATCTAACTCCCTCTTGAATATATCCAGTGAACTGGCATCAACAACCCTCTGCGGCAGGGAATTCCACAGGTTAACACCTCTCTGAGTGAAGAAGTTTCTCCTCATCTCAGTCCTAAATGGCCTACCCCTTATCCTAAGGCTATGTCTCCTGGTTCTGGACTTCCCCAACATCGGGAACATTCTTCCCGCATCTAACCTGTCCAGTCCTGTCAGAATCTTATATGTTTCTATGAGATCCCCTCTCATCCTTCTAAACTCCAGTGAATAAAGGCCCAGTTGATACAGTTTCTCCTCATATGACAGTCCAGCCATCCCTGGAATCAGTCTGGTGAACCTTCGCTGCACTCCTTCAATAACAAGAACGTCCTTCCTCAGACTAGGAGACCAAAACTGAACCCAATATTCCAGGTGAGGCCTCACTAAGGCCCTGTACAACTGCAATAAGACCTCCCTGCTTCTATATTCAAATCCCCTGGCTATGAAGGCCAACATATCATTTGCCTTCTTTACCGCCTGCTGCACCTTCGTGCCCACTTTCAGTGACTGATGAACCATGACATCCAGGTCTCGTTGCACCTCCCCTTTTCCTAATCTACCGCCATGCAGATAATATTTGTGTTTTTGCCCCCAAAATGGATAACCTCACATTTATCCACATTATACTGCATCTGCCATGCATTTGCCCACTCACCAAACCTGTCCAAGTCACCCTGCAGCCTCTTAGCGTCCTCCTCACAGCTCACACCACCACCACCCAGTTTAGTGTCATCTGCAAACTTGGAGATATTACACTCTATTCCTTCATCCAAATCGTTCATATATATTGTAAAGAGCTGGGGTCCCAGCACTGAGCCCTGCGGCACTCCACTAGTCACTGCCTGCCATTCTGAAAAGGACCCATTTATCCCGACTCTCTGCTTCCTGTCTGCCAACCAGTTCCCTATCCACGTCAATATATTGCCCCCAATACCATGTGCTTTGATTTTGCATAACAATCTCTTGTGCGGGACCTAGTCAAAAGCCTTCTGAAAGTCCAAATACACCACATCCACTGGTTCTCCCCTGTCCACTCTACTAGTTACATCCTCAAAAAATTCCAGAAGATTTGTCAAGCATGATTTCCCTTTCCTAAATCCATGCTGAATTGATCCGATCCTGACATCGCTTTCAAATGCGCTGCTATTTCGTCCTTCATGATCGATTCCAACATTTTCCCCACTACTGATGTCAAGCTAACAGGTCTATAATTACCTGTTTTCTCTCTCCCTCCTTTTTTAAAAAAGTGCTGCTCCATTAGCTACCCTCCAGTCCATGGGAACTGATCCAGAGTCGATAGACTGTTGGAAACTGATCGCCAATGCATCCACTATTTCTAGGGCCACTTCCTTGAGCACTTTGGGATGCAAACTATCAGGCCCCGGGGATTTATCGGCCTTCATTCCCATCAATTTCCCAAACACAATTTTCCGCCTAATAAGGATAGCCTTCAGTTCCTCCTTCTCACTAGATCCACTGTCCCCTAGTACCTTCGGAAGGTTATCTGTATCTTCCTTCGTGAAGACAGAACTGAAGTATTGGTTCAATTCGTCTGCCATTTCTTTGTTCCCCAGTATAATTTCACCTGAATCCGACTGCAAGGGACCTACGTTTGTCTTTACTAATCTTTTTCTCTTCACATATTTATAGAAGCTTTTGCAGTCAGTTTTTATATTCCCTGCAAGCTTCCTTCCTCTGTTGAATTCTAAATTTCTCCCAGTCCTCAGGTTTGTTGCTTTTTCTAGCCAATTTATGTGCCTCGTCCTTGGCTTTAACACTATCCTTAATTTCCTTTGTTAGCCATGGTGGAGCCACCTTCCCAGTTTTATTTTTACTCCAGGCAGGGATGTGATTGGGATTACAGAGACGTGGCTCCAGGATGATCAGGGCTGGGAACTCAACATCCATGGGTATTCAACATTCAGAAAGGATAGAATAAAAGGAAAAGGAGGTGGGGTAGCATTGCTGGTTAAAGAGGAGATTAATGCAATAGTTAGGAAGGACATCAAACAGGAAATTTGGGGTGCATGCAATAAAGGTGCAGCAGTTATCATGGGTGACTTTAATATGCATATAGATTGGGCTAACCAAACTGGAAGCAATACGGTGGAGGAGGATTTCCTGGAGTGCATAAGGGATGGTTTTCTAGACCAATATATCGAGGAACCAACTAGGGGGGAGGCCATCTTAGACTGGGTGTTGTGTAATGAGAGAGGATTAATTAGCAATCTCGTTGTGCGAGGCCCCTTGGGAAAGAGTGACCATAATATGGTGAAATTCTACATTAGGATGGAGAATGAAGCAGTTAATTCAGAGACCATGGTCCAGAACTTAAAGAAGGGTAACTTTGAAGGTATGAGGCGTGAATTGGCTAGGATAGATTGGCGAATAATACTTAAGGGGTTGACTGTGGATGGGCAATTGCAGACATTTAGAGACCGCATGGATGAACTACAACAATTGTACATCCCTGTCTGGCGTAAAAATAAAAAAGGGAAGGTGGCTCAACCGTGGCTATCAAGGGAAATCAGGGATAGTATTAAAGCCAAGGAAGTGGTATACAAATTGGTCAGAAATAGCAGTGAACCCAGGGACTGGGAGAAATTTAGAACTCAGCAGAGGAGGACAAAGGGTTTGATTAGGGCAGGGAAAATAGAATACGAGAGGAAGCTTGCAGGGAACATTAAGACAGACTGCAAAAGTTTCTATAGATATGTAAAGAGAAAAAGGTTAGTAAAGACAAATGTAGGTCCTCTGCAGTCAGTATCAGGGGAAGTCATAACAGGGAACAAAGAAATGGCAGACCAATTGAACAAGTACTTTGGTTCGGTATTCACTAAGGAGGACACAAGCAACCTTCCGGATATAAAAGGGGTCAGAGGGTCTAGTAAGGAGGAGGAACTGAGGGAAATCCTTATTAGTCGGAAAATTGTGTTGGGGAAATTGATGGGATTGAAGGCCGATAAATCCCCAGGGCCTGATGGACTGCATCCCAGAGTACTTAAGGAGGTGGCCTTGGAAATAGCGGATGCATTGACATTCATTTTTCAACATTCCATAGACTCTGGATCAGCTCCTATAGAGTGGAGGGTAGCCAATGTAACCCCACTTTTTAAAAAAGGAGGGAGAGAGAAAACAGGGAATTACAGACCGGTCAGCCTGACATCGGTAGTGGGTAAAATGATTAAATCAATTATTAAGGATGTCATAGCAGCGCATTTGGAAAGAGGTGACATGATAGGTCCAAGTCAGCATGGATTTGTGAAAGGAAAATCATGCTTGACAAATCTTCTGGAATTTTTTGAGGATATTTCCAGTAGAGTGGACAAGGAAGAACCAGTTGATGTGGTGTATTTGGACTTTCAGAAGGCTTTCGGCAAGGTCCCACACAAGAGATTAATGTGCAAAGTTAAAGCACATGGGATTGGGGGTAGTGTGCTGATGTGGATTGAGAACTGGTTGGCAGACAGGAAGCAAAGAGTAGGAGTAAATGGGTACTTTTCAGAATGGCAGGCAGTGACTAGTGGGGTACCGCAAGGTTCTGTGCTGGGGCCCCAGCTGTTTACATTGTACATTAATGATGTAGACGAGGAGATTAAATGTAGTATCTCCAAATTTGCGGATGACACTAAGTTGGGTGGCAGTGTGAGCTGCGAGGAGGATGCTATGAGGCTGCAGAGTGACTTGGATAGGTTAGGTGAGTGGGCAAATGCATGGCAGATGAAGTATAATGTGGTTATCCACTTTGGTGGTAAAAACAGAGAGACAGACTATTATCTGAATGGTGACAAATTAGGAAAAGGGGAGGTGCAACGAGACCTGGGTGTCATGGTACATCAGTCATTGAAGGTTGGCATGCAGGTACAGTAGGCGGTTAAGAAAGCAAATGGCATGTTGGCCTTTATAGCGAGGGGATTTGAGTACAGGGACAGTGAGGTGTTACTACAGGGCCTTGGTGAGGCCACATCTGGAGTATTGTGTACAGTTTTGGTCTCCTAACTTGAGGAAGGACATTCTTGCTATTGAGGGAGTGCAGCGAAGGTTCACCAGAGTGATTCCCAGGATGGCGGGACTGACATATCAAGAAAGACTGGATCAACTGGGCTTGTATTCACTGGAGTTCAGAAGAATGAGAGGGGATCTCATGAAAACATTTAAAATTCTGATGGGTTTAGACAGGTTAGATGCAGGAAGAATATTCCCAATGTTGGGGAAGTCCAGAACCAGGGGTCACAGTCTAAGGATAAGCTATTTAGGACCGAGATGAGGAGAAACTTCTTCACCCAGAGAGTGGTGAACCTGTGGAATTCTCTACCACAGAAAGTTGTTGAAGCCAATTCACTAAATATATTCAAAAGAGTTCGATGTAGTCCTTACTACTAGGCGGATCAAGGGGTATGGTGAGAAAGCAGGAATGGGGTACTGAAGTTGCATGTTCAGCCATGAACTCATTGAATGGCGGTGCAGGCTCGAAGGACCGAATGGCTTACTCCTGCACCTATTTTCTATGTTTCTATGTTTCTATATACATTTGCTGAAGTTCATCCATGTGATCTTTAAATGTTTGCCATTGCTTATCTGTACCCTCTTAGTATCGTTTGCCAGTCTATTCTAGCCAATTGACGCCTCATACCGTCGAAGTTACCTTTCCTTAAGTTCAGGACCCTAGTTTCCGAATTAACTTTGTCACTCTCCATCTTAATAAGGAATTCTACCATGTTATGGTCACTTTCCCCAAGGGGCCTCGCACCACAAGATTGCTAATTAGTCCCTTCTCATTACACAATACCCAGTCTAGGATGGCCAGCTCCCTGGTTGGTTCCTCGACATATTGGTCTAGAAAACCATCCCTAATACACTCCAGGAAATCCTCCTCCACCGCATTGCTACCAGTTAGGTTAGCCTAATCAATGTGTAGATTAAAGTCGTCCATGATTACTGCTGTACCTTTATTGCACATATCCCTTATTTCTTGTTTGATGCTGTCCCCAACCTCACTACTACTATTTGGTGGTCTATATACAACACCCACTAGCGTTTTCTGCCCTTTGGAATTCCGCAGCTCCGCCCATACCGATTCCACATCATCCAGGCTAATGTCCTTCCTTACTATTGCATTAATTTCATCTTTAACCAGCAACGCCACCCCACCTCCTTTTCCTTTCTGTCTATCCTTCCTAAATGCTGAATACCCTTGGATGTTGAGTTCCCAGCCTTGGTCACCCTGGAGCCAAGTCTCCGTGATGCCAATCACATCGTATCCGTTAATTGCTATCTGCGCAGTTAATTCATCCACCTTATTCCGAATACTCCTCACATTGAGGCACAGAGCCTTCAGGCTTGTTTTTTTAACACACTTTGCCCCTTTAGAATTTTGCTGTAATGTGGCCCTTTTTGTTTTTTGCCTTGGGTTTCTCTGCCCTCCACTTTTACTATTCTCCTTTCTATATTTTGCTTCTGCCTCCTTTTTATTTCCCTCTGTCTCCCTGCATAGGTTCCCACCCCCCTGCCATATTAGCTTAACTCCTCCCCAACAGCACTAGCAAACACTCCCCCTAGGATATTGGTTCTGGTCCTGCCCAGGTGCAGACCGTCCGGTTTGTACTGGTCCCAGCTCCCCCAGAACCGGTTCCAATATCCCAGGAATTTGAATCCCTCCCTTCTGCACCACTCCTCAAGCCACGTATTCATCTGAGCTATCCTGCGATTCCTACTCTGACTAGCACGTGGCACTGGTAGCAATCCCAAGATTACTACTTTTGAGGTCCTACTTTTTAATTTAGCTCCTAGCTCCCTAAATTCGCCTCGTAAGACCTCATCCCATTTTTTACCAATGTCATTGGTAGCTATATGCACGACAACAACTGGCTGTTCACCCTCCCTTTTCAGAATGCCCTGCACCTGCTCCGGACATCCTTGACCCTTGCACCAAGGAGGCAACATACCATCCTGGAGTCTCGGTTGCAGCCGCAGAAACGCCTATCTATTCCCCTTACAATTGAATCCCCTATCACTATCGCTCTCCCATTCTTTTTCCTGCCCTCCTGTGCAGCAGAGCCAGCCACGGTGCCATGAACTTGGCTGCTGCTCCCTCCTGATGAGTCATCCCCCTCAACAGTACTCAAAGCGGTGTATCTGTTTTGCAGCGGGATGATCGCAGGGGATCCCTGCACTACCTTCCTTGCACTGCTCTTCCTGTTGGTCTTCCATTCCCTATCTAGCTGTGTATCCTTTACCTGCGGTAAGACCAACTCACTAAACGTGTTATTCACGTCATTCTCAGCATCATGCATGCTCCAGAGTGAATCCATCCGCAGCTCCAGTTCCGCAACACGGTTCGTCAGGAGCTGGAGGCGGATACACTTCCCGCAAACGTAGTCGTCAGGGACACCGGAGACGTCCCTGATTTCCCACATAGTACAGGAGGAGCATAACACGTGTCTGAGCTCTCCTGCCATGACTTAACCCTTAGATACAGTTAAATTGACAACAACAATGCTAAATGTTACTGACTGATATAGAAAAGAGAAAAGAAAAACTACTTACCAATCACGAGCCAATCACTTACCCCCATGGCTGTGATGTCACCTTTCTATTTCTTTCTACTTCTTTTTTGCCTTCTCCCTGTAGCTGCACAAGTTGGGCCTTTATAGGCCTCTCGCCGACCCCGGACTCACGCCTCAGCGACGCACCTCCCGACTGCTGAACTCGTGGCCTTTATAGGCCTCTCACCGACCCCGGACTCACGCCTCAGCGACGCACCTCCCGACTGCTGAACTCGTGGCCTTTATAGGCCTCTCGCCGACCCCGGACTCACGCCTCAGCGACGCACCTCCCGACTGCTGAACTCGCGTCCTTTATAGGCCTTTCGCCAACCCCGGACTCACGCCTCAGTGATGCGGGTGAATCGGGCCCCGTATCGCCAAGGACAGATGCTGCGGGTGAATCGGGCCCCGAATCGCCAAGGACAGATGCTGCGGGTGAATCGGGCCCCGTATCGCCAAGGACAGATGCTGCGGGTGAATCGGGCCCCGTATCGCCAAGGACAGATGCTGCGGGTGAATCGGGCCCCGTATCGCCAAGGACAGATGCTGCGGGTGAATCGGGCCCCGTATCGCCAAGGACAGATGCTGCGGGTGAATCGGGCCCCGAATCGCCAAGGACAGATGCTGCGGGTGAATCGGGCCCCGTATCGCCAAGGACAGATGCTGCGGGT
Source organism: Pristiophorus japonicus (assembly GCF_044704955.1). Taxonomy (NCBI): domain Eukaryota; kingdom Metazoa; phylum Chordata; class Chondrichthyes; family Pristiophoridae; genus Pristiophorus; species Pristiophorus japonicus. Next base: position 189,246,558 of record NC_091983.1, read on the forward strand.
GATTTGGACCCTGATGCGGCGGGGACGGTGGCTGCAGGGGGCGGTGGAGGGGATTGAGACCCAGATGCAGGGGGTTCATGGGGGGGAGGGGGGATTCGGAGCTCGATACCGACGGGGACGCGTTGCGAGGGAGGGTGGGCAGAGGGATTGAGATCAGCGGCTGTGGGGTGATTCAGATCCCTTTGCTGATAGGGACAAGGAGGAATCCAACAGCAATCCAGCCGTCGGCGCTTTGGATTTGTGAGTGCCCGTGGATTCAGAGTGCCTCTTGTGTCTTTTGCAGTGTGAGCTGTTTGGGAGTGCCCGTGAGTCTGTTTTTTGGGAGTGTTGTTTGTACAGAGACATAGAAACATAAAAACATAAAAAATAGGTGCATGAGTAGGTCATTCGGCTCTTCGAGCCTGCACCGACATTCAATAAGATCATGGCTGATCCTTCACCTCAGTACCCCTTTCCTGCTTTCTCTCCCTACCCCTTGATCCCTTTAGCTGTAAGGGACATATCTAACTCCTTTTTTCACCCTACAGCCTCTTTGCGTCCTCCTCACAGCTTACACCGCCACCCAGTTTAGTGTCATCTGCAAACTTGGAGATATTACACTCAATTCCTTCATCTCAATTCCTTCAGATTTCACTGTGCAGTGCTGTGCCGTTGGTGTTTGGAATGTGTGTGCCATTTCATCATCATCATTATAGGCAGTCCCTCGGAATCGAGTAAGACTTGCTTCCACTCTAAAAATGTGTCCTTAGGTGGCTGAACAGTCCATACGAGAACCACTGTCCCTGTCACAGGTGGGACAGATAGTCGTTGAGGAAAGAGGTGGATGGGACTGCTTTGCCGCACAGTCCTTCCGCTGCCTGCGCTTGATTTCTGCATGCTCGCGGCGATGAGACTCGAGGTGCTCAACCCAGATGCTCTTCCTTCAATTAGGGCGGTCTTTGGCCAGGGACTCCCAGGTGTTAGTGAGGATGTCGCACTTTATCAGGGAGGCTTTAGAAATATAGAAATATAGAAAATAGGTGCAGGAGTAGGCCATTCGGCCCTTCGAGCCTGCATCACCATTCAATATGATCGTGGCTGACCATGCAACTTCAGTACCCATTCCTGCTTTCTCTCCATACCCTTTGATCCCTTTAGCCATCAGTGTCACATCTAACTCCCTTTTGAATATACCTAATGAACTGGCCTCAACAATTTTCTGTGGTAGAGAATTCCACAGGTTCACAATTCTCTGAGTGAAGATGTTTCTCCTCATCTCGGTCCTAAATGGCTTACCCCTTATCCTTAGACTGTGATCCCTGGTTCTGGACTTCCCCAACATCGGGAACATTCTTCCTGCATCTAACCTGTCCAATACCGTCAGAATTTTATATGTTTCTATGAGATCCCCTCCCATTCTTCTAAATTCCAGTGAAGATAAGCCTAGTCGATCCAGTCTTTCTTCATATGTCAGTCCTGCCATCCCGGAAATCAGTCTGGTGAACCTTCTCTGCACTCCCTCAATAGCAAGAATGTCCTTCCTCAGATTAGGAGACCAAAACTGTACACAATATTCCAGGTGTGGCCTCACCAAGGCCCTGTACAACTGCAGTAAGACCTCCCTGCTCCTACACTCAAATCTTGAGGGTGCCCTTGTAACATTTCCTCTGCCCACCTTTGGCTCGTTTGCCGTGAAGGAGTTCCGAGTAGAGCACTTGCTTTGGGAGTTTCATGTCTGGCATGCGAACAATGTGGCCTGCCCAGTGGAGCTGATCAAGTGTGGTCAGTGCTTCGATGCGGAGGATGTTGGCTTGGTCGAGGACGCTAACATTGGTGTGTCTGTCTTTCCAGGGGATTTGTAGGATCTTGCGGAGACATCGTTGGTGGTATTTCTCCAGCGACTTGAGGTGTCTATTATCCATGGTCCATGTCTCTGAGCCATACAGAAGGGGGTTCACTGTTGTCAGGGGAATGTCTGGTTTGCAGAACAGATTCCGTATTCCGGACTTCGACTTGTGCGATCTGCACAGTGTCCGGTTTTTGGAACATTCCAGTTTTTGGAACTCCGGATTTCGGACCCACTATCTGTATAACACACTTAAGTATATATAATGGCAGGAGATTAATTATTAATAATTTGCAAATTGTTTTTTTTTAAATGTCCATGAATACATAAGATCCCAGGTTTAATTCCTAATCTAGTCTAGTTAGCTGATCTTAGTTGATGCGGCAGCGGGGAGGCAGCCAATTACTATCCAGTGTCCCTGTTGGACGTCTGGTGCCTTTCATGGTCAAGCCAGCTTTCCAAATTCACTGCACATCCCTCTCCCACCTCACCCAATTCTTTTTATAAAACATTCCTTTTCATAACATCGCTTAATGCCCTGTTTATTAAGTCCTTTTTTTGCCGATAGCTTTAGACCGTTGTTCTGGGTATATTTTGGGCTCTTTGGACATCCATAAAGTGGCATAATCTTGGTGACGATCATAAGTGGTGCAATAAGCAGTACAAGAAGGCGCACTTGGAGACGACCTAGAAAGCCAAGCCAGTTGGCAGTTGGCGTTGAGGCTAAGCAAACCAATTCTGTCGACAGAAGACCAAGAACGGCAGGAGAATCGCAGCTTGTACGGCCAACAATGGCTGCAAGAATTTAATCGAGCTCTGTACTTGCTGGCTTTGGTCCTGAAGCCCATGCTGTCCATGGTATTCCTGGTATCTGGTTAAAGTAACCAGCATATCTCTGGTGTCCTTATAGAAAAGCGAAGAAAGACCAAAGTTCTTTATGTTTTCAGTGTAGCGGCAAAGAGAAGAAAATACAATATTTTTGTGAAGGCCTCATTTCCTGGTTGCTTCAGATACTGGAGTTATTTTGTTTGTCATGTTAACCAAAGAATCCAGTTGCCACCAGCACTAATTCAACACTTAGGGCAATTACAGGCATTCTTCCTTTTCCAGCAGATACATCACTGAACTGTAGTGATATACCCCACATTGACTAAAACACTGATTAAGACAATTAATACAAAATCAAATCTTAGTCAACTAAGCTGGACTGGCTGTATTGGGACCCTGCTATGTCACATCTGAAGCAGCTTTACCACCTCCCATTGATAATTGGTTGCAAATGGCCCATCATTTTATGGCTAAATAGGAATCTGCTGTGAGTCACCCAACTAAAAGGCTTCATTATCCTTCACTATGATCTAATACCTGATGCAATGTAGTTAGTCTAACCCATGTGACATTGCTGAAAAATGACCAAACATGATTACATGATAGGATAAACTTAATTTAAAAAGTACTAATAATAATATAATTTAAGATTTCACTCTATACTGTATTTTTAAATCAAGTAACTGGTGCAAGCCAACCCTAGCATAAAAATAAAAAGGAAGTCAAGACGAATGGGCTAATTTATGAGTATCTTTTATTGAAGTTATATATAAAATGGTAATGGGCTAGCAACATCCAGAATAAAGGACTGAATACCGAAGTAACTAAAAGTGCTTTACTTAGCAAGTCTTCAATAAAAAGGAAAATAATGTAACTCTTTCCTTACATAGTTTAAAACCCATTAAATTAGTAGCTTGCTCCACTACTAATTTATATCTGCAAATAACAGTCTGAACTGTAATGCATGTTTAATTATGTGAATGAGAACTAGTGGAAGGGACCTCCACAGTATCAGATTCAGACATCAGTCACAATAGAGCATGAGATGGTTCTCTTAATCTCACCAGAATAACACTCAGACGACCCAAAGCAGCTCCGACTGGCGAGTTCACGGGGGGGGAGAGGAGGGGGAAGGGGTGCAAAAAGGTTGGTTAGAGGGGAGGGGTTGTCTACGGCTCTGTGGAAATTGAGTGGCCACTAACGCTAACTGTTCAGGGAGGAGAAACCTTTCAGGAACTAGGCCATTTAGGAGTGAAATCAAGAAGCATTTTTTTTACACAAAGGGAGTAGAATTCCAGGACTCTCACCTACCAAAAAGGCTGTGGAAGCTGGATCAATTGAAATTTCAAAACTGAAGAAACATAGAAACATAGAAACATAGAAAATAGGTGCAGGAGTAGGCCATTCGGCCCTTCGAGCCTGCACCGCCATTCAATGAGTTCATGGCTGAACATGAAACTTCAGTACCCCATTCCTGCTTTCTCGCCATACCCCTTGATCCCCCTAGTAGTAAGGACTACATCTAACTCCTTTTTGAATATATTTAGTGAATTGGCCTCAACTACTTTCTGTGGTAGAGAATTCCACAGGTTCACCACTCTCTGGATGAAGAAGTTTCTCCTCATCTTGGTCCTAAATGGCTTACCCCTTATCCTTAGACTGTGACCCCTGGTTCTGGACTTCCCCAACATTGGGAACATTCTTCCTGCATCCAACCTGTCCAAACCCGTCAGAATTTTAAACGTTTCTATGAGGTCCCCTCTCACTCTTCTGAACTCCAGTGAATACAAGCCCAGTTGATCCAGTCTTTCTTGATATGTCAGTCCCACCATCCCGGGAATCAGTCTGGTGAATCTTCGCTGCACTCCCTCAATAGCAAGAATGTCCTTCCTCAAGTTAGGAGACCAAAACTGTACACAATACTCCAGGTGTGGCCTCACCAAGGCCCTGTACAACTGTAGCAACACCTCCCTGCCCCTGTACTCAAATCCCCTCGCTATGAAGGCCAACATGCCACTTGCTTTCTTAACCGCCTGCTGTACCTGCATGCCAACCTTCAATGACTGATGTACCATGACACCCAGGTCTCGTTGCACCTTCCCTTTTCCTAATCTGTCACCATTCAGATAATAGTCTGTCTCTCTGTTTTTACCACCAAAGTGGATAACCTCACATTTATCCACATTATACTTCATCTGCCACGCATTTGCCCACTCACCTAACCTATCCAAGTCACTCTGTAGCCTCATAGCATCCTCCTCGCAGCTCACACTGCCACCCAACTTAGTGTCATCCGCAAATTTGGAGATACTACATTTAATCCCCTCGTCTAAATCATTAATGTACAATGTAAACAGCTGGGGCCCCAGCACAGAACCCTGCGGTACCCCACTAGTCACTGCCTGCCATTCCGAAAAGAGGATAGATTTTTATTGGATATGGAGCAAAGGAGTGTAAGTGGAGGTTGAGGTACAGATCAACCATAATCTAACTGGGTGCTGGAATAAGTTCGAGGGGCTGAATGGCCTACTCTTGCTCCTATGTCTATTAAAATGAATGTACAGTAAAGTTTGGCTGGCGAATTCGGCAAGTACCCAAATTCCTGAGCTATACTCCTGGAGTGCACTTGTCGTGTTACTCTTCCTTTCCAAATGCTTGTTCATTTTCCTATATACATATCCCTATAATCTCACTTGAAAGGGATATGGACAAGTATTTGAAAACGAAGAAAATAAAAGGGCAGGGAAAAGGGATTAGAGTAAGAACTCCAGTTGAAGAGCTAGCATCGGCATAGATACAATGGGCAGAATGGCCTCCTGTGTTGTAATTTCTATGATTATACAGGAATGGATGAGTATGAAGACTATTCCAGTAAAAGGTAAATTGGGGCCGGGCGGGGGGAGTGGGGGGCAGTGGTAGAGTCCATGATAGGTTATATAAGGTCATAGGAAGGAGTAGCATCCTCATTCCGTGCATTTTTCCTAATCTTATGTAATATTGATCATTCATAAACTTGTGGTGAGTATTTCACAATTGTTAATCATTCAGACCTCAATCAACACACCCATCTTCCTGCTAGTATCTCCCACTCACATTCCACTTTGCTCACTTCTATTTTGGAATGGCTTTATTCACTTTCTTACAGCCTGACTGAGATTATTGTTCCAATACTTTGCATATGTTTTCATCTTTGTAAAAACAATCTGTTCATAGGCCTTTAAACCATTCAGTGTTGATAGTTGGTATGCCCGGCCAGCAACCTTTACTTGTTGTTGTCTCTCCCCTCTTTATTTTTGATTAGTCCTTCGAAGGGGTTTTATTTGTGTTCCCTTTTCAGTTCTGGTGAAGAGTCTCTGTCTAAAACATTAACCTGTCTTTCTTATTTTCAGAAGCTGATAGACCTGCTGTACATTTCCAGGACTTTCTGTTTTATTTTATTACTCCATCATGGTAGATGTCTACATATATTAACATCATAAACACACCTGTCACTGACTCTCTTGAATACGGGGGTAAGGAACATTGTTGGCACAGAGTAGAGAAATATTTACTTTGTATCTTGAATTCTTGGTTCAGTTGGTAGCGCTCTTCCTTATGAGTCAACAGTTGTAGGTTCAAGCCCTACTCTAGGACTTGAGCACAACATCTAGGATGACTCCATTGCAGTACTGAGGGGGTACTGTCCTTTAAATAAGACATTAAACCAAGGTCCCATCTGGCTGCAGAACTTGTTTGCACAATAAATCACTGTACATTAAAGTAATTCAACTACAATGACTTCCATACATGAGGGGGGAGGGACTAGAGGAGTATGGGCCAGGGAGGAGGATGGAATTTGAGTGGGAGGTGGCTCGTGGTGACCATAAACACCAACATAGACCAGTTGGGCTGAATGGCCTGTTTCTGTGCTGTAATTGCATGTAACCTCTATTTATAGAATGTCTTTAATGTAAAAAAATGTTGCAAGGTGCTACACAGGCGCAATCAGACAAAAAGGGATGCTGAGCCAAAGAAGGAGATATTTCGGAAGGGTGACCAAAATCTTAGGTAGTGGAGGTGGGATTTAAGGAGAATCTTAAAAGAAGAGAGGGAGCTCGAGAGGCAGAGAAGTTTAGGAAACAAATTCCATAGCGTGGGGCATTGCCACCAATAGCTGGGTGAAAGAAGGGAGAGGGATGAACAAGTCAGAGGAACCAAGGTCTGTGGAGGGGGCAGGCAGTTGTAAGTCTGCTACAGGCTTAGGGAGGGGTGAGGCGATGAAGGGATGAGAATTTTAAATCGGAGCCTGGATAGGTCTGCAAGGACATGAGTGATGGCTAGGTGAAACTTGGGGTGAGATGTATTTGAAATATTTTAAGACGGTTTTGAGCATGATAAGGTGTTATTTATAAATTAAAGTCTTTCTTTCTTTCACTGATAGCAAAACAATTGAACATCACACTTTGAAATGTCAAGTGTATAAAAACAAGTCATTTTGTGTTTTTTTTTTCTGACCTGGAGGCTGAAATTTGCAAGCACAATTCAATCTGCCAACTTCCTTCACCAACAAGAACTAAACTCCCATCAGCCTTAGGTTAGTTCAAAGTAATTCACTAATTGTGAAGCACTGAATGATAAAGCACTATATAATTACAAGTTATTTTTTGATATTGAATTGAGAAAGTAAGAACTTGCATTTATATTGCAACAGAATGTCCCCAAGCACTTTACAGCCAATGAAGAGCTTTTGAAGTGTTGTAATGTAAGAAACGCAGCAGCCTATTTGCACACAGTAAGCTCCCACAAACAGTAATGAGATAATAATCAGATAATCTGTTTTTATTACTGATGTTGGTTGAGGGATAAATATTGGCCAGGACATAGAGAGAACATCCCTGCTCTTTTTTGAAATAGTTTTATGCGATCTTTTACATCCACCTGAGAGTACCGACATGGCCTTGGTTTTACTTCAAGGTCTCATCTGAAAGACAACACCATTCCCTCAGTACTGCATTGAAGTGTCAGCCTGGATTAAGCGCTCAAGTCTCTGGAGTGGGACGTGAACCCACAACCATTCTGACTCAGACGAGAGTGCTACCCACTGAGCCATGGCTGATACTTTCTTTATACTTTGTAGCCCTAAAGAAACAAACTAGCTTAAACTGAACACCGACTTAACAGCAGAATAATACATCGTGCTTTACATAGTACAGTTGTACCTCTCCAGTCCGGCACCCTTGGGACCTGACCGGTGCCAGACCAGAGAATTTTCCGGACCACGGGTGGTCATGCCGACCCTGGTATTGTCAGCAGCATTTCTCAGTCCCAGCTTCGACACCTCAGCCAGCCGCCTCGCTCCTCGCTCCCTCTCCGTGACGACCAGACCAAGGAGGGAACACCAGAGGCAGCGGGGAGAAGAGAAGCAGCCAGCCCCAGGACACAGCGATCCCCCGCTGGGAATGATGCTGGACCAGGGATGTTGCTGGACCAAAGAGTCCTGGACTGGAGAGGTACAACCTGTACAACACTCATATCTTATAAAACCTATTCAGCTTACCATGGGTAAAAACCATGTGAGACACACAGTACGATAAAAATAATGGATTCGCTAGAGTGAGTTTAAGAATTCAGATGACAATTATAAATCACTCACATTTCATGTTTACTATCTAATTTATACTCTTACAGAAATTTGTTGTCTTGTATAATACACATAGGACAAATAGTTTCCAGATGATGAAGTGTATATTTGTCAATATAATTGTATAACAACAGTACCATCATTAACTCTCAGATTGTGAGGTCCAGGAAATGACTGTCTCCCTGAGCTCGACAGTTTGTATGTTTTCAGCTCACACAGGTACAAACACTGACAGCGTAGTAATGAAACTATTAAAACAAAGCTTTATTATGTAATAATAGACCAAAAAATAAACATCAAATAACATACACATTTAAACACAAATCTGGCTGCCTGCTTGTCCTTTTCCCCTTTTTCTCTCTTCTTTCATTTTCACGCTGTCCATTTTGTATTTCTTTTAAATTAAGTTAACTTCTCCGTACGTAATCTATCAATTATTCACCTTATTTCTTTCACAAGTTAAGAGTAATATATTTGATTCATTTCAGCTGCTGTGGCTCAGTGGGTAGCACACTCGCCTCTGAATCAGAAGATTGTGGGTTCATAGAAACATAGAAAATAGGTGCAGGAGTAGGCCATTTGGCCCTTCAAGCCTGCACTAACATTCAATATGACCATGGCTGATCATGCAACTTCCGTACCCCATTCCTGCTTTCTCTCCATACCCTTTGATCCCTTTAGCCGTAAAGGCTACAACTAACTCCCTTTTGAATATATCTAACGAGCTGGCCTCAACAACTTTCTGTAGTAGAGAATTCCACAGGTTCACAATTCTCTGAGTGAAGAAGTTTCTCCTCATCTCGGTCCTAAATGGCTTGCCCAGTCCTTAGACTGTTCTGGACTTCCCCAACATCGGGAACATTCTTCCTGCATCTAACCTGTCCAATCCCGTCAGAATTTTATATGTTTCTATGAGATCCCCTCTCATTCTTCTAAATTCCAGTGAATATAAGCCTAGTCGATCCAGTCTTTCTTCCTATGTCAGTCCTGCCATCCTGGGAATCAGATGAACCTTCGCTGCACTCCCTCAATAGCAAGAATGTCCTTCCTCAGATTAGGAGACCAAAACTGAACACAATATTCCAGGTGAGGCCTCACCAAGGCCCTGTACAACTGCAGTAAGACCTCCCTGCACCTATACTCAAATCCTCTCGCTATGAAGGCCAACATGCCATTTGCCTTCTTTACCGCCTGCTGTACCTGCATGCCAACTTTCATTGACTGATGTACCATGACACCCAGGTCTCGTTGCACCTCCCCTTTTCCTAATCTGTCACCATTCAGTTAATATTCTGCCTTCGTGTTTTTGCCACCAAAGTGGATAACCTCACATTTATCTACATTATACTGCATCTGCCATGCATTTGCCCACTCACCTAACCTATCCAAGTCACCCTGCAGCCTCTTAGCATCCTCCTCACAGCTCACATTGCCACCAGCTTATTGTCATCCGCAAACTTGGAGATATTACATTCAATTCCCTCATCCAAATCATGAATGTATATTGTAAATAGCTGGGGGCCCAGCACTGGACCTTGCAGTACCCCACTAGTCACTGCCTGCCATTCTGAAAAGGACCCGTTTATCCCGACTCTCTGCTTCCTGTCTGCCAACCAGCTCTCTATCCACGTCAGTACATTATCCCCAATACCATGTGCTTTAATTTTGCACACCAATCTCTTGTGTGGGACCTTGTCAAAAGCCTTTTGAAAGTCCCATTCCAGGGACTTAAGCACATAAATCTAGGCTCACGCTCCAGTGCAGTGCTGAGGGAGTGCTGCACTGTCAGAGGTGTCGTCTTTCAGATAAGATGTTAAACTGAGGCCCTGTCTGCTGTCTCAGGTGGACGTAAAAATCCCATGGCACTATTTCAAAGAAGAGTAGGGGAGTTAGCCCCGGTGTCCTGGCCAATATTTATCCCTCAATCAACAGAAGAAAAACTGTTTATCTGGTCATTATCACATTGCTGTTTGTGGGAGCTTCCTGTGTGCAAATTGGCTGCCACATTTCCAAAATGACAAAAGTGACTAGACTCCAAAAGTACATCGTTGGCTGTAAAGCGCTTTGAGACGTCGGGTGTTCGTGAAAAGTGCTATATAAATCCCAAGTCTTTCTTTTCTTTTTTTCCTCCTGATGCTACACAGTGCATTATGGGACCTTTAAAAGAAACTGAGCTCAGGACTGTGGCCTTTGTCAACAGGTTAGTGCCCTTGTAATATGCCATGGTGGTGTTGGCATGTGCAATAAATAATTATAGTCACACGCCCTTCTTATGCTGGAATGAGTGAGATGCACTGAATATTGTTGCCTCATTCCTGCCAGCTAAGCTACACTGGCTGCATGTACATCAATGCTCTCTCTTCACCCAAAACTTGTACAAGCACTGCACACAGTCACAAACATGCTGTTATACATCAGATTAGTGTTGAAATTGCAACTAACACTTTATTTGCCCAGCCAATCAACCACCTTGGGTAGATCCCGGTGGAGGGTCGACCGTTGTAGCCAGTTTGGACCTGGCAGGAATTTACTTTGCAGTTAAACCTATCACGTGGGAAATCCCAGTTTTAACAGTGGCAAAAGTTAAATGTGTTGAAACACCTTGCAATTTACTGTCCAGCCAAATTGCTGTTGTATTGAAAGTACAAGTCAAACGAATGGCATTGAGAGAATTTACCACAAAAAAAGATTAAAATAGAACTATGTCACAATAAAAATGAAACAATGTAAGGGAAGAGAGTACCTGGGAAGGAGGAACACTAAGGCAATTCTTCGTAGATATATTGCAAAATGGGTGTGAAGGATTAATTTAAAGGTCAAGTCCACTTAAATGTTGCTGTGTTAATTGTCGAGTGCTTTATAATTGTAGGGAAATTCACATTTTGGAAAATTATAACAAATAATCAAGGTGCGTCTTTGTGTGAAATTAGGATTGGTCATGACAAGCAGAAGTGCTTTCGCCTAGAGCAGAGGAGCAAAGCTTGTAGAACCTCAAAGGCTGGAATGCATTCTCCATATACAGTGGGTTGAACATAAGATATTAAGTGATCAGTGAGAGCACCACATACTGTTCTACCCTCCCTTGCCATGGGGGATGCCTAAATGCTTGATGTCTCAGTGTGCTGGTATGACCAAGATCCCAGGAATGTACCAGTTGTTTAATTACAGTGTGGAGCTCGTGTCCTACCCCACTCTCCAACACGACCGCATCACATCTCTCTCTTGGAATAGAGTATTTTTTTTTAATTCTTCTCTTCCTGCATCTTCTTTCTCCCATTCTATATTACTGTTGTGTATCTGTAAAGCATGCACTCCCATGTTCCGTCACCAGGGAGCGCATCCCCTGAAGTCCCAAGGGATACCAGCGTCGCTTGGGACTACAGTGGATGCGCTCCCTGGTGGCGGAACATGGGAGTGCATGCTTTACAGATATACAACAATTACTTTCTTCCGAATGTTCGAGGGGACAATGGGTCCAATGACAACGAGGAACTGAAGCATATCCTTATTAGGCAGGAAATTGTGTTAGGGAAATTGATGGGATTGAAGGCCGATAAATCCCCGGGGTCTGATAGTCTGCATCCCAGAGTATTTAAGGAAGTGGCCCAAGAAATAGTGGATGCATTGGTGATCATTTTCCAACAGTCTATCGAATCTGGATCAGTACCTATGGACTGGAGGGTAGCTAATGTAGCACCACTGTTTAAAAAGGAGGGAGAGAGAAAACGGGTAATTATAGACCGGTTAGCCTGACATCAGTAGTGGGGAAAATGTTGGAATCAATCATTAAGGATGAAATAGCAGCAAATTTGGAAAGCAGTGGCAGGATCGATCCAAGTCAGCATGGATTTATGAAAGGGAAATCATGCTTGACGAATCTTCTGGAATTTTTTGAGGATGTAACTAGCAGAGTGGACAAGGGAGAACCAGTGGATTTGGACTTTCAAAAGGCTTTTGACAAGGTCCCGCACAAGAGATTGGTGTGCAAAATCAAAGCGCATGGTATTGGGGGTAATATACTGACGTGGATAGAGAACTGGTTGGCAGACAGGAAGCAGAGAGTCGGGATAAACGAGTTATTTTCAGAATGGAAGACAATGACTAGTGGAGTGCCGCAGGGCTCAGTGCTGGGACCCCAGCTCTTTACAATATACATCAATGATTTAGATGAAGGAATTGAGTGTAATATCTCCAAGTTTGCAGATGACACTAAACTGGGTGGCGGTCTGGGCTGTGAGGAGGACGCTAAAAGGCTGCAGGGTGACTTAACAGGTTAGGTGAGTGGGCAAATGCGTGGCAGATGCAGTATGCTGTGGATAAATGTGAGGTTATCCATTTTGGGGGCAAAAACACGAAGGCAGAATATTATCTGAATGGCGGCAGATTAGGAAAAGGGGAGGTGAAATGAGACCTGGGTGTCATGGCTCATCAGTCATTGAAAGTTGGCATGCAGGTACAGCAGGCGGTGAAGAAAGCAAATGGTATGTTGGCCTTCATAGCCAGGGGATTTGAGTATAGAAACATAGAAACATAGAAAATAGGTGCAGGAGTAGGCCATTCGGCTCTTTGAGCCTGCACCGCCATTCAATGAGTTCATGGCTGAACATGCAACTTCAGTACCCCATTCCTGCTTTCTCGCAATACCCCTTGATCCCCCAAGTAGTAAGGACTACATCTAACTCATTTTTGAATATATTTAGTGAATTGGCTTCAACATCTTTCTGTGGTAGAGAATTCCACAGGTTCACCACTCTCTGGATGAAGAAGTTTCTCCTCATCTTGGTCCTAAATGGCTTACCCCTTATCCTTAGACTGTGACCCCTGGTTCTGGACTTCCCCAATATTGGGAACATTCTTCCTGCATCTAACCTGTCTAAACCCGTCAGAATTTTAAACGTTTCTATGAGATCCCCTCTCATTCTTCTGAACTCCAGTGAATACAAGCCCAGTTGATCCAGTCTTTCTTGGTATGTCAGTCCCGCCATCCCGGGAATCAGTCTGGTGAACCTTCGCTGCACTCCCTCAATAGCAAGAATGCCCTTCCTCAAGTTCGGAGACCAAAACTGTACACAATACTCCAGGTGTGGCCTCACCAAGGCCCTGTATAACTGTAGTAACACCTCCCTGCCCCTGTACTCAAATCCCCTCGCTATGAAGGCCAACATGCCATTTGCTTTCTTAACCGCCTACTGTACCTGCATGCCAACCTTCAATGACTGATGTACGATGACACCCAGGTCTCGTTGCACCTCCCCTTTTCCTAATCTGACACCATTCAGATAATAGTCTGTCTCTCTGTTTTTACCACCAAAGTGGATAACCTCACATTTATCCACATTATACTTCATCTGCCACGCATTTGCCCACTCACCTAACCTATCCAAGTCACTCTGCAGCCTCATTGCATCCTCCTCGCAGCTCACACTGCCACCCAACTTAGTGCCACCTGCAAATTTGGAGATACTACATTTAATCCCCTCGTCTAAATCATTAATGTACAATGTAAACAGCTGGGGCCCCAGCACAGAACCTTGCAGTACCTCACTAGTCACTGCCTGCCATTCTGAAAAGTACCCATTTACTCCTACTCTTTGCTTCCTGTCTGACAACCAGTTCTCAACCCATGTCAGTACACTACCCCGCAATCTCATGTGCTTTAACTTTGCACATTAATCTCTTGTGTGGGACTTTGTTGAAAGCCTTCTGAAAGTCCAAATACACCACATCAACTGGTTCTCCCTTGTCCACTCTACTGGAAACATCCTCAAAAAATTCCAGAAGATTTATCAAGCATGATTTCCCTTTCACAAATCCATGCTGACTTGGACCTATCATGTCACCTCTTTCCAAATGCGCTGCTATGACATCCTTAATAATTGATTCCATCATTTTACCCACTACCGATGTCAGGCTGACCGATCTATAATTCCCTGTTTTCTCTCTCCCTCCTTTTTTAATCGGAGCAGGGAGGTCTTACTGCAGTTGTACAGGGCCTTAGTGAGGCCTCACCTGGAATATTGTGTTCTGTTTTGGTTTCCTAATCTGAGGAAGGACATTCTTGCTATTGAGGGAGTGCAGTGAAGGTTCACCAGACTGAATCCCAGGATGGCAGGATATGAGGAGAGACTGGATCAACTAGGCCTTTATTCACTGGAGTTTGAAGGATTAGAGGGGATCTCATAGAAACGTATAAGATTCTGACGGGACTGGACAGGTTAGATGTAGGAAGAATGTTCCCGATGTTGGGGAAGTCCAGAACCAGGGGAGATAGTCTTAGGATAAGGGGTGGGCCATTTAGGACTGAGATGAGGAGAAACTTCTTCACTCAGAGAGTTGTTAACCTGTGGATTTCCCTGCCGCAGAGAGTTGTTGATGCCAGTTCATTGGATATGTTCAAGAGGGAGTTAGATATGGCCCTTACGGCTAAAGGGATCAAGGTGTATGGAGAGAAAGCAGGAAAGCGGTACTGAGGGAATGATCAGCCATGATCTTATGAATGGCGGTGCAGGCTCGAAGGGCCGAATGGCCTACTCCTGCATCTATTTTCTATGTTTCTATGTTTATGTTTCTTTTTTCTCTTTCTCTTTCTCTTTCTCCTTTTGTTCATTTCTATATCTCAGCGTTTCTTTCTTTTCCATAGTCTTGCTTTCTGCCTGTATCTCTACCCATCGGCAGGAGCTGAAACAAGAGCTCTTTATGTTTGTCATTGTGTTGTTTTAATTTCACTTTCTCCATGTCCTTCTCACTTCTTTTTGTTTCTCCATGTCTCCTTTTTCTCTCCAGCTCTGTTCGCACTCTTTATTGGTGATCCATCCCCCCCCCCACCGCTCTAGTATACAATGAGCCTTCCTCTGTCCTGCTCAGGTGAGGTTTCTGGTCCTGCTCCATCGATCAGTTGGACCAGAGACCAACATAACTTGCAATTAACCGTGTTCGGCCAGACCTTGAGTACCAGACACCCAGTGAGATCTAATCCACAGGCATCTAGTGGGAAGCTATCACTCCAGGATGCTGCTTTCACAATTGACTTTGGCAATAGTGTGGGAGGCAAAGCCAAACAAACTTCACTTTAACTATGTACTTCCTGTGGTGTAAAGAGCTGCAAAAGGACATTTCTACAATCACGCTATGCATTTTTGGTTTGTTACAATGCTACGTGGTACTGCAACCTTTAATAGATTTACTCATTGCTTGAGACAGATGAATTCCTTTTGTCTAATATGTTTAATTGGAGTGTGTTTTTCTCAGGGGAAGGGAGAGGGGGGTCTCACTGTTTAATGGTTAAACTCAACAACAAAAACATTTCTTGTCAAGATATTATGGTTGGATTAACACATCTCTGAATGCGGCTGTCTGTCGTTCGGGGAAAGTGCTGTGAACCAGAAAACATACTTAAAGGGAATGTCATTCTGGAGGAGTGAGACAAGGAGCACTTTCAGTGTAATATTCCCCCTGTAAAGCCTGTCACACGGATTGTGAAGTGTGTCTCTTCCCTAGCTCCCTGGCCCTTGACATTGTTAGAACTCTGAAAGCAATCTCCTAACTGGTGTCAAACCTTTTAAACATACATTTCAGCACCAGGATCAGCACTCAGGACAGGAAAAATATCAAAAGCTAAAGGTCGTTGACCTTTCATCAGAAGAGCATCAATCCTGTTAAGATGATTAAAGGATTTGATAGGTTATATAGAGAGAAACTATTTCCTCTGGTGGGAGAGTCCAGAACAATGGGGGCATAATTTTGAAGTTAGAGCTAGGCTGTTTAGGGGTGATGTTAGGCAGCACTTTTTCACATAAAGAATAGTGGAAATCTGGAACTCGCTCTCTCTTAGAAGCATAGAAAATTACAGCACGGAAGGAGGACATTTTGGCCCATCGTGTCCGCGCCGGCCGATCAAGAGCTATCCAGCCTAATCCCACGTTCCAGCTCTTGTTGAGGCAAGGTCAATTGAATAGTTGAACAAGCTCAAGGGGCTGAATGGCCTACTCCTATGTTCCTAAAATACTGCGGAAGCTGGAAATCTGAAATAAAAGCAGATGATGCCAGAAACACTCAGCCAATCAGGCAGCGTCTGTGAGGACAGAAACAAGAATTGAAGTTTCAGGTCAGTGGTGACCTTTCAGCGGAAGCATATCAATGTTGGCTTTTGGCTCTCCTCAATAATAGCCAGCAGGAGAAAGACATACGAAATACAGCTGCCAAACAGCTCATACACAGTCAGGAGAGCCAGCAGCACAGGCTGCATTCAGACCTGTAGCAAGGTAACCTTCTGTTAAGGGTCCACTCGGTGATCTCTCTAAAAGGCTCCATGGGAGTGGTAGTTCTCACCCCATCCCCCAGACAGGGTGACATTCCATTTTGAGGCCACGGTCTCAGCTTTCCTGAAGGTGAATGTGGAGAAACAGGCAGATTCCAGGTACGATTCTGCCTGTAAACAAAACAGGAAAGAGCTGCAAATACTTGGCAGGTCAGGCAGCATCTGTGGAGAAACAGAACTGGCTCAGTGGCTCTCGCCTCTGGGTCACAAGGTTGTGGGTTCAAGTCCCACTCCAGAGACTTGAGCACATAAATCTAGGCTGACATTCCAGTGCAGTGCTGAGGGAGTGCTGAACTGTTGGAGGTGCCGTCTTTCAGATGAGACTATTGCATTCCTAACACAGATGAGACTGAACACAGGGAGCTTAAAGTAACAGTGACCTCAGTCTTTATTAAGACACTCCAGAGTGAGGAACAGGCCTTAGGGGCCGGTTTTTATCCAGTGCTCCCAAGGGATGCTGGGATCCCTTGGGACTTCAGGGGATGCGCTCCCTGATGGCGGAACATGGGAGTGCATGCTTTACAGATACACACCGTCACTGCCCCCGCACAAAGTCAAAGTGAAAATTATTTACAAGGTGAGGCAGTCGGGAGCCTTTCTTTAACTAGTGGACCGCCTCGGTACAAATGTCTGTTCTGGTGTGTTGGCTATGCCCTCGCTGGGCTGGCGTGTTGTTGGCCGGGCAGGGCTGCTGGGTGAGCCTGGCCTTGCTGGGTTGTTGGGCGTGATGGGTTCAATTTCCTGGTCAGGGGTTGTGTCGCTGATCCTTTGGGTGTGTGTTGTGGGCTCGAAAAAGGTGGTGTCTGCTGTGGGTTGTTCAGGGCAGTCTGTGAACCGCAGCCTCGTTTGGTCCAGGTGCTTTCTGCAAATTTGTCCATTGTCTAGTTTGACTACAAACACCCTACTCCCTTTTTTAGCTATCACCGTGCTTGCAATCCACTTGGGACCATGTCCATAGTTTAGCACATACACAGGGTCATTCAGATCAATTTCCTGTGACACATGGCGCGACCATCATTAACATTTTGTTGCTGCCGTCTGCTCTCTACCTGATCATGCAGGTTGGGGTGAACCAGCGAGAGATTGGTGTTAAGTGTCCTTTTCATGAGTAGCTCAGTTGGGGGCACCCCTGTGAGCAAGTGGGGTCTTGTGCGGTAGCTGAGCAGTACTCGGGACAGGCGGGTTTGGAGTGAGCCTTCTGTGACTCGCTTAAGGCTCTGTTTGATTGTTTGTACTGCCCGCTCTGCCTGCCCATTGGAGGCTGGTTTAAACGGGGCCGAGGTGACATGTTTGATCCCATTGCGGGTCATGAATTCTTTAAGTATGTCAGGCAGGCCGTGGGTGGCAAACATGGCCCTTAGGCTTTCAATGGTGGCGGTGGCGGTACTTCCCGACATTATTTCACATTCAATCCATTTTGAAAAAGCATCCACCACCACCAGGAACATTTTACCAAGAAACGGGCCAGTATAGTCGTCATGGATCCTCGACCATGATCTGGAGGGCCAGGACCACAAACTTAGTGGTGCCTCTCTGGGCACGTTGCTCAACTGAGCACACACGCTGCTTTGCCGTACACAGGACACTAAGTCAGAGTCGATACCGGGCCACCACACGTGGGATCTGGCTATTGTTTTCATCATTACTATACCGGGTGTGTGCTGTGGAGATCCGAGATGAACGTCTCCCTGCCCTTTTTGGGTAGCACTACGCGGTTACCCCACAACCGGTAGTCTGCCTGAATGGACAGCTCATCCTTTCGCCACTGGAATGGCTTGATTAGCTCTTGCATTTCAACGGGGATGCTGGCCCAGCTCCCATGCAGTACACAGTTTTTTACTTGGGACAGCAGAGGATCTTGGCTGGTCCAAGTCCTAATCAGGCGGGTTGTGACAGGTGATTTATCATTTTCAAATGCTTCCATGACTATCAACAAGTCTGTGGGCTGTGCCACCATCAACAAGTTTGCAGGCTGCGCTATTTCCACCCCCGTGGTGGGCAATTGTAGCCGACTGAGAGCATCCGCACAGTTCTCGTTGCCTGGCCTGTGGCGGATGGTGTAGTTATGCGCTGACAGCGTGTGCCCACCTTTGTATGCGGGCTGAGGCATTTGTATTTATCCCCTTGTTTTCAGCGAACAGGGATTTGAGGGGCCTGTGCTCAGTTTCCAGCTCAAATTTGAGGCCAAACAGGTACTGATGCATTTTCTTTACCCCGAACACACACGCTAATGCCTCTTTCTCAATCATGCTGTAGGCCCTCTCGCCCTTAGACAAGCTCCTGGATGCATAGGCGACAGGTTGCAACTTCCCCGCAACGTTAGCTTGTTGTAATACACACCCGACTCCGTACGACGACGCATCACATGCGAGCATAAGTCTTTTACACGGGTTATACAATACAAGCAGCTTGTTGGAGCATAAAATGTTTCTGGCTTTCTCAAAAGCAATTACTTGGTTTTTTTCCCCATACCCAGTTCGCACCTTTACACAATAACACATGTAGGGGCTCTAAGAGGGTGCTTAACCCCAGTAGGAAGTTACCAAAATAGTTGAGGAGTCCCAGGAACAACCGCAGCTCCGTGACATTCTCTGGCCGGGACGCGTTCTTGATAGCCTCTGTCTTGGTGTCTGTGGGCCGAATGCCATCCGCCGCGATCTTTCTCCCCAAAAACTCCACTTTTGTTGCCGTGAAGATGCATTTCGACCTCTTCAGCCGCAGCCCTATGCGATCCAGTCACTGGAGGACCTCCTCCAGGTTTTGTAGGTGCTCGATGGTGTCCCGACCCATGACCAATATGTCGTCCTGAAAAACCACTATGCATGGTACCAACATGAGTAGGCTCTCCATGTTTCTCTGGAAGATTGCTGCAGCCGACCGAATTCCAAACGGGCATCCGTTGTAGATGATCAGTCCCTTGTGCGTGTTGATGCAGGTGAGGCCCTTCGAAGACTCCTCCAGCTCCTGCGTCATGTAGGCCGAAGTCAGGTCGAGCTTGGTGAACATCTTGCCTCCTGCCAGTGTCGCAAATAGATTGTCTGCCTTAGGTAGCGGGTATTGGTCCTGTAGCAAGAAACAATTAATAGTTACTTTATAATCGCCGCAAATCCTGACTGTGCTATCACTTTTGAATAGTAGAACAATCGGCTGGCCCACTCGCTGAATTCCACTGGGGAGATGATGTCCTCGCGTTGCAGCCTGTCCAGCTCAATTTCCACTCTTTTCCCTCATCATGTGAGGTACCGCTCGCGCCTTGTGGTGAATGGGTTGTGCCTCTGGGATCAACTGGATCCGCACCTTCGCTTACCCAGAAAAGTTTCCAATGCCTGACTCAAAAAGGGAAGGAAATTTGTAAAGAACCTGGGTACATGAGACCTCATCGACATGTGACAGTACTCGGATGTCATTCCAGTTCCAGCGGATTTTGCCCAGCCAGCTCCTTCCAAGCAGTGTGGGGCCATCGCCCGGGACAATCCAGAGTGGCAGTTCATGCACCGTGCCCTAGTAGGTGACCTTGACCATGGCGCTGCCCAGGACACTGATGAGCTCTTTGGTGTACGTTCTCAGTTTCGTGTGGATGGGGCTCAGGCCTGGTCAGAGTGCCTTGTTGCACCACAGTCTCTCAAACATCTTTTTACTCATGATGGATTGGCTAGTGCCAGTGTCCAGTTCCATGGCTACAGGTAAGCCATTCAATTTTACGTTTAGCATTATAGGTGGACATTTCATCGAAAATGTGTGCACCCCGTGTGCATCTGCCTCCTCTCTCTGAGGCTCAAAATTGCTTGATCCACCATGGACCGATCTTCCTCTGCCACCTGATGGTTAGCAGGTTTTGCAGAGCTTGCAGCTCATCTGCAAGCTCATTGGTGGTGCCCCATTGTTCCACAGCTCTTGCAAACATACCCTTTGAAGCGGCATGATTGGGCTGAATGGAAGCCTCCACAACACCAACAAGGTGTGAATTGCCTTGCATTCATCCTTTCTTGCGGATTCTGAGTCATCTGGGTCACCTGAGGCCTGCTGGCAGTTGCAGACTCGTGGTTTCTGCCCTGTACATTTCTGCTCGCAAACACAGTTTCAGTTAATTTATGAACATTGCTCGCACTTGTGTGCTGAGAGATTTGTTTGGTGTTATCACTGATGGACATAAACGCCTGTGCTATCGCAATGGCCTTACTGAGGGTCGGTGTCTCTACAATCAAAAGTTTTCATAGGATGGTCTCGTGGCCAATGCCCAGTATAAAAAGTCTCTGAGCATTTGCTCCAGGTAGCCATCAAACTCACATTGTCCTGCAAGTCGCCTTAGCTCGGCAACGTAGCTCGCCACTTCCTGACCTTCAGATCGCTGGCACGTGTAGAACCGATACCTCGCCATCAGCACGCTTTCCCTCGGGTTAAGATGCTCCCGAACCAGTGTGCACAGCTCCTCATACGACTTATCTGTGGGTTTCACTGGAGCCAGAAGATTCTTGATAAGGCTGTAGGTCGGTGCCCTGCAGACCGTGAGGAGGACCGCTCTCCTTTTTGCAGCACTTCCTTCACCATCCAGCTCGTTGGCTACAAAGTACTCATCTAGCCGTTCGACATAGGCTTGCCAGTCCTCACCCTCCAAGAATTTCTCCAGGATGCCCACAGTTTTCTGCATCTTTGCGTTGATTCGTATACTCGTCGCCAGTTATTATGTTCCTAACACAGATGAGACTGCACACAGGGAGGTTAAAGTAACAGTGACCTCAGTCTTTATTAAGACACTCCAGAGTGAGGAACAGGCCTTAGGGGCCGGCTTATATACAGTGCTCCCAAGGGATGCTGGGATCCCTTGGGACTTCAGGGGATGCGCTCTCTGGTGGCAGAACATGGGAGTGCATGCTTTACAGATACACAACAGAGACGTTAAACTAAGGCCCTGTCTGCTCTCTCGGGTGCACGTAAAAGATCCCATGGCACTATTGCGAAGAAGAGCAGGTGATTTATCCCCAGTGTCCTGGCCAATATTTATCCCTCAATCAACATCACAGAAATAGATCATATGGTCATTATCATATCGCTGTTTGTGGGAGCTAACTGTGTGCAAATTGGCTACCGCAATTCCTACATTACAAATCATCTAAATGTCCCTAGATTCAGGAAAAGTCCCATTGGATTGGAAGGTAACAAATGTAATCCTGCTATTCAAGAAAGGAGGGAGAAAACTGGGAACTACAGGCCCATTAGCCTAACATCAGTCGGTGGGAAAATGCTGGAATCCATTATTAAGGAAGCGGTAACGGTACTTAGAAAATTATAATCTGATTAGGCAGTGTCAACAGCGTTTTATAAAATGGAAATCGTGTTTGACAAATTTATTCGAGTTTTTTGAGAATGTAACTTGAAGGCTGGGTAAAGGGGAATCAGTGGATGCAGTATATTTGGATTTTCAAAAGGCATTCGATGAGGTGCCAAATACAGAGTTGTTAAACAAGATAAGGGAACATGGTGTTGGGGGAAAGGTATTAGCATGGATAAAGGATTGGTTCACAGACAGAAAACAGAGAGTAAGGATAAAGGGGTCATTTGGCAGATTGGCAAGCTGTAACTAGTGGGATGCGGCAAGGATCAGTGCTTGGGCCTCAGCTATTCACAATTTATATTAATGACTTAGATGAAGGGACCGAGTGCAATGTATCAAAGTTTGCTAACGATAAAAAGCTAGGTGGAAAAGTAAGATGTGAAGAGGACACAAAGAACCTGCAAAGGGATATAGACAAGTTAAATTAGTAGGCAATAAGGTGGCAGATGGAGTATAATGTGGGGAAATGTGAGGTTATTCATTTTGGTAGGAAGAATAGAAAAACAGAATATTTTTTAAATGGTGAGAAACTATTAAATGTTGGTGTTCAGAGAGATTTGGATGTCCTAGTACAAGAAACACAGAGAGTTAGCATGTGGGTACAGAAAGCAATTAGGAAGGCAAATGGCATGTTGGCCTTTATTGCAATGGGGTTGGAGTATAAGAGTGAGAAAGTCCTGCTCCAATTGTATAGGGCTCTCTGGTAAGCTCACACCTGGAGTATTATGCACAGTTTTGGTCTTATTTAAGGAAGGACATACTTGCCTTAGAGGTGGCGCAACGAAGGTTCAGTAGATTGGTTCCTGGGAGGAGAGGGCTGTCCTATGATTACATAGGATTATGTAGGACATACGACACAGAAACAGGCCATTCGGCCCAACCAGTCCATGCCAGCGTTTATGCTCCACTCGAGCCTCTTCCCGTCTTCCCTCATCTAAATCTATCGGCATAACCCTCTATTCGCTTCTCCCTCATATGCTTGTCTAGCCTCCCCTTAAATGCATCTAAACTATTCGCTTCAACCACTCCCTGTGGTAGCGAGTTCCATATTCTCACCACTCTTTGGGTAAAGAATTTTCTTTTGAATTCCCTATTGGTGACTATCTTATATTGATGGCCTCTAGTTATGCTCTTCCCCACAATTGGAAACATTTTCTCTATCCACTCTATCAAAACCTTTCATAATTTTAAAGACCGCTATTAGGTTACCCCTCAGCCTTCTTTTTTCAAGAGAAAAAAGACCCAGCCTGTTCATCCTTTCCTGATATGTATACCCTTGCATTTCTGGTATCATCCTTGTAATTCTTCCCTGCACCCTCTCCAGTGCCTCGATATCCTTTTTATAATATGGGGACCAGAACTGTACGTAGTGTCCATTCATGTCCACCATCAAGAGTGACTCGGTAGCATCACTGCTGACTGAGTTGGCTGGGTCCTGAGGAATATAGCTGCCAGATTGGGTCTGCAGCAGGTGGTGAAAGAACCAACACGAGATAAAAACCTACTTGACCTCGTCCTCACCAATCCACCTGTTGCAGATGCATCTGTCCATGACAGCATTGGTAGCAGTGATCACCGTACAGTCATTGTGGAGATAAAGTCCCGTCTTCACTCTGAGAACACCATCCATCGTGTTGTGTGACAATATCACCATGCTAAATGGGATAGATTCAGAACAGATCTAGCAGCTCAAAACTGGGCATCCATGAGGCGCTGGGGGCCATCAGCAGCAGCAGAATTGTACTCCACCACAATCTGTAACCTCATGGCCCGGCATATCCCTTACTCTACCATTACTATCAAGCCAGGGGACCAATCCTAGTTTAATGAAGAGTGTAGAAGAGCATGCCAGGAGCAGCACCAGGTGTACCTAAAAATGAGGTGCTAACCTGGGGAAGCTGCAACACAGGACTACATGTATGCTTAAAAGCGGAAGCAGCGTGCTATAGACAAGGCTAAGCGATCCCACAACCAACGGATCAGATTAAAGCTCTGTAGTCCTGCCACATCCAGTCGTAAATTGTGGTGGACCATTAAACAACTGACAGGAGGAAGAGGCTCAATGCATAGCCCCATCCTCAATGATGGCGGAGCCCAGTACGTGAGTGCAAAAGATAAGGCTGGAATGTTTACAACAATCTTCAGCCAGAAATGCCGACTGGATGATCCATATCAACCTCCTCCTGAAGTTCCCACCATCATAGAAACCAGTCTTCAGCCAATTCGGTTCACTCCATGTGCTATCAAGAAAAGGCTGAGTGCACTGGATACAGCAAAGGCTATGGGCCCCGACAACATCCCGGCTGTCGTGCTGAAGACTTGTGCTCCGGAACTAGCTGCACCTTTAGCCAAGCTGTTCCAGTAGAGCTACAACACTGGCATCTATCCGACAATGTGGAAAACTGCCCAAGTATATCCTGTCCACAAAAAGCAGGACAAATCCAATCCAGCCAATTCATTCATTCATAGACAGTCCCTCGAAATCAAGGAAGACTTACTTCCACTCTGAAAGTGAGTTCTTAGGTGACTGTACGGTCCAATACAGGAATTACAATCTCTGTCACAGGTGGGACAGACAGTCGTTGAAGGAAAGGGTGGGTGGGACTGGTTTGCCGCACGCTCCTTCCGCTGCTTGTGCTTGTTTTCTGCATGCTCTCGGCGACGAGACTTGAGGTGCTCAGCGCCCTCTCAATGCTTTTCCTCCACTTAGGGCAGTCTTTGGCCAGGGACGTCCAGGTGTTGGTAGGGTTGTTGCATTTTATCAAGGGGGCTTTGAGGGTGTCCTTGAAACGTTTCCTCTGCCCACCTGGGGCTCGCTTGCCGTGTAAGAGTTCCAAGTAGAGCGCTTGCTTTGGGAGTCTTGTGTCAGGCATGCGAACAATGTGGCCCACCCAACAGAACTGGTCGAGTGTGGTCAGTGCTTCGATGCTGGGGATGTTAGCCTGATTGAGGATGCTAACGTCGGTGCATCTGTCCTCCCAGGGGATTTGCAGGATCTTGCGGAGACATTGTTGGTGATATTTCTCCAGCGATTTGAGGTGTTTACTCTATGGCCCACTTCTCTGAGCCATACAGGAGGGCGGGTATCACTACAGCCCTGTAGATCATGATGCAGCTCCAACATCACCGATCAGACTACCCTCAATCATTGTGGTGGAAGGTATCGTCAACAATGTATTCAAGCGGCACTTAACAATAACCTGCTCACCGATGCCCAGTTTGGGTTCCGCCAGGAGGACCACTTGGCCCCAGACCTCATTACAGCCTTGGACCAAACATGGACAAAAGAGCTGAATTCCAGAGGTGAGGTGAGAGTGATTGTCCTTGATATCAAGGCAACATTTGACCGAGTGTGGCACCAAGGAGCCCTAGTTAAACCGAAGTCAATGGGAATCAGGGGGAAAACTCTCCACTGGCTGGAGTCATACCTAACACAAAGGAAGCTGGTTGTGGTGGTTGGAGTTCAATCATCACAGCCTCAGGACATCACTGTAGGAGTTTCTCAGGCAGTGTCCTCGGCCCAACCATCTTCAGCTGCTTCATCAATGACCTTCCCTCCATCATAAGGTCAAAAGTGGGGATGTTCGCTGATGACTGCACAGTGTTCAGTGCCATTCGTAACTCCTCAGATAATGAAGCAGTCTATACCCACATGCAGCCAGACCTGGACAACATTCAGGCATGGGCTCATAAGTGGATCATAAGATTTGCGCCTTACAAGTGTCAGGCAATGACTATCTCCAACAAACGAGTGTCTAACCACCGCCCCTTGACATTCAACAGCATTATCAACATCCTGGGGGTCACCATTGACCAGAAACTTAACTGGACTAGCCACACAAACACTGTGGCCACAAGAGCAGGTCAGAAGCTGGGTATTCTGCGGTGAGTGTCTCATCTCCTGACTCCCCAAGCCATTCCACCATCTACTAGGCACAAGTCAGGAGTGGATGGGATATTTTCCACTTGCCTGGATGAGTGCAGCTCCAACAACAATCAAGAAGCTTGACACCATCCAGAAAAAAGCAGCCCACTTGATTGGCACCCCATCCACCACCTTAAATATTCACTTCATCCATCAACGACGTACTGTGGCTGCAGTGTGTACCATCTAAAAGATGCACTGCAGCAACTCACCAAGGCTTCTTCAGCAACACCTGCCAAACTCACAAACTCTACCACCTGGAAGGACAAGGGCAGCAGATGCATGGGAACACCACCACCTCCAAGTTCCATTCCAAGTCACACACCATCCTGACTTGGAAGTATAGCGCCGTTCCTTCATCGTCGCTGGATCAAAATCTTGGAACTCTCTCTCTCTAACAGCACTGTGGGAGTACATTCACCACAAGGACTGTAGCGGTTCAAGAAGGCGGCTCACCACCACCTTCTCAAGGGCAATTAGGGATGGCAATAAATGCTGGCCTTGCCAACGACGCCCACATCCCAGGAACGAACAAAAAAAAAGTGTGGTCTAACCAAGTTGCGATACAGGTTTAGCATAACTTCCCTACTTTTCAATTCTATACCTCCAGAAATAAACCCCACTGCTTTGGTTTGCTTTTTTATGGCCTTGCAAACCTGTGTCACAACTTTTAGTGATTTATGTATTTGTAATCAGAGATCCCTTTGTTCCGCTACCCCACCTAGACTCTCCCCTCCTTGTAATAAGTGACCTCCCTATTCTTCCTAGCAAAATGTAATACCTCATCTGTGTTGAACTTCATTTGCCAATTATATCCCCATTCTGCAAGTTTATTAATGTCCTCCCATAATTTGTTGCAGTCCTCCTCAGTACTGACTATTGCCCATAATTTGGTGTCAGCCGCAAGTTTAGAAATTGTGTTTGATTCCAAAGCCTAAATCATTAATATAAATTGTGAACAATAGTGGTCCCAGCACTGATCGTTGTGGAACACCACTACCCACCTTCTGCTACTGTGAATAGCTACCTTTTACCCCACTCTCTGTTTTCTGTCTTGAAGCCAGCTAGTTATCCATCCTTCTACTTGTCCCCTGACACTGCATTCTCTGACTTTGTTCATCAGTCTGTTATGGGGTACCTTATTGAAGGCCTTTTGAAAACCTAGATAAATTACACCTACTGCATTACCATTATCTGCTCTCTAAGTTACCTCTTCAAAACATTCAATATGGTTGGTCAAGCAAGACTTTCCCTTTTGAAATCCATGCTGACTATTCATTATTATATTTTTGTTTTCTAGATGTTCTTCTATTTTCTCCTTTAGTACGGATTCCATTATTTTTCCTACCACCGATCTTAAGCTATAATTCACTGGACATGTTCTATCTCCCTTCTTAAATATATTTATTATGTTAGCTATCCGCCAGTTCTCTGGCACTACACCGTTTTCTAATGATTTATTAAATATGTATAGTAATGCCTCTGCTATCTCTTTCCTAGATTCTTTTAAAATGTGTGGATGCAATCCATCCGGACCAGACGTTTTATCATCTTTGAGTTTGATTAGTTTATTTAATATATCGCCTCTTTTTATTTTAAATGTACCGATGTCATTACTAATCACATCATCCAATGTCAAGTCCAGTTTTTCTATCTCCCTGGTACTGAAGCAAAATAATTATTTCATATTTCTGCCATCTCTCTATCGTTACCTGTGGTATTATCCTGTCTATCCCTTAATGGCCCTATTCCCATCACAACTTTCTTTTTTTATTGATGTGCCTGTAAAATATTTTGTATTATGTTCTTTGATAATTTAATTTCATAGTTCCTCTTTGCCTTCCTAATTGTTTTTTTGACTTCTCTCCTAATCTTTTCATATTCTCCCTTATCATGCACTCCTCTGCTGTCTATGTACTTAATGTATGCCTCTTTCCTTACCCTCAATTGTTCCCTATGACTTTATCCATCCATGGAGTCTCATTAGTGTTTAGTTTGTTCTTTCCTTTTAATGGAATATATTGTTTCTGCATTCTGTTGAACATCATTTTAAGTGTTTCCCATTGCTGTTCTACAACTTTTTTTGCTGAACAGAGAGTTTAACTCATTTTAATAGGATTTCCTCTCACTTTATGTTTAACCATCTTTTTAGACTCCTGTTCTATAACTCTATTTATTCCCTTGCCATCAAGGTCCTCCCTTACTTTATTCTTTCTTTTGCTCTCTGTTATGTATGGAGAAAGAGTCAGACTGAACACTGAAAGCTCAAATTAAAATGTGACCGTAGTCTTTTATTGCAGGTCTCCAGAGCGCCTCTCCAACCTGTGAGGCCTCCTTAAATACCTGTGCTCCCAAGGGATTATGGGATCCCTTGGGACTCGAGCAGATGAGCCCTCTGGTGGCTGTACAGAGTAAATACAAGTTTAAATATATAACAACACTGCCCGCTCCCCCCCTCCCCCACAGTGTAACTATTTACAAGGTGAGTCGATCTGGGGCCCTTCTTGCCCTGGTTGATCGTCTCGGTGTGAAAGCTGGTATTGGTGAATCAACTGTTGGGCCCTCGCTGGGCTGCTGTGCACCTGGCCTTGCTGGGCTGCCTGGTGAGGTGGGTCCTGCTGGGCTGCTATGGATGATGGGTTCTGTTTCGCAGCCAACCACAGTGCCGGTTGCCACTGTGTGTATGTTGGGGAAGTCAATGAAGATAGGGTCCAAAGTGGGTTGCTCAGGATAGTCCGTGAATCTGAGTTTGAATTGGTCCAAGTGTTTCCGGTGAATGAGTCCATTTGAAAGTTTGACCCGAAACACCCTGCTCCCCTCTTTGGCCACGACAGTACCGGGAAGCCACTTGGGACCTTGTCCATAATTTAATACAAATACAGGATCATTGACTTCAATCTCACGTGACACATTTATGCTATCATGGTATGCACTTTGTTGAAGCCGCCTGCTCTCTACCTGTTCATGTAGATCAGGGTGAACTAACGAGAGCCTTGTCTTAAGTGCTGTTTTCATGAACAGTTCAGCAGGTGGGATCCCAGTGAGTGAGTGGGGTCTCGTGCGGTAGCTAAGCAGGACTTGGGATAGGCGGGTCTGCAGTGAGCCTTCCGTTACCCTCTTCAAGCCTTGCTTGATGGTTTGCACTGCTCTCTCTGCCTGACCATTGGACGCTGGTTTAAACGGGGCAGATGTGACATGTTTGATCCCGTTGCGGGCCATGAATTCTTTGAACTCAGCACTGGTAAAACATGGTCCGTTGTCACTCACCAGGACATCGGGTAGGCCATGTGTAGCAAACATGGCCCGCAGGCTTTCAGTGGTGGCAGCGGACGTGCTAGCCAACATTATATCACATTCAATCCACTTGGAGTACGCATCTACAACCACAAGGAACATTTTACCCAAGAACGGGCCTGCATAGTCGACATGTACCTGAGACCATGGTTTGGAGGGCAAGATCATTAACTTAGCGACGCCTCCCTGGGTGCATTGCTTAACTGTGAGCATGTATTACATCTGTGCACGCAGGACTCTAAGTCCGCATCGATACCGGGCCACCACATGTGGGATCTGGCTATCGCTTTCATCATTACGATGCCTGGGTGGGTACTGTGGAGGTCACTGATGAAGGTGTCTCTGCCCTTCTTGGGAACCACTACTCGATTGCCCCACAGAAGGCAGTCTGCCTGTATAGACATTACATCTTTGCGCTGCTGAAACAGCTTTATCGCTTCCTACATTTCCACTGGGATACTGGACCAGCTCCCGTGAAGCACACAGTTTTTGACTAGGGTCATATGGCCCAAGTTTCCGGTTCTGGCGAAAACGGCGCACCTCCGAGACTTACGTGACCTGCCTGGGCTCGAAGATGCAATTCTCCGGTCCTCCTGGACCATGGCGTGGTGTGGCGTGGTGCAGTGTAGTCTCCCTGGGGCGGAGCAAGCCGATCGCAGCCTGCAGGGGGGTGGGGCTAGGGATCAGTCTTCTTGTCAGTGCCGGCCGCATTGCGCAGGCGCGTTGGAGCATGTGCGCCTGCGCAATGGCTCAGCAGGGCGTTTTTCCCCCAATCTGTGTTTGAATGGTGTGGGGACCGGGGAGGGATGGAGGAGCGTGGGAGGGAGGCACTGGGGAGGTGATCGGTGGGGGAGGAGCGTGGCAAGGGATGGAGGGGGAGTATGGCAAGGGAAGGAGGGGGGAGGGGGAGCGTGGGAAGGAGGGGGGAGCGTGGCAAAGGAAGGAGGGGGAGCGTGGGTTAGGGGGCACTCAAAATGATCGAAGGGCCGGAGGAGAGAGCAAGGGTGCCTCCTTCCAGCCTCCCCACCCCGCCCCCCACACTCATACCCCTCCCAAACCCCCCCCCCACACACACACACACACACACACACACACACACACACCCCACCCCACACACACACACCCTCCCACACCCCACACACACACACCCCCTCCCACACCCCAACCCACACACACACCCACTCCCACACTCCACCCCACACACACACCCCCTCCCACACCCTACCCACACACACCCTCCCACACCCCATCCTACACCTCCCCTCCCCACACACACACACACACACACACACACAACACACACCACCCCCACCACCCCCCCCACCCCTCACTGTCAGATGCAGAGAGAGAGAGAGACACTGACAGAGACACCTTCCTTTCCTTAAACACCTTTCCTTTGTGTTTAATGCTTTCCACCAGCCATCTCTGGCTGTGCCTGCACTAAACTTAACTCTAGGTAAGGTTTTTCAGAACTTACAATAGTGGACACTTATTCCATCCTAAGGTAGTTTGTAGTAAGTTTTCACTGCCGAAACTTGCAAAACAGGCCTGAGTGGCTGGACACACCCCCTTTTGAAAAAAAAGTAGGACTTCTATTTTTTATTGATTGATTGCTTATTACTTTGGTCTTGGTGCTTTAGGTGCAGGGTTCCTTCTATTTTTTATTAATTAATTGTTTATTACTTTTTGTGCTTCGTTTAGTGCTTGGTGCTTTAAATGTACTTTGCTTCTTTAATGTTGTTGTGAAGGTGTATATGGAAAATCCTCTAACTTCCCTTACCCCCCCTGTTGTGATGTTGATGTGTCCTTTGTGTTTAATGCTTCCCACCTGCCGTCTCTGGTTGTGCCTGCACCAAACTTAACTCCAGGTAAGGTTTTTCAGAACTTACAAAAGTGGACACTTACTCCATCCTAAGTTAATTTGTAGTAAGTTTTCACTGCCGAAACTTGCAAAACAGGCCTGAGTGGCTGGACACACCCCCTTTTGGAAAAAAAAGTACCTTACCTAAAGCCAACCTAAACTGCGGGTCATGAATTCTTTGAATTCAGCACTGGTGAAGCATGGCCCATTGTCGCTGACGAGGACATCAGGCAAGCCGTGCGTGGCAAACAGGGCTCGTAGACTTTCAATGGTGGCCGTGGATGTGTTTACAGACATTATTGCACATTCAATCCATTTTGAGTAAGCATGCACGACAACCAAAAACATTTTGCCTAGGAATGGGCCCACATAGTCTAAATGGATCCTCGACCACGGTTTGGATGGCCAGGATCACAAACTTAGCTATGCCTCTCTGGGTGCATTGCTCAACTGAGAGCAATTGTTGCACTGATGCACACATGACTAAATCTGAGTCGATGCCAGGCCACCACACGTTGAATCTGGCTATGGCTTTCATCATTACAATGCCTGGGTGGGTGTTGTGCAGTTCGCAAATGAATGTGTCTCTGCCTTTCTTGGGCAAGACTACGCGATTGCCCCACAAAAGACAGTCCGCCTGCAGGGACAGCTCATCTTTGCGTCTGTGGAATGGGTTCATCGCTTCCTGCATCTCCACTGGGACACTGGACCAGCTCCCATGGAGGACACAGTTTTATACCAGGGACAGTAAAGGATCCTGGCTGGTCCAGTTCTTGATCTGGCGGGCTGTAACGGGGGATTTCTCATTCTCAAATGCCCCCATGACCATGAGCAAGTCCGCTGGCTGTGCCATTTCCACCACGGTGGTGGGCAATGGTAGCCAACTGAGAGCATCTGAGCAGTTCTCTGTGCCCGGTCTGTGGCGGATTACATAGTTGTATGCCAACAGCGTGAGCGCCCATCTTTGGATGCGGGCAGAGACATTGGTATCAATCCCTTTGCTCTCCGAGAATAGCAATATGAGCGGCTTGTGGTCAGTTTCAAGCTCGAACTTGAGGCTAAATAAGTACTGGTGCATCTTTTGTACCCCGTAAACGCACGCCACAGCCTCTTTTTCAACCATGCTGTAGGCCCTTTCGGCCTTGGACAAACTCCTGAACACATACACAAATGGTTGCAAAATTCCCGATTCATTAGCCTGTTGTAACACACACCCGACCCCATATGACGATGCATCACAAGTTTACATGGATTATACAGGACAAGCAGTTTGTTAGAACACAATAAGTTTCTAGCTTTCTTAAAGGCAGCCTCTTGTGAATTCCCCCATACCCAGTCGCCTCCCTTGCGCAGTAGCATATGTAGAGGTTCTAGCAGGGTGCTTAACCCAGGTAGGAAATTACCAAAGTAGTTAAGGAGTCCCAGGAACGACCGCAGCTATGTCACGTTCTGTGGTCGCAGCACGTTCTTGATGGCCTCCGTCTTGGCGTCATTGGGTCTGATGCCATCTGCTGTGATTCTCCTTCCTAAGAATTCGACGTCTTGTGAAATGCACTTCGAGCATTTCAACCTGAGCCCCACACGATCCAACTGACACTAAAAACCTCCTCCAGGTTCTTCAAGTGCTCCATGGTGTCCCGACCTGTAACCGATATGTCGTCCTGGAAGACCACTGTGCAAGGAACCGACTTTAACAGGCTCTCCATGTTCCACTGGAAGATCGCTGCGGCTGACCGAATCCCGAATGGGCACCAGTTGTAGATAAACAGACCTTTGTGCTTGTTGATGCAGATGAGGCCTTTCAAAGACTCCTCCAGTTCCTGCGTCATGTAGGCTGAGGTCAAGTCCAGCTTGGTGAACGTCTTCCCTCCAGCCAGGGTCGCGAATAGGTTGTCTGCCTTGGGTAGCGGGTACTGGTCCAGCAGCAAAACGGTTAATCGTTACTTTATAGTCCCCGCAAATGGTAACCCTACTGTCCTCCTTGAGTACCGGAACAATCGGACTGGCCCAGTCGTTGAATTCCACCAGCGCGATGATGCCTTCGCGTTGCAGCCTGTCCAGCTCGATTTCCATGTTTTCACGCATCATGTACGGTACCGCCTGAGCCTTGTGGTGGATGGGTCGCGTACCGGGAACCAAATGGATCTGCACTTTCGCCCCCGAGAAGCTTCCAATGCCTGGCTCGAATAACGCAGGGAACTTGCTTAGAACCTGGGTACATGCGGTGTCATCGACGGACGCAAGCGCTTGGATGTCGTCCCAGTTCCAGTGGATTTTCCCCAGCCAGCTTCTGCCAAACAACGTGAGGCCATGCCCTGGCACAATCCACAGCGGGAGTTCGTGTACTGCATAATCTACATATAGATTGGGCTAACCAAACTGGTAGCAATACGGAGGAGGAGGATTTCCTGGAATGTATTAGGGATGGTTTTCTAGACCAATGTGTCGAGGAACCAACTAGAGGGCTGGCCATCCTAGACTGGGTGATGTGTAATGAGAGAGGACTAATTAGTAATCTTGCTGTGCGAGGCCCCCTGGGGAAGAGTGACCATAATATGGTAGAATTCTTTATTAAGATAGAGAGTGATAGTGTTAATTCAGAAACTAGGGTCCTGAACTTAAGGAAAGGAAACTTCGATGGTGTGAGACGTGAATTGGCTAGAATAATACTTAAAGGGTTGATGGTGGATAGGCAATAGCAAACATTTAAAGATCACATGGATGAACTTCAACAATTATACATCCCTGTCTGGAGTAAAAATAAAACAGGGAAGGTGGCTCAACCGTGGCTAACAAGGGAAATTAAGGATAGTGTTAAATCCAAGGAAAAGGCATATAAATTGGCCAGAAAAAGCAGCAAACCCGAAGACTGGGAGAAATTTAGAATCTAGCAGAGAAGGACAAAGTTTTTAATAAGGAGGGGGAAAATAGAGTATGAGAAGAAGCTTGCTGGGAACATAAAAACTGACTGCAAAAGCTTCTATAGATATGTGAAGGGAAAAAGATTAGTAAAGACAAACATAGGTCCCTTGCAGTCAGAATCAGGTGAATTTATAATATGGAACAAAGAAATGGCAGACCAGTTGAACAAATACTTTGGTTCTGAATCACGAAGGAAGACACAAATAACCTTCCAGAAATACTAGGGGACTGAGGGTCTAGTGAGAAGGAGGAACTGAAGGAAATACTTATTAGGCGGGAAATTGTGTGAGGGAAATTGATGGGATTGAAGGCCGATAAATTCCCGGGGCCTGATAGTTTGCATCCCAGAGTAATAAAGGAAGTGGCCCTAGAAATAGTGGATGCATTGGTGATCATTTTCCAACAATCTATCGACTCTGGATCAGTTCTTATGGACTGGAGGTTAGCTAATGTAACGCCACTTTTTAAAAAAGGAGGGAGAGAGAAAATGGATAATTATAGACTGGT
Organism: Pristiophorus japonicus; assembly: GCF_044704955.1. NCBI lineage: Eukaryota > Metazoa > Chordata > Chondrichthyes > Pristiophoridae > Pristiophorus > Pristiophorus japonicus. The sequence continues at coordinate 189,280,989 of NC_091983.1, forward strand.
TAGCCTGACATCAGTAGTGGGGAAAATGTTGGAATCAATTATTAAAAATGAGATAGCAGCGCATTTGGAAAGCAGTGATGGGATCGGTCCAAGTCAGCATGGATTTATGAAAGGGAAATCATGCTTGACAAATCTTCTGGAATTTTTTGAGAATGTAACTAGTAGAGTGGACAAGGGAGAACCAGTGGATGTGGTGTATTTGGACTTTCAAAAGGCTTTTGACAAGGTCCCACACAAGAGATTGGCATGCAAAATTAAAGCACATAGTATTGGGGGTAATGTACTGACGTGGATAGAGAACTGGTTGGCAGACAGGAAGCAGAGAGTTGGGATTAATGGGTCCTTTTCAGAATGGCAGGCAGTGACTAGTGGGATGCCGCAGGGTTCAGTGCTGGGACCCCAGCTATTTACAATTCACATTAATGATTTAGATGAAGGAATTGAGTGTAATATCTCCAACGTTGCAGATGACACTAAGCTGAGTGGCGGAGTGAGCTGTGAGGAGGATGCTAAGAGGCTGCAGAGTTACTTGGACAGGTTAGGTGAGTGGGCAAATGCATGGCAGATGCAGTATAATGTGGAAAAATGTGAGGTTATCCACTTTGGTGGCAAAAACATGAAGGAGAATATTATCTGAATGGCGGCAGATTAGAAAAAGGGGAAGTGCAACGAGACCTGGGTGTCATGGTACATCAGTCATTGAAAGTTGGCATGCAGGTACAGCAGGCGGTGAAGAAGGCAAATGGTATGTTGGCCTTCATAGCTAGGGGATTTGAGTATAGGAGCAGGGAGGTCTTACTGCAGTTGTACAGGGCCTTGGTGACGTCTCACCTGGAATACTGTGTTCAGTTTTGGTCTCCTAATCTGAGGAAGGACGTTCTTGCTATTGAGGGAGTGCAGCGAAGGTTCACCAGACTGATTCCCGGGATGGCAAGGCTGACATATGAGGAGAGACTGGATCAACTGGGTCTGTATTCACGGGAGTTTAGAAGGATGAGAGGGGATCTCGTAGAAACATATAAAATTCTGACGGGACTGGACAGGTTAGATGCAGGAAGAATGTTCCCGATGTTGGGGAAGTCCAGAACCAGGGGATACAGTCTAAGGTTAAGGGGTAAGCTATTTAGGACTGAGATGAGGAGAAACTTCTTCACTCAGAGCGTTGTTAGCCTGTGGAATTATCTACCGCAGAGAGTTGTTGATGCCAGTTCATTGGATATATTCAAGAGGGAGTTAGATATGATCCTTACGGCTAAAAGGATCAAGGGGTATGGAGAGAAAGCACAAAAGGGGTACTGAGGTGAATGATCAGCCATGATCTTGTTGAATGGTGGTGCAGGCTTGAAGGGCTGAATGGCCTACTCCTGCACCTATTTTCGATCTTTCTATGTTTCTATGCTCCATCATAGGAGACTTTGACTTCAGCACTGCCAATAACAGGGATTAGTTCCTTTGTGTAAGTTCTTAGCTTGGTGTGAATGGGGCTGAGCTTGGGCCTGTGTGCCTTCTTTCCCCACAGCCTGTCGAAGGCCATTTTAGTCATTATGGACTGACTTGCTCCTGTGTCCAGCTCCATTGACGCTGGAATACTGTTCAGTTCAATTTTCAACATTATTGGTGGGCATTTCGTTGTGAACGTGTGTACCCCGAACACCTCTGCCTCCTCCGTACGAGTTTCCAATTCCGTCTGATCCACTGTGGATCGATCTTCCTCTGCAACGTGGTGGTTTGCAGGGTTTGCAGCTCGTCTGCACATTCGTTGGCGGTGTCCCATTGTTCTGCAGCCATTGCACGCATAGTACTTAAAGCGGCATTGATGGGGCCGATGATCACCTCCACAGCGCCAACGGGGTGTTAACTGCCTCGCATTAACAGCTGATGGTGGAATCGTGGTCAGTTGAGGTCGGACCACAGCAGCCGGCGTGTACGTTCTGCCCTGTACATTTCTGCTCAAGACCCGACATTACTTTATGCACAGTACTGGCTGAAACTTCTTTGTTCTGCAAAATCTGCTTGGTGTTGTCGCTGGTGGACATAAATGCCTGGGCTATCGTTACGGCTTTACTCAGTTTCGGAGTTTCTACAGTCAACAGTTTGCGAAGGATTGTCTCATGTCTGATGCCCAGTACAAAAAAATCTCTGAGCATTTGTTCTAGGAATCCCTCAAACTCGCAATGTCCTGCAAGGCGCCTTAGTTCGGCGACATAGCTCACTACTTCCTGGCCCTCCGATCGTTGACACGTGTAGAACCGATATCTCGCCATCAAAACGCATTCCTTAGGATTTAGGTGCTCCCGGACCAGCGTACACAGTTCTTCGTAGGATTTCTCTGTTGGTTTTGCCGGGGCCAGGAGATTCTTCATGAGACCATAGGTTGTTGCCCCACAGACAGTTAGGAGGATCGCCCTTCGTTTGGTAGCGTTCTCGTCCCCTTCCAACTCATTGGCCACGAAGTATTGGTTCAGTCTCTCCACGAAGGCCTCCCAATCGTCCCCCTCTGAGAACTTCTCCAAGATGCCCACTGTTCTTTGCATTTTCGCCCGGTTGTTCGTTACCTTGTCGCCAATTGTTACACTCACAATAAATGGTCAGACTGAGTACTGTGTGTAATGAGCAAGCATGACCTTAGCTCCTTTATTAAGATTCCAGGGTGCAGGTACCTCATGGGTGGCCTGCTTATATACTGTGCTCCCAAGGGATGCTAAGATCCCTTGGGACTCCAACAGGTAGGCCCTCTGGTGGTCAGGTGTGATGCAGGTTACAAGGGGTTAAATACATAACAGAATTTACTTAAAAATCAATTACATTTTGCAGCTTGAGGAGATTTATTTTCTGTCACCTTAGAGAGGTAAAATTAGTAATTTCACAAGCTTTTTGACAGTAATTTTGCATCTCAGTGTTGGACATCCTCTCGGACATCAATTGTGGTCATGTTTTTGGATAAGTGCCACTTAGTTACAAAGCTTAAAATGATCCAGTGAAGCAAATTAAAAAAGGAGTGAATTTAAAATACAATTATGAAAATGCCAAATGCTTTCGAGAAGATTGCCGCTTATGGTGGCTCTTCAGATATCTAATAACCAAAATTTTTGTTCACAATATCAGTACCACTAATATAATGGAGATTTCTGGTCCCACCAATCAAGAAAGAAAGCAAGCAAGAAAGAAAAAATTTGCATTATATAGCACCTTTCACAACTTCAGCATGCCCCAAACACTTTACAGCCTATTGTGTCTATAAGCACTCTAGTAATGACTCCACGAGGTAAGGTATTGCACCTGAACTGTTGTGACCTTAGTCCATTTATTGCAGCTTCTGAATGAGGGTACAGTATAGTGAGCTCCCTTTTATATTTGATTACCTGTAGTGTACAGGTGACCCCTAAGTCTCCACCAGTTTCACCCTCTGGTGGTACAGGCATAGTGTATACAGTGTGAAGATGCATTCAGTGGTCTTATGTAACTGTACATTGAGTGTACAGGGTATATACTTATATTATACATACACAACATAACCAATGACATACTTTTTGAAATGTAGTCGCTGTTGTAACGTAGGAAACACAGCAGCAAATTTGTTCACAGCAAGTTCCCACAATGAGATCGTGACCAGATTATCTGTTACAGTGATGTTGCTTGAGGGTCAAAAGTTGACTCGAACACCAGGAGAACTCCCCTGTTCTTCTTTGAATGCAGCCATGGAATCCTTTATGTCCAATTGTCATGGCAGATGGGTCCTTGGTTTAACGACTCTTCTGAAAGACGGCACCTCTATCAGTGCAGCTTCTCTCAGTGCTGCACTGATGTATCAGCCTAAATTATGTGCTCAAATCTCGAGAATGGGACTTGAATCCATTGCATTCTGACTTAGAGCCTGACAAGAGAAGTAATAGTACCATTAGTTCCGTTAAAATTAGAACATGCAGTATGCAGTTTAATGCCTATGGCTGCCCATATATCAAGCACCAGTCTTAGCCATCTTATAATGATGTGACGCTCCGACCTACATACCTTCATACCTGAAAACCACTTGAAGTCACCGCATAAGGCACTGCATAAGGCAATCTCTTCTGGAATGCTATGATAGAAACATAGAAACATAGAAAATAGGTGCAGGAGTAGGCCCTTCGAGCCTGCACCGCCATTCAATGAGTTCATGGCTGAACATACAACTTCAGTACCTCATTCCTGCTTTCTCGCCATACCCCTTGATCCCCCTAGTAGTAAGGACTACATCTAACTCCTTTTTGAATATATTTAGTGAATTGGCCTCAACAAGTTTCTGTGGTAGAGAATTCCACAGGTTCACCACTCTCTGGGTGAAGAAGTTTCTCCTCATCTCGATCCTAAATGGCTTACCCCTTATCCTTAGACTGTGACCCCTGGTTCTGGACTTCCCCAACATTGGGAACATTCTTCCTGCATCTAACCTGTCTAAACCCATCAGAATTTTAAATGTTTCTATGAGGTCCCCTCTCATTCTTCTGAACTCCAGTGACTACAAGCCCAGTTGATCCAGTCTTTCTTGATAGGTCAGTCCCACTATCCCGGGAATCAGTCTGGTGAATCTTCGCTGCACTCCCTCAATAGCAAGAATGTCCTTCCTCAAGTTAGGAGACCAAAACTGTACACAATACTCCAGGTGTGGCCTCACCAAGGCCCTGTACAACTGTAGCAACACCTCCCTGCCCCTGTACTCTCATCCCCTCGCTATGAAGACCAACATGCCATTTGCTTTCTTAACTGCCTGCTGTACCTGCATGCCAACCTTCAATGACTGATGTACCATGACACCCAGGTCTCGTTGCACCTCCCCTTTTCCTAATCTGTCACCATTCAGATAATAGTCTGTCTCTCTGTTTTTACCACCGAATTGGATAACCTCACATTTATCCACATTATACTTCATCTGCCATGCATTTGCCCACTCACCTAACCTATCCAAATGACAAGAGACGATCTGAACTGTCAGAAATAAGCTAATTTTGGGGCTGTGATGCTAGCATTGTGAAGGCTGGCCAAAAAATACTCTCGTACACGTAAAAAACAGTTGTCAAATTATAGTGCTGGTGCTCTTGGAACAGTTCCTGTGAAAACATCGTTAGAATTAAATTACAATTAATTATGATCAACATGAACATAGCGTTTTATGTCCCTTTCAGTGCCAATTTTTTGAACATAGGTTTCCTGTCCCTGAACGTGTGATGGAGCTGAACTAACATTACAACTGATGCTGAAACTCACTTGCGTTAATAGCCATATCTGTGATAATGGCAATTCAGTCACTTAAGCTTACAGGTTCAGTTCTCACTTTCAAACTATCTACCACTGAAGCCATCAACACCCGATACTTAAAAAGCAAAAATCATAATTCTTTAAAAAAACTGGTCTTAATGATGACACTCCCTCTGTAACCTCTGAGATCGAGGTTCCTTGTAAGTGTCTCTGGTGCTAACAATGAAAGAAAATCACATAATGGCATTGCTGACATCTCTCTGGAGTGCCTGTAAAACGTGTAAGGAAAAGCTCAGTTGGACTGTTCATACCAGTTCCATAGAAACAAAAAACAGGGCTCAATTTTCTACTGATCTGCAAATATTGCATCTGTCTCTTTGCAACTGTCTGATTATTTATTTGTTTATTTATTTTCCCAATTATCTCACCATCTCATCTAAAAATGTAGACTCATTCTGGGCTATTTAATTTTAATAGCCCGAATATTGCTGTCAAGAAAATGACAAGGTTAATAGCACTCGCAGTTATTTATGCACAAATGTCACAGTAACTTCAGGCGAGGGCAGATGTGTGATTAAACATGGAGTTGTGTCGCTCTGCCATTAACTTCTTGAAAATGACATCTCACTGTCTGGCTCATGATTCATGCATTGAGTGGCGTGAAGTTCCTGAACTTGCACAGTAGATACGAAGTAAACTCGGCACACAAAATTAAGTCCTCTCCATTCCAGTTTAAGTACCCTTTTAACGACTTAATACGTGTTAATTACTGCCAGTCAACCTCTCTGGCACTGAAAATTAACTATTACAAGTGTGGTGTCTCATTCTTTCAGGTTTAAATTGTTGTTGGAGATTTTCTTTTAAAATTAATTTTTTTTAAAACATCTTTTTCTTTCTGTCTCTTTTTCTCTCTCTCTTAATCCAATCTGTCTTTCCCTCTCTTTATTTCTGTACCTGATTTGACATTGAATTTGCTCACTCTAATTTACCTTTCCTTGTTCAATCCTTGTGCTGTTTATTTCACAATCTTTCAATCTGATTGGTTCAGGAGATATACAGTTTCTTGCCCTGTTCACTCAGGTCCCAGATGCCCTGTAGAGGGAATTTCCATCTCATACTTCCAATAACTTGCCACGCAATATATCATGGAGATTAAACGAACAAGTCTAACTAACGATGGGGGATGTTCGTTGACCGGTTACAGGACTTTTTGGGCCATTGTATTAGTCACTGCTGGATATAACCATTCTTCCACTTGCCATGGGAAGAGAGAACTACAGCCTCAATCCCCATTTTCCATTTTTTATAACGGTGCCCGTTTAATCTCCATGATATTTTGTGTGGCACGTTGTTGGAAGTCCGAGATGGAAATGCCCTCTACAGGGCATCTGGGACATGGGTGAACAGGGCAAGAAACAGAAAGGCTGAGGGGTGACCTAACAGAGGTCTTTAAAATTATGAAAGATTTTGACAGAGTGGATGCAGAGAAAATGTTTCCACTTGTGGGGAAGAGCACAACTAGAGGCTATCAATATAAGATAGTCACCAAGAAATCCAATAGGGAATTCAGAAGAAAATTATTTACAAAGAGTGGTGAGAATGTGGAACTCGCCACCACAGGGTGGTGGTTGAAGCGAATAGTATCGATACATTTAAGGGGAGGCTATTCAAGCATATGAGAGAGAAGGGAATAGAGGATTATGCTGATAGAGTTAGAATGGAAAGACAGGAGGAGGCTCGAGTGGAGCATAAATGCCGGCATTGACTGGTTGGGCCGAATGGCCTGATTCTGTGTCGTACATCCTATGTAACCCTATCTAAGGTCAGCAATCTCATACTGCAGGGGCTATTTTGTTTTCTTTTTAACTGCCTATCTTTTTTCAGAGATGGCTGGTTTTCTAGATCTTCTGGTGGCTTAGTTGGCAAATATACCTCTTGCTGTTACAATGAATCATACAGTCAGGAAGATCCCAGTATAAAGGAAACAATGGAATTGCCAGAAATCAGAACCAACAGAAAAGCCTGGAAATATACAGCAGGTCAGTCAACTTGTGTAAAGACAAAATCCCAGTTCATGATTTGGGACACATGTTCACCAGAACTGCACACTGAAATATAAGCAAGCATTTCAGTGAGTTGGAAAAATAGATAGAAAAAGGGAGAGGTCAACAAAGGCTACTCGAATAACAGAAAGGTAATGAATGAGTTGAATGGCCTGTAAACTGCTTAATATGAAAATGTTAAAATTGTCAATTCAGTCAAGCAATAAAAAGAAAGACTCAGGCCATCCCAAAGTACTTTACAGCCAATGAAGTACTTTTGGAGTGTAGTCACTGTTGTAATGTCAGAAACGCAGTAGCCAATTTGCACACAGCAAGCTCCCACAAACAGTAATGTGATCCTGACCAGATCAAGATGTTTTAGTGATGTTGATTGAGGGATAAATATTGGCCAGGACAATGGGGAGAAATCGCCTGCTCATCGTCGAAATAGTGCCATGAGATCTTTTACGTTCACCTGAGAGAGCAGACAGGGCTTGAGTTTAACGTCTCATCCAAAAGACAGGACATCCAACTGTGCAACACTCCTTCAGTATTGAGTTGGAGTGTCAGCCTAGATTTTTGTGCTTAAGTCTCTGGAGTGGGACTAGGAACCTACAACCTTCTTACTCAGAGGCGAAAGTGCTACCCACTGAGCCACAGCTGACAATGGGAAGGTATTAAAAGAACAAAGGAATATATAAATAGTTAAGAACATGAAAAAAGACTTGAGAGCTCCAAACAAACAAAAAATGCAAAAACAATTCCCGGTGATTTCAATCTCCATCCCAGCCAGTCCAATTTACTATAAAGAAGCCTCCTGAAGATTACACAGATAGAGGCTTTTAGAGCTGAGATACTTCACGGATAGCATATTTTGTAAATGAATGCCGTGTAATGCCAGTATCTGGGTTTATCATGCATCAGATTCTTCAATTGAGGTGAGGGGCAATGTTAAAGGTGCAAAAAGATGGGTTTGTACCTGCCATTCCCTACTCAATGACTTTTCTTACACAGTAACACAGCCCGAGGACATCACTGCAGGAGCATCTCAGGGCAGTGTCCCAGACACAACCATCTTCAGCTGCATCATCAATAACCGTCCCTCCATCATAAGGTCAGAAGGGGGGATGTTTGCTGATGATTGCACAGTGTTCAGTGCCATTTGCAACTCCTCAGATAATGGTGCAGTTCATGCCTGCATGCTACAAGACCTGGACGACATTCAGGCTTGGGCTGATAAGTGATAACTAATAATTGCGCTACACATGTACCACAACAATAACTATCTCCAACAAGCGAGAGTCTAACCACCGCCCCTTGACATTCAACAGCATTACCATCGCCACCATCAATATCCTGAGGGTCACCAGGACCAGAAACTGAACTGAACCAACCACATAAATACTGTGGCAACAAGAGCAGGCCAGAGGCTGGGTATTCTGTGGTGAGTGTCTCACCTCCTGACTCCCCAAAGCCTTTCCACTACCTACTAGACACAAGTCAGGAGTGTGATGGAATACTCTCCAATTGCCTGGATGAGAGCAGCTCCAACAACACTTAAGAAGCTCAACATCATCCAGGACAAAGCAGCCCGCTTGATTGGCACCCCATCCAGCACCTTAAACATTGACTCCCTCCACCACCGACGCACTGTGGCTGCAATATGTACCATCTACAGGATGCACTGCAGCAACTCACTAAGACTTCTTCAGCAACACATCCCCAACCCGCGACCTCAACACCTTGAAGGACAAGGACAGCCGGCGCAAGGGAACACCACCTCCTCTAAGTCACACACCATCCTGACTTGGAAATACATCGTCCTTCAGTTTTAAAATAACTCCCAATCTTAGAGCCCAAGTTTCGGGCCGCGCCTAAAATGGCGCAGCCCGGACCTGGTTGCCCGTTTTTCGCGACACAAAGTGCGCCTAAAAAAAACTCACCTATTCTCCGGCTCCCTGCAGGCCCTCTGGAGCTGGGCGCGGCGCAGCACAAGCTGTAGGGGGCGGAGCCAGGTCCCTGTGCTGAAAACAGTGCCGGGACCTCTGCACATGTGCGCTACAGTGGGCGCGCATGTGCAGTAGCTCCAGGCGCACAAAACTGTGGGAGGGGCCCGAAGCACGCAGCCCCTAGCCCTGGCCGAATCACCCCACTGGGGCTGCGTGAATAAGGCCCCTCCCACCCAACCCGGACCTGACCCGACCCGACTTGACTCCCGCTCCCCGGACCCGACCCGACCACCGCTCTCCCCCTCCCCCCCGGCGACCCGACCTCCGCTCTCCCACCGCACCCGGGACCCAAGACCTGACGCCACCTACCTGTAAATCCAGCCCGAAGTCTTAGGCCCGGCCGTTCAGCCTCCTTCTCTCCCTCCCTCCTCTCTCCTCTCCTCCCCCCCCTTCTCCTCCCCCCACCTTCTCCTCCTCCTTCCCCCCTCCTCTCCTCCTCCTCCCCCTTCCATCTCCCCCTCCTCCCACCCCCCCACCTCCCCCCTCTACCTCCCTCCTCCTTCCTCCCCCTCTACCCCCCCTCCCCCACCCCCCTCCCCTCACTGTCAGAAACACAGACACTGACAGACAGAGAGTGAGAGACACACACAGACAGACAGAGAGATAGAAACACTGACAGAGACACACTGGGGGGGGGGGGGCGTCCCAGCACGCTGTTGGAGGACTCCCGGTGCTGCAGTTGGTAAGTAGAAAATGTTTTATTTATTGAATTTTTAATTTTTTTTATTTTTTATTAATTTTTTTTGATTGATTTATTGGTTGATTTATTGATGAATTTATCATTTATTATTGATGATGGCTCTTTATTTGTAAAACTGAAGTGTTTAATGTTTGTAAACTTCCCTTTAACCCCCCCCCCCTCCCCCATTCCCTACGGTTGATTTGTAACCTACACCTGATTTTCTAAGTGTAGACAAGGTTTTTCTGAGCGTACAAAAATCTATACACTTACTCCATTCTAAGTTAGTTTGGAGTAAGTTTTTGCTGCCGGACACGCCCCCTTTTGAAAAAAAAATCTGTTCCAGACTGAAACTGTTCTAACTGACTAGAACTGGAGCAAACTAAATGCCGAGAATTGCAATTTCTAAGATACTCCATTCTAAACCAGTCGCTCCAAAAAAACAGGAGCAACTCAGGGCCGAAACTTGGCCCCTTAATTACTACTTATTTCCTGTATCTTCTAAAATATTTCTGTTTCATCTAAAGGTTAGTTTTAATCTCTCCACTCAGCCGGAGCGGTCTTTTATTATTGTTTCTACGTCTTATAGAAACTTCCCTTCCACATTCCATTTCCTTCATGTTTTATTTTTAGTTCTACCTCCCAATTAATTTTCCCCATCCTCATTCCAAACTTTACTCTTTCAAAATATTGTACAACTTGTTACTTGATTTTATTGTAACAATAAGTTAAACTATAGATTGATCACTAGAAATCAACCTACATTGAGTCTGTAAACCAGTTTTGTTAGAATGTTAATCTAATGTAGTTTCATCCTCGTACCTTGCATCATGTATTGCAGTAAGAAGCAGGCACTGATTACCTGTATGAAATACTTTGTATTTTAATCCTCCCTTCCAGTCATTCCTGTCTGTCTGCCTACTCGCTGACGATTATTACATTATGATTTCCTGCAGCCTCTCCTACTTGCCTAAAAAGTTCTCTGTCCACCTGTTCACCTCGAGTTCACAGAGATCCTAATAGCCAATTATCCTCTTGTCATTACTAATTTTATTCTCATATTGCTTTCCGTTTCATCTCCCGCTTTCATGGACACCTTTTTGATTGCCTTTATAACATGGCTTGCCGATAATATCCCCCCTTGTCTAGCTTAACAGGCCTATCTTTGTGAAACATTCCATTCCCTCTTAGTCCCTTTTCTTGCCCATCTTCCACTTGTAGCTATATTTCTGAAATATGAACATTTTCACTTTCTGTGTCTGCTCCAGTTGCAAAAGTTTATGTTGAATGACCTTTGTACTACTGCAAAAATACCAAAGTTTATTCTTCAACACCTCATAATCAAAATAGGATTCTTTGTAAAATAAATAAAGAAAAGAAAAACTTGTATTTGTATAGCACCTTTCACGACCACCGGATGTCTCAAAGCCCTTTACAGCCAATAAAGTACTTTTAACGTGTAGTCACTGTTATAATGTGGGAAAGACAGGAGCCAATTTGCACACAGCAAGCTCACACAAACAGCAATGTGATAATGACCAGATAATCTGTTTTTGTCATGTTGATTAAAACTGCTGTACTTTGAAATAATGCCATAGGATATTTTATGTCCATCTGAGAGGGCAGACAGGTCCTCAGTTTAACATTTGATCCGAAAGATGGCACCTCTGACAGTGCAGCACTGCACTGGAGTGTCAGCCTAAATTTATGTGCTCTAGACCCTGGAGTGGGACTTAAACCCACATCCTTCTGACTCAGAGGCGAATGTGCTATCCACTAAGCCACAGCTGACACCTTTTGCTTTATATCGTCCACTTCATCTGTAAAGGTAGGGTAACATCAAGCAAACAGTGACCATAACATAACTAGTTTGAAATAAACATTGAAAAGCAGCAGGAATAAAGATAACGGTACTTGACTGGAAAATAACAAATTTCAATTAGATGCAAGGGAATTGGCTTTGATAAATTGGAAAGAAAAATTGCCAATAAGACCATACACAAATAGGTGATGGCTGGGGTTCAACCCAACCATTTCCCACAAGAAGTAAAGTTGGTGCAGCTAAAGTTGGTGTTCCCTGGATAATACAAAAAATTGAAAAGAAACTTTAAAAAGAGCTTTATGACAAATGTAGAGTTTATAATACAAAAGAAAATGAAGCCGAATACAGAAAATATAGTGAGGAGACAAATAAGATCAGAAATACTAAGATAGGGTGTGAAGAAAAACTGCCAGGGCATATGAAGGGTAAAAAGAAAGGATTTTATAAGCATATATAAAGTAAAATAGTTAAAGAAAAAGCAGGGCCGATTAGAGCTGAAAAATATATTTTAATAGAGAGTGAAGGAATAGTGGAATTACTAAACAAATATTTTGCATTGGTTTTCACAGAAGAGCGTGACAGTGGGAATGAAAGTGTACAAGTGAAGCAATTAGATTGGATAAAAATAGATAAGGAAGTACTAATGAAAAGGTTGGTGGTACTCAAAGTGCAAAAGCCAATGATGGCATACATTTGAGAATGCAGAGAGAAACCAGAGAGGAAAAAGCAGAGGCTTCAACCACAATCTTCAAAATTCTTCAAATTGGAAGTTGTTTCAGAGGACTTAATATTATTCTCTGAGGAAATAATGGAATGTACAGATAAAGGAATTACAGTGGATGTTGTGCATGTGGATTCTCAAAAGGAATTTGATAAGGTTCTCCAGAGGGGGCTTGTTGATAAAATTAAAGCGTGGGCCTTTAAAGAGAATGGGGCAGCATGGATAGGAAGTTGGCTAAGGGACAGGAAAAAAGAATCGTGGTCAATGGATGTTTTTCAGATTGAAGGGTTGTAAACAGTAATGCTCTTTTCAAATTACACAAAAATAGTTTGCATAGTTAGCTGCGAAGAGGACTGCAATTGACTTCAGATGGACATATACAGGTTAGTAGTTTGGGCAGATAGATGTCACATGAAACTTAATGCACAGGTATGTGAGGTGATACATTTTGGGAAGAAGAAAATACGGAATAAATAGTGCATTTAAATGGTAGCATTTTAAAAGGAATAGAGAAGCAGAGAGAATTAAGGGGCTCGAAATTGCCTCTTTTTGCGCTGCCCGGGGGCAGGGGGAGGGAGGGGGGTTGGTTGGGGGCACTACTGGCTCCTGGGAAATTATCCGGGAGTTGGCGAAGGCGCTGTCATGGTTGCGCTGCGCCCCACGGGTAGCGACCCCTTAGCGCCGGGTGACGACCCCTTTCTGCCCCCCGGCGGATATTGAACCAGCCTCGCGGGTCATGAAGCGGGCCGGCATCCGCTCGCAGGGCGGACGTTAAAGGTGAGGTCGCTGGCGCCGTCATCATGGCGGTTTTGCCAACTCTCCGGTCGGCTCCAATACTTGCAACCTGGCGTAGTCCGGGCCACCATCATGCAGCCCGGCACTCCGATTTGGGTGCCAGGCTGCAGCCCCAGTACCACCCTGCCCTGGAGGCAAGCGGAGGTCATCAGAGGCCTGGCAGAGTGTGCAGCGGCCCTCCCCTTTAAGCGAAGGGGAGGGGCGTTAAAACACATCAGCACTACACGGAGCATCCATGTAGTGCTGCCGATCGCATCCTGTTAACGCCGCTGGACTCGCCCCAAGAGGAAGTGGAGCACGCGAGATTGTACTCCACTTCCTCTGAGGGACTGTAAGGCCAATTCAGCAGCCGGGGCGGGACTTCCTCATTAGGCACAGGAAGTGCTGGCCCGAGCAGGTTACCGTCCCCAATTTCACCCCCAAGAGGTTCAGATACTTAAATCTTTACAATTTGGAGGACAAGTTGATAAATCTGCAAAAATATATATTGTGACCCCTATTTTCCACTTGCTGGATTTTTGGCGCCCGCGTTCTCTGAAGTTAGTCTGGGGGGGCGGAACTTCAAGTCTGCGCTTAAAAACTCTCTGGGCATGCGTGAAAAGTTGAAGTTGCCGGGGCAACCAGAGAAGCTGAAACAAGCTAAAGCTCACTCCCCTGAAAGGACTGCTACCCCACCGCTGCCGAAAGGGCCACAAAGGACCTCTCCCCCAGCTGGACCCGCTGCCACTGCTCCTCCCCAGCTGGACTCACTGCAATCCCGGGCCGAGTGGCCCTCCCACTCCAGAACTTCAACTCGCAGGGGGAGCGGGTTTGGTGGGGGGGGGGGGGGAGAGGGGATGGAGTGGAGAGCGGCCTTTTGGCCTGGGATTGCAGTGGGTCCAGCGGGAGCGGGGTGGGGGAGCAGTCCTGTGGCCCAGGATTGCAATGGGGGAAGCAGTCCTTTTGGCCTGGAAATCTCTTTCCCTTGCTCCAAAAAGAGTTCCCTGTGGAAAACAAAAGCAATTTATTTTGTATTTTTATTGCCTCGCTCCTGTTCTCTTGAGTGCCGTGCCGATTGCTTAACTTAACAGATGGGTTTTTTATTCGGTGCTTTTGGCCAGTGTGCGCCTCGCTGAAAAAAATCGTGAACAGCCAAAATCGGTTAAAGGGCCAAAAATGGCACGGAAATCATTTTTCAACCAGACCTGCGCCAAAAATTCTTGCGTACAAAAAACCGGCGCCGACAGTTGCCGTCCGCGTACAAATTTGAAGAAAATTGCAAAATCATGATTGCTCCCAAAAAAATCAGCAGACGCCAATAAAACGGCGCCCAATGGTGGTGAAAATGAGATTCTAAATAGTATGAAGGGACCACCAAGCCCAAAAGGTAGTTCTAAATCCATACAAATCATTGGTTAGGCTTCAGTTCGAATAGTGTCTCCAGTTTAGGACTTCTACTTTGGAAAGGATGTCAAAGCCACAGAGAGGAGGCAGAAGAGATTTTCTGAAATGGCGCCAGGGATGATTAATTCATGCTCAGGATGTGGGCCATGCTGACAAGGCTGGCATTTATTGCCCATCCCTAGTTTCCCTGATTAGATACAACTGAACGGCTTGCTAGGCAACTTCAGAGGGGAGCTAAGTCAACAACATTGATGTGGGACTGGAGTCACATATAGACCAAATTGGATAAGGAGGTGGGCGTTCCCTTCCCTAAAAGGCAGGAGTGAACAAGTTGAGTTTTTATGACAATCCAATAGCTTCATGGTCATTTTTACTGATACCAGTTTTTTATTTCAAGAATTCTTTAACTAAATTAAAATTCTCAAACTTCTCAAAATGATTCAAACTCATATTCGCTGGATTATTAGTCCAGGCTTCTGGATTACTAGTCCAGTAACATAACCACTATACCACCGTACTGTACCAGGGATGAGAAGCTATTGTTATAAGGAGAGCTTAGAGACATCTGGACTTTTATTCACCAGAAAAGAAAAGGTTAAGTAATCTAATAAAGGTGTCCAAAGTTATGAAGGTTTTGATAAGGAACATTAGGAACAATTATTTCCACTGGTCAATGAGTTGGTCATGAGAGGGCATTAATTTAAGATCATCACCAAAAGAACGAAGGAAGAAGCCAGCAATTTTCTTTACACAGAGGGTTTCTGGTAAGGAACGCCTTACCAGAAACAGTGATGGAAACAGAATCCACAATAAGTTTTAAAAGGAAAGTGGTTATATAGGAAAGAACAAAAGACTTGGATTCATGTAGTATCTTTCATGACCGCTGGACATCTCAAAGCGCTTTACAGCCAATGAAGTACTTTTGGAGTGTAGTCACTGTTGTATTGTGGGAAACGCGGCAGCCAATTTGTACACAGCAAGCTCCCACAAACAGCACTGTGATAATGACCAGATAATCTGTTTTGTTGTTACGTTCATTTTTGAAAAATAAACATTTGGAAGGGTATGGGGAAAGGGCAGGGTAATGGGATTTAATGGATAGATTTTCCAAAATCAAATGGTCTCCTTCTATACTGTAAAATTATATGATTCAATGATTTTAATTTTTATCTTTTTCCTGAGCAGCATTATATCCTCCTATCATATGATCAGTTGCAATCAGTGTTCTCCCTTACATTCACCAAAGTATTATCCCTTCTTCCCTACGACCTCTCACAGATCTTATTCCACCATACTGGCATAACAAAGAATTAGCCCTTTGATTCAAATGCTGTACCACACTTGCAGCAGACAATGAATACCTCTTTACTCACATGTATGTGTGCAGGTTGCATATATTACCAGATGTTGGAAAAAGCAAGAGTGGCAAATTGAATGATCGCGTGTTTCTTTGCAATCACTTCCTTGGCATGTGGAATGAGTCAGTTTATTGACACAGATTTGTATTTGTAGTCCTATGGAATTCCACATTGTTAGAATCCCAGAATGTTTTATCATCAATATTTGAATGGTTGTTTGGCAACATCACTCACTATCCAGGGTTATGAAACTCTCATCCAATTTGTGCACAGGAGAAAATAATTACAGCGTAAACAAAGTTTGTTAACCCTGAAGGCAAACTGTGTGTTTGTCACGCAACACCTTCTTGTTGCACAGACTTGGAGGCAGAGTCTGATGTGGCATGGTACAACACCACACAAGGAAGCAGTGAACATACAATAAAGCAATTCCCCACATTATAGGCCCAAGTTTCGGGCCACGCCTAAAACGGCGCAGCCCGGACCTGGACGCCCGTTTTTCACGACACAAAGTGCGCCTAAAAAAAAACTCACCTATTCTCCGGCTCCCTGCAGGTCCTCTGGAGCTGGGCGCAGCGCACCATGAGCTGTGGGGGACGGAGCCAGGTCCCTGCACTGAAACAGTGCCGGGACCTCTGCACATGCGCGCTGCAGTGGGCGCGCATGTGCAGTAGCTCCAGGCGCCCAAAACTGTGGGGGGGCCCGAAGCACGCAACCCCTAGCCCTGGCCGAATGGCCTCACTGGGGCTGCGTGAATAAGGCTCCTCCCACCCGACCGGACCTGACCGGACCCCTGCTCTCCCCACCCCGCCCCGGCGACCCGACCTCCGCTCCCCCCACCCCCGCGACCCAACCTCCGTGACGCCCCCGACCTCCGTGGCTCTTCCCCCCCTCCCCGACCTCCGCGACTCTCCCCTCCTTCTCCTCCCTCCCCTCCCCCCCTTCTCCCCCCCTTCTCCTCCCTCCCCCCTTCTCCTCCCTCCCCTCCTCCCCTTCTCCTCCCTCCCCTCCCCCCTTCTCCTCCCCCCTCTCCTCCTCCTTCTCCTTCTCCTCCCCCCCTTCTCCTCCTCCTCCCCTTCCCCCTTCCCCACCCCCCTCCCCTCTCCTCTCCTCCCACCCCCCTTCCCCACCCCCCTCCCCTCGCTGTCAGACAGAGAGTGAGAGACACACACACATACAGACAGAGATAGAGACACTGACAGAGACACACTGGGGGGGCCATCCCAGCTCACTGTTGGAGGACTCCCGGTGCTGCAGTCGTTAAGTAGAAAATGTTTTATTTATTGATTTTTAATTTTTTTTTATTTTTTATTAATTTTTTTGATTGATTTATTGGTTGATTTATTGATGTATTTATCATTTATTATTGATGATGGCTCTTTATTTGTAAAACTGAAGTGTTTAATGTTTGTAAACTTTCCTTTAAACCCCTCCACCACCCCCCCCCAATTCCTACTCCTGATTTGTAACCTAAGTGTAGACAAGGTTTTTCTGAGCGTACAAAAATCTACACTTACTCCATTCTAAGTTAGTTTGGAGTATGTTTTCACTGCCTAAATTTTCAAAACGGGCGTAAGTGGCCGGACATGCCCCTTTTGAAAAAAAAAATCTGTTCCAAACAGAAACTGTTCTAACTGACTAGAACTGGAGCAAACTAAATGCCGAGAATTGCAATTTCTAAGATACTCCATTCCAAACCAGTTGCTCCAAAAAAACAGGAGCAGCTCAGGGCCAAAACTTTGGCCCCTATATGTATTATTTTACAGCTCATTGGGGTAATTACATCTCTTTCAATTGCAAAACTAAATGTACAGGTTTGCATGGTGTGTCACAAGGTGTGGTCAGGTGAAATTACATTGGAAGGAGAGAAGGAAACATGAGAATCGTCTATGGTTAAAGAAAGGAATATTTATTCGTGCCTGTTGGATGCCAGTCCTCTTAGCGTTTGTGTGCATTTTATTTTATCATTGGTCAGAATCGCCCAGGCTCTCACTGACCTGCGTGTTGAATAATCGTGCTCCAGACCCTCACCCCCATGATTCCATGCACGGTGCATTTCTAATATTTTGGGCAGATGTTGAGTGCTGTTGAGGCATTCCCTGAACTGTAGTCAAGTACGTCTTAGTGGCTGGCTCATGGTTAGCATTGGTGGAGGCCTGGAATGGGTCAGCCAGATATCTTATGGGTCAGGGTCTACGACTCAATTAACCAAACTCCCAGAGGGAGAAACCTAGCTTACAGAATGGGGTGGGAAGATTTGTTCATTGTATCGATGTGAGTATTGATAAATAAGGTTTAATCAGGTGATTAAAGTCAAATTATTTCTTAGCGGAAGTATTTTCATCATTAAGTGCCCCATCCCCTCTCAAAGACTGTTAAATGTTAAAAAATGTTATGTATTTTCTTTCTGGATGTTGTTTCTGGGGTCAGTTTAGATGTGCTGTTGTGGGTCTTCTGACTGGAGAAGATCTGATAGCATATCTGTCTATCTGACTGGCTGCTATTTACAGATGAGTCCGTTATGTAGTGATGTTTCCCGTATCCTACTGACCATTTTTATTCAAAACGGGCAGATGTGGCATCCGCGTTCGTCTGAGGTACATCCCAGTTCTAATTAAGAAGTCCTGCTGGACACATAAGAACGCCATCTGTGGAATGCAACCAGTCAATATATGGATAATGTAGATTGCAATTTATGAGAAATCTTTAGGGGTGGATTTTCAGCAGCCCACCAACCACTGCCACCGACTGCCACCCACTGCTGCCGACATTCCTCCTGAAGATCCGCCCAGTGCCACTTTCAGGGTGGCCTGGAGTGGGCGGGAGGGAAAAGCCGCTGGGAACCTCCCGCTGATGTCAGTGGATGGCCGAGTGACGCAGTTGAGCTCCCGCCCGCCGAGCTCCCAGATTCCTGCGGGCGGGAGTCGGCGGGACTCAGCGGCAGAACAGGGGTGGGCCACCGGTTGCAGGCTGGCCTGTCCCCGACGGTAAGTCTGAACAACCTGAAAAAAAGGTAAGTGAACATTTTTTAAAACATTTTCAACAGCAACTTACCTGTATGGGGGCCGGCTGAAGGTCTTCGGATACTTTTTGTATTTTTTATTTGTGATTTTTATTTTCAGGTCTTCGACCCTCCGTGGACCCGACTCCACCCTCAGCGGCACTTGGGCGTCAAGTGCCTCTGCCGCCGAGAATGCGACCTCCCGCCTGCTGGCGCCTAGATTGGCGGTGTGCGTCTTCCATTTGCCGCCCGCCGACCTTCGAGGGACCTTCTTCATGAATATCCCACCAAAGTACCGTCCGGTACTTTGACGGCCATCAGTGGCACTTTGGGCGGCACTTGGGCGGGTGGACACCTTGCTGAAAATCGGCCCCATAGAATTCTGGTTCAGTTACCTTCAGGGTTAGAGACATCTTATATTTACAATTTTTTTTAATCACAATATGTTTCTCGGAGCTCTCACTCCTTATTACTCAAGTTCTCCTTTACCTGCCCAATGTCCAGATCAGTTGTAATGAGCCAAGGATTGAACTGACAACATCTGTATTTCAGCAATATTTATATCATGTGATCATCTTTGTAAAGCATTGAAATAGTTATTCCAATAGACTGGAGCTTCCCCTATAAACTGCCAAACAGATTTATTAACCAGGAAATGGATAAGTGAACTTAAATAGTGAGATACTGTAGATTTACAGTAAATAGGTTGAACTATCTCTCCTTGGAAGATAGGAAAATAATAAACAATTGTGTCTGCTGTGCAAAACTGAAATGCAAAGTGGACCCGGACATAAGGTTACTGAATGTTAACCTTTACATGGTGTTGTGTTGCTGGTGCTGACTGTATTTGGAGGGCCGAAATTCAGGGTCCCGATAAGGGCCGGAATGCGGCGGCCAGGCGGTGGAATCCAATGGTTGCCACAACCAATATTTAACGTGGGAATTTTTGAGGCGGTAGCCACTTCCCCCCGCTCCCCGACTTCCCCCCGCTCCCCCGACTTCCCCCCGCTCCCCCGACTTCCCCCCGCTCCCCGACTTCCCCCCGCTCCCCCGACTTCCCCCCGCTCCCCCGACTTCCCCCCGCTCCCCCGACTTCCCCCCGCTCCCCGACTTCCCCCCGCTCCCCCGACTTCCCCCCGCTCCCCGACTTCCCCCCGCTCCCCCGACTTCCCCCCGCTCCCCCGACTTCCCCCCGCTCCCCGACTTCCCCCCGCTCCCCCGACTTCCCCCCGCTCCCCCGACTTCCCCCCGCTCCCCCGACTTCCCCCCGCTCCCCCGACTTCCCCCCGCTCCCCCGACTTCCCCCCGCTCCCCCGACTTCCCCCCGCTCCCCGACTTCCCCCCGCTCCCCCGACTTCCCCCCGCTCCCCCGACTTCCCCCCGCTCCCCGACTTCCCCCCCGCTCCCCCGACTTCCCCCCGCTCCCCGACTTCCCCCCGACTTCCCCCCGCTCCCCGACTTCCCCCCGCTCCCCCGACTTCCCCCCGCTCCCCCGACTTCCCCCCGACTTCCCCCCGCTCCCCGACTTCCCCCCGCTCCCCCGACTTCCCCCCGCTCCCCCGACTTCCCCCCGCTCCCCGACTTCCCCCCGCTCCCCCGACTTCCCCCCGCTCCCCCGACTTCCCCCCGCTCCCCCGACTTCCCCCCCGCTCCCCCGACTTCCCCCCGCTCCCCCGACTTCCCCCCGCTCCCCCGACTTCCCCCCGCTCCCCCGACTTCCCCCCGCTCCCCCGACTTCCCCCCGCTCCCCCGACTTCCCCCCGCTCCCCGACTTCCCCCCGCTCCCCGACTTCCCCCCGCTCCCCCGACTTCCCCCCGCTCCCCCGACTTCCCCCCGCTCCCCCGACTTCCCCCCGCTCCCCCGACTTCCCCCCGCTCCCCCGACTTCCCCCCGCTCCCCCGACTTCCCCCCGCTCCCCCGACTTCCCCCCGCTCCCCCGACTTCCCCCCGCTCCCCCGACTTCCCCCCGCTCCCCCGACTTCCCCCCGCTCCCCCGACTTCCCCCCGCTCCCCCGACTTCCCCCCGCTCCCCCGACTTCCCCCCGCTCCCCCGACTTCCCCCCGCTCCCCCGACTTCCCCCCGCTCCCCCGACTTCCCCCCGCTCCCCCGACTTCCCCCCGCTCCCCGACTTCCCCCCGCTCCCCCGACTTCCCCCCGCTCCCCCGACTTCCCCCCGCTCCCCCGACTTCCCCCCGCTCCCCCGACTTCCCCCCGCTCCCCCGACTTCCCCCCGCTCCCCGACTTCCCCCCGCTCCCCGACTTCCCCCCGCTCCCCGACTTCCCCCCGCTCCCCCGACTTCCCCCCGCTCCCCCGACTTCCCCCCGCTCCCCCGACTTCCCCCCGCTCCCCCGACTTCCCCCCGCTCCCCCGACTTCCCCCCGCTCCCCCGACTTCCCCCCGCTCCCCCGACTTCCCCCCGCTCCCCCGACTTCCCCCCGCTCCCCGACTTCCCCCCGCTCCCCCGACTTCCCCCCGCTCCCCCGACTTCCCCCCGCTCCCCCGACTTCCCCCCGCTCCCCCGACTTCCCCCCGCTCCCCGACTTCCCCCCGCTCCCCCGACTTCCCCCCGCTCCCCCGACTTCCCCCCGCTCCCCCGACTTCCCCCCGCTCCCCCGACTTCCCCCCGCTCCCCCGACTTCCCCCCGCTCCCCCCGCTCCCCCGACTTCCCCCCGCTCCCCCGACTTCCCCCCGCTCCCCCGACTTCCCCCCGCTCCCCCGACTTCCCCCCGCTCCCCGACTTCCCCCCGCTCCCCCGACTTCCCCCCGCTCCCCCGACTTCCCCCCGCTCCCCCGACTTCCCCCCGCTCCCCGACTTCCCCCCCGCTCCCCCGACTTCCCCCCGCTCCCCGACTTCCCCCCGCTCCCCGACTTCCCCCCCGCTCCCCCGACTTCCCCCCCGCTCCCCCGACTTCCCCCCGCTCCCCCGACTTCCCCCCGCTCCCCCGACTTCCCCCCGCTCCCCCGACTTCCCCCCGCTCCCCCGACTTCCCCCCGCTCCCCCGACTTCCCCCCGCTCCCCCGACTTCCCCCCGCTCCCCGACTTCCCCCCACTCCCCCGACTTCCCCCCGCTCCCCCGACTTCCCCCCGCTCCCCCGACTTCCCCCCGCTCCCCTGACTTCCGCGGCGGTATGGGGCTTGCAGCTGTGATGACGTAATTAGAGCGCGAACCACTGACACTCCGCCCTGGGACTCATATTCACTAGAAAAAAGGCTACCTGTTTTATGGCAGTGTCCCGCCAGCTTTTGGAGTTGGTGCACTTTGCCGGGCTGCTTGAGACCGCCAGCGGGGCAGAAAGGAAGCTTGGAGGGATCGGGTTTTTTTTTTAACCAAAATTTTGCAGAGTTCTTTGTAGGGATTTGCAAAAACTGCAGCGGACTTCTGAGAACTTTTGGAGAGTTTGGAAAAGTTTTTCACTCTCAATAATTGGTCATGGCTTGTGGGCCTCATTCTCTGCTCACAGAGGCCTCCTAGTGAGGGTCGAGCCCGCAGACTTTATGAGCTCAGTGTTGGAAGGGCAATGCCTTGTGCACCTTGTGAGAGGCAGGGAGGCACGCAGGAGAAGGCGGCACCATCAGCAACAAGTCTAGAGGCAGCAGGCAAGGGAGGCAGCAGCCATGGCTGCCCAACAGGGAGAAGGGCCTGCAGATGGCTGCAGACCTCAACGCAGAGAGGGTGGCCAGGAGGGAGATAGCATGAGGAGGAGGGTCAGGTACGTTGACCCCCCCCCCCCACAACCCCGCATCAGATAGTGGGCGAGGAGCCTTGCCAGCAGCAGCCTGCAGAGGCTGAGGAACATCAGCAGGAAGAGGGAGAAGGTGATCAGCTAGCTGCCATCGGAGGGGCCCAGCACAGACCTGTGGCAAGGAGGCACGAGCGTGCAAAGCGGTACTGACGTCAGTTTTCCTTCCTGGAGCTCAGCAATGAGCAATATGTGCGAAGGCTGCGATTTAGGAAGGACATACTGAGGGAGCTGAGCAATGCGCTGCAGCAAGATTTGGAGCCTCACACAAGGCTGAGGACAGCTCTCAGCATTGAGACAAAAGTGACCATAGCTCTCAGCTTCTATGCTACTGGCTCTTTGCAGTCTGCAACTGCAGACATTTCTAATATATCACAATTCTCTGCCTATCGCTCCATCGGCATGTGACCGATGCTCTCTGAAAGAGGTTTTGCCCTTGGTGGGTTCGAATCACCCCCTTAAAACAGTTCTAGACCCCTGACTTATAGTATTTAACAGAAATACACAGTTGTAGCCAAATCCTTCAATCTCAACCGTCACAATGCTTTTATTCAAGTTAAAGCACACACCTGAACCCAGTAAAACACACCCTGGTGGTGTAAAACAAACAAACACAGTACAACACACAACCCTGGCCTGTCTGAACAGGCCCCTATCGCGAAGTATCCACGACTAAAACACCCCTACTTGGTTCGATAGGGCACCACCGAATCTGTCCAACAGACTGTGCGTACGCCTATGATCCATGCAGAAACCCCCCCACTAAACCCCTAAGGCTTGATTGGGACACACGACACCCCTTCACACCATGCGATAGTCTTAAAGAATGCGTAGGCTGGAATAATGCGCACCAGTTACCCCTCTGGCTTACTCGCTGCTTCTCCCGATGAGGCGTAACTTCTGGTTCTGTGCCAATCTGTGGTATTCAAGTCCAGTCTCAAGTTTAACTTCGCAGTCGAAGTAGCGAGGCTCTCTTTGCTTGTAGATGGTGTTTCTTCTCTCCGTCCCAGACAAATACCCCATAATATTTAGTTCCCAGCCATGGTCACCTTGCAACCACTTCTCTGTAATGGCAATCAGATCATACCTATTTATTTTTATTTGTGCCGTCAACTCATCTATCTTGTTACAAATGCTACGTGCGTTCAGATATAGAACTTTGAATTTTGAATGTGTATAGGGTTTAATTAGGAGGGGGAAAATAGAGAAAGCTTGCTGGGAACATAAAAACTGACTGCAAAAGCTTCTATGGATATGTGAAGAGAAAAAGATTAGTGAAAACAAACGTAGGTCCCTTGCAGTCAGATTCAGGTGAATTTATAATGGGTAACAAAGAAATGGCGGACCAGTTAAACAAATACTTTGGTTCTGTCTTCACGAAGGAAGACACAAATAACATTCCGGAAATACTAAGGGACCGAGGGTCCAGTGAGAAGGAGGAACTGAAGGAAATCCTTATTAGTCAGGAAATTGTGTTAGGGAAATTGATGGGATTGAAGGTCGATAAATCCCCGGGCCTGATAGTCTGCATGCCAGAGTACTTAAGGAAGTAACCCTAGAAATAGTGGATGCATTGGTGATCATTTTCCAACAATCTATCGACTCTGGATCGGTTCTTATGGACTGGAGGGTAGCTAATGTAATACCACTTTTTTAAAAAGGAGGGAGAGAGAAAACGGGTAATTATAGACCGGTTAGCCTGACATCAGTAATGGGGAAAATGTTGGAATCAATTATTAAAGATGAAATAGCAGCACATTTGGAAAGCAGTGACAGGATCGATCCAAGTCAGCATGGATTTATGAAAGGGAAATCCTGCTTGACAAATCTTCTCGAAATTTTTGAGGATGTAACTAGTAGAGTGGACAAGGAAGAGCCAGTGGATGTGGTGTATTTGGACTTTCAAAAGGCTTTTGACAAGGTCCCACACAAGAGATTGGTGTGCAAAATTAAAGCACATGGTATTGGGCGTAATGTACTGACGTGGATATAGAACTGGTTGACAGACAGGAAGCAGAGAGTCGGGATAAACGGGTCCTTTTCAGAATGGCAGGCAGTGTCTAGTGGAGTGCCGCAGGGCTCAGTGCTGGGACCCCAGCTCTTTACTATATACATTGATGATTTGGATGAGGGAATTTAGTGTAATATCTCCAAGTTTGTAGATGACACTAAGCTGGTTGGCGGTGTGAACTGTGAGGAGGACACTAAAAGGCTGTAGGGTGACTTGGACAGGTTAGGTGAGTGGGAAAACACGTGGCAGATGCAGTATAATGTGGATAAATGTGAGGTTACCCACTTTGGGGGCAAAAACACAAAGGCAGAATATTATCTGAATGGCGGCAGATTAGGAAAAGAGGAGGTGCCACGAGACCTGTGTGTCATGGTACATCAGTCATTGAAAGTTGGCATGCAGTGCGGTGAAGAAGGCAAATGGCAAATGGTATGTTGGCCTTCATAGCTAGGGGATTTGAGTATAGGAGCAGGGAGGTCTTACTGCAGTTGTACAGGGCCTTAGTGAGGCCTCACCTGGAATATTGTGTTCAGTTTTGGTCTCCTAGTCTGAGGAAGGACGTTCTTGCTATTGAGGGAGTGCAGCGAAGGTTCACCAGACTGATTCCCGGGATGGCAGGACTGACATATGAGGAGAGACTGGATCAACTGGGCCTGTATTCACTGGAGTTTAGAGGGGATCTCATAGCAACATATAAAATTCTGATGGGACTGGACAGGTTAGATGCAGTAAGAATGTTCCCGATGTTGGGGAAGTCCAGAACCAGGGGACATAGTCTAAGGATAAGGGGTAAGCCATTTAGGACTGAGATGAGGAGAAACTTCTTCATTCAGAGAGTTGTTAACCTGTGGAATTCCCTACCACAGAGAGTTGTTGATGCCAGTTCATTGGATAAATTCAGGAGGGAGTTAGATATGGCCCTTACGGCTAAAGGGATCAAGGGTGTGGAGAGAAAGCAGGAAAGGGGTACTGAGGTGAATGATCAGCCATGATCTTATTGAATGGTGGTGCAGACTCGAAGGGCCGAATGGCCTACTCCTGCACCTATTTTCTATGTTTCTATGTTTCTATGTAACTAGTGCCTCCACTTCATCCTGTAAGAAATTCTTGGTCCGTGCACCGCGTTGCATCTTCTATTGAAGCTCCGATTTTTCCAATGTTCTCACACAGCACTCAACGTTCTCACACACACAACTGGCTCTTTAAAAATGGCTGATTGCAGACCGGGAGCTGTACTGCACATGCGTGTCCATAGGAATAATGTCAAAAAAGTCCTTTTTTTTCCCGCGCACGCACAGAAGGTTTTCGGCGCAGACAGCAGGTTCCACCCCCTGAGGCGACTGGACAGGCTACATGGCCCCAATTTTGAAAAATACAACGGGGAAACTTGGTACAAATATTTTTGGAGTGTTTCTGGCCTAGAACAACCAGCGTAACTCTGGCAATATGCCAAAAAACGGCTTTGGGCAAAATTGAGCCCTATGATTCTATCAAAGTAATGTGAGCCATTTTCTGTGAATGAATGTTTCTTAAACCCATATGTACCATGGTAGGAGAATAAATTCAATACTATGATACATTAAAGACAAAAATGCTTCATTCTTCTGTTGGCATTGACATCCCTATCGAGATTAAATCTGGGTGAGTTAATTAATGACAGTGCAAATTGGGCATGATCAGTTGTAAGGACTGATCTCAATGGTCTTAACACCTTACTTTTTGTTACATATTGTTTTTCTTCCTCAATTTCTTCCCTCAAGTTCTTTCTGGGATTCTTGACTTTTGTTAGAATACCTTCCTATGATTGCTGTCAGCACTCCAGTACTTTGCCCAATGAGCCATTCTTAATGAGCGTAGACAATGGTTCGGAATTTGTGGTTGTAATGACGGCGAAACTGTCAGCGCTCACCGTCATTGCTGTTTAAAACTGACAGCAACTTCTGGATTCTGAACATGTGTTGTTAAACATGGAAATCTGGAAGTTGCTGTCAGTGATACCCTGCTCCTCCACAGGGTGCACTGTTGCGGTCTTTACAGATGCAATCATTAGAAATTCCTAATTTGTCATGGACGTCAACTATTTACACTATTTTCGCTGTAGAAATCAATGAAAAAGTTAAGCCTCGTTCGATTTGAGTTTTAAAAACTGAGTCTTTAATGGTGTACTAAGCTATAATTATTGCTGAACAACCTCTCTGGCCCTGAAAAACAAATTTTACAAGTTTGAAGTTTTATTCCCTCAGAAGAACATTTAAACATTTCAGATTATTAATAAAATATATATTTTAAAGATTTAGCTCTGATATTTATGTTTCTCCTGAACCCCCTATGTATGTCCCAATCTTTATTGTGTTTTCTGTACAGTGATTTAAATGTGATTTATATTCTCTGCTTTTTATTTCCTGCTTTGCTGTCCGTAAAATATCTTCAATCTGATTGGTTGATCAGTCTCGCTGCTGCTTGCCCTGTTGCTGGATACCACAGATTCCTTGTAGAAGATGCCAAATTGAAACTGACATTGGAAAGAGGAAATCTATGCTCTAGAGCCCGCTAAATCGTGGTGGCCAGCTTTTTGAGATCAGCGATGAGCACCAACCCTGACTGCAAAATCCAGGAAACTTAGTTTTAGCAGGTTATTTGTTCATGGTGAGCATTTGTCACTAGTAATCACATGTGGAATCTGGCTTCTCTCCAGTTCCTCGCCAAATGAGCATTCTTTCAGAAAAACATCCAGAATAACCAATCAATAACTTATGCCCAGAATTTGCGGCTGTAATGATGGTGAAAATGTCAGCATTCGTGTCTTTACAACTATGAAACTGACAGCAACTTCTGGGGTCTGTATATGCGCAGTTAAACGTGGAAATCCAGAATTTGCTGTCAGTCATTACCTGCTCCTCCACAGGGTGCGCTGTTGAACTCCCCGCAACCGGCAATCAATTGAAATCACTGAACCGATGAGAACTTCAGCTTTTACACTCGAATAAACCCCCCGCCCCCACCCCCCCGAAAAGGTTAAGCCTTGTTCATTGAGGAGTAACTGGGTTTTTAACAGTGTACTGAGTCATAAGCAATGTCCCCTCTTATTTGTTTTGGAGTGCATGGCCACTTTACATGCATTGAAAAAGCCAGTCCCGGCCTGCGCATGGCCGTGCATCTTATAGGGAACAATGGTCTGAACAATTGTTTTGGCCCTGAAAAAGTAATTTTATATTTGTGGAATATCAAACTTTTCCATTATGATAAAAATTCCATGGTTTTTAAATATGATTTTTTGGGGGTCATTTTTGTTTATGAAATTTCATCTTCTACCTTAATCCCATGTGTATGTCCCAATCTTTATTTCGCTCACTGTAAAATGTATTCAAAGTGAAGGATAATCAGTACATTTAACTTCCTGGTTTGCTGTCTGTGATAATTCTTCAATGTGACAGGCTGCTTAGCCAGCTTCATAATATCATTGTTGCTGGACACTGGAGATCCTCTAGACTTTGCGCTAAAATCAAAGTAATGTTGAGAGAGATGAAATCAACGTCATAGAGATCGCTATTTCCTTGTGGTCAACTTTCTTCAAGGTCAGCGACAAGCGCCATCACTTTGCTGCTGACCGCAAAGTTTGGACCAATGTATTATTTGAAATTTTAGATTAGTACATGCAGTTTTATCAACTTATTTTTTTGGCCCTTTGAAATGATGGCATTCATCCCTTTGATTCTTGCTCATCATTAGTAAACTCCGAACTCCACAGTGCAATGTGGAAACCTTCAATATTATTTACAATAATAAGACTGTTATGCACAGGCTATCTATCGTTGTGTGTTAAAATGCATTCAGTGCATTTTTTTAATTCATTCATGGGATGGGGCATCGCTGGCAAGGCCAGCATTTATTGCCCATCCCTAATTGCCCTTCAGTGGCCTGCTCGGCCATTTCAGAGGCCAGTTAAGAATCAACCACATTGCTGTGGGCCTGAAATTACATATAGGTAAGGATGGCAGATTTCCTTCCCGAAAGGACATTAGTGAACCAGATGGGTTTTTAACGACAATCCAGCAGTTACATGGTCACCATTACTGATACTAGCTTTTTATTCCAGATTTATTTAACTGAATTAAAATTTTCCAGCTGCCGTCGTGGGATTTGAACTCTTGTCCAGACCGCAGGATTACTGGTCCAGTAACATAACCACTATGCTAGCGTTCCCCATGCAGACTTTATTACATAAATATTAATATTAAATATTAATCATACATTTTTAAATTTGTATATACAGGTACAACTCTTTCAAAATTAATTTGCATAGCTGAAAACAATAAATTAAATAATTTGGCGATAGGAAAGCAAAAGAGTAAATTATCATAATTTTCAACAAACCATTTTTTCTCGCTTCAACAATACATTTTTGATATATATTTGATGGTTTGACACATAGAGTAGAGATTGTGCAATGAGTTTGTAATTTGTCTATCCATATTACCAATAACAGCAATAGCACAGTAATTTTATCTAATGAGTAGCATAGCCAGGAAGGTCCCATGTTAGGTCCTTCAACTGTACAAAGATAGCTGATAAGTAAGAAAGACTTGCATTTATATAGCACCTTTCATAACCTCAGGACGCCTCAAAGCACTTAATTAGCTGATGCATGTTGGGGTGCCAGCAGAGGCACTACATTTAAGAAGGATAATCTAGCAGGATTCCCATTCCTGATTGCTATTCGGTGGATGTGTGCCATTGGATGAGGATGGTTTCCAGTGGAATACATATAGTTATTATTTTATATTGTGCTGTGCTACCAATGTATTTGTAGCTTTGTTCTAACTCACTATCTGCTATACTATCAGCTCTCATGAAAGTTGATTTTCATCAAGAATGCACCAACCCCAAGTTTTTACAGCACAAAAGGACCGGAAGAATGACCACAAGTGAAGCCTATAAAATACAAAACCTTGGGATTTAGACTTGAATAGCTTACCACAACTGAATCTGATCCAGTCCTCACTATTCTATCTTATTTAAATGTCTACGACGACCTTACCTGTAGAACTCTGGGGAGAGCACCTCCAAAGAACCATAGCCGGGCCTTGCTGATGCTGCCACTTGACTTTCTGCAGGAGGGCAGATACCATTGGGAATAAGGGAACCTCAAAACAATCAGATTGCTGTTTATTGCAACACATAAGTACAAAGAAGCAAAATGATGTAAAATTATAAGGAAAGGAGTTGGATGTTTGGAGCTGGTGTAACAAAGATCTCAGTTTAGGGGGAAGCATTAGTAATTAACATTTATTCAGGGTATCATACAACCTAGAGTGATCGTATTTTCTAAACTAAATCCGGGTAGAAGCACAGCAAAGTAGCTAGGATGGAAAATGTAGGTTATGCACCGTAGCAAGGCAATATTTTTTAGCAGCACATATACACTACAAATGCAAAACAAAGGTGCATATAATTATCGTGGATGTGATGGCACCCTATTGAAGTTCATTCAGACACCATTTATAAATAATACAATAACATGGTTCAGTCCATTAACCTGAAACTGTAATTATGTCTAACGGTATGATTTGCATATATTCCAACATGGCTCTAGTCTATTTGGGGACGAGATTTGTGAACCGGGGATTCTTCTTGGGAGATGGTCAATTCAGGGACACAGTACCTCATTTGGGGACTGTCCCCGGAAAACAGACATATGGTCACCATAATACAACCTCTCCTTAATTTATAGGTATGTCAAATCCGAGCGCATGGAATAGCATTACAGGCCTAATGTTGAAGATGACCATAATGAGAGCACCACTGTGGGATCTGGCATCAGAATGTTCAAAAGGGAAGGTTTTTTTTAACCCTAGAAACGGGGTGAGGGAAATTCAGTCAAAGTCTGATCGAAGAAATTAAAAGTAATTCTCAATTTTGCATTATTTCCTTCAAGATGTTCATCTCTGGGGCTCGTAGAAAATCAATTGTTTGAAAGCCAACAAGGTAATAATATGTAAATCGTGTGGTTAGAAAGCACTGCAACTCGAGCCACATTCATTCACACTGCCAGATAGTCACACGCACGCAGATGATTGCTTCATCTGATGCGGTTGCTTACACTCCCGTCACAGAGGAGCTTTAAATAGCTACTGTATGAAAGTGAAAGCGTTATTATCCCTTGTCCATTTATTAATTTTGTGCTCCAATTTACATAGACTGTTTAAAATTTAAATTGAAGCTCCTCCACGGGCTCGACTGGTAAACTTTCTGGTAATGTGGAACTGATCGGGACCAGGAAGGGGCTGGATTTTCGAATCACTGCCTGCAGTTATTGGCCCCTCTCCAATTGGCCACCATGCCCTGAACTAGGAAGGGGAATAAACCACTCCTGATTGTAATCCAGTCATTCCTATTGGAAATTACATATGTATGTTAATGTATGCATGAGGACAGGTTCAACAGCTGAAAAATATGTTACGGTGATTTTCCAACTGAGCCCTCAGGACGACTCCCGCTGTTTCATTTGCAATGTGAATGTAAAATATCCAAATCATTTCTTGGTACTTATCTCATTGCAGGTCCTTGCTGCAATTTAAATTGCATTGAGCTGGGTCAAACTGCGAGGCCCATGAACACTTACATACGAATATACAAAAATGACGGGCAGGTGGAGACGAGCTGGTCAACCCTGGCTCACACCTCATGATGCAGGAAGCACCATCACTAGAAGCTTCCGAACATGAACATATGTATGCACAAGGTCTATATTATATAATCACAGTATTCCAGTACCCTGTGGAAATCAATTAATCTAAACACGTCAGTAACAACAAACCTCTGCAGGATACATTTTTACATCCTACTAATTCCTTAATAGGCTCCACCAGCAGCACTCTCTTATGTAAAACAGGCAATTCTGTTAGTCCCAATAGGATTGAAGATCCACATTTCTATGGCTCTTGCAAGTTTTTGTGTAATGCCCGACTACAATGTCACGCAGAGCATTAAATTGCGGGCCTTTGGCTTCCAATGTGCCTTGGCTTGGGGTGGTGATAGGAAGAAAGGATAAATCAGAGAGAGAGGTTGTGGGTCTCCCACAGTTGCCTGGGATGACAACATAAGTGTAACAGTGTTTGATTTTATTCTCTGAGCTGAAGCTTTTAAAGAGGAGCTTTACTAGCTTTAGATTTTTTTCGGTAACTGTGGTTTCTCGCCCAATTCTAATTGTCTTTCTAACACTAAGGGGGTGAAATTGGACGCAGGCGGGATGCAAAACAGGAAGTATCCCATCTGTTGGCCATTATATGCTCCGCCCGATATTCACTACCCATGACTTCAACAGTTGGGCGGTTGGTCAATGCGGATCCACCTGTTTCATGTTCCTGTCTGTATCCAATTTCACACCATTATATGTTGACAAGGCCAACTTTAGTCTTCTGTTCTTTACATGCTGGGGGTTTGATGTATTTTAGATAGAAATAACAACATTAAACTCATTAGAAGCACATAAACAATTAGATTAAAAAAAAATATTTGGAGTCCCTGATTTTCAAGTTTGCCTGTTGAGAGGTGCGTGCTTATGATTTCAAGGTCCATCCTCACAGACTAAGCCATTTACATAATTTAAGATTCCTGATGAGCTCTCTGATCACTCACCTACCAATAAGCTCTACCAAACATGATGGATGTGAGAAGAAGGATAACGTATTCTTTGAGCCCCATAACTAACCACGGGCCACCTCACATTCCTAGCTTTACCTTACCCTCACACACTTACCACTACTGCAAGCCTCATGCCCACATCTCACAACTTGAACACACTGTTAGTTATTCAACCATGACAGCCACATCACCCAAACACATTACACCACACTTCCCTTTTTTTTGCAGGAAAAGGTGATGCATAACCAGCGACAGCAGACCTTAACCGGCGGGAGACAAGCTCGCCTGCATCACTTCAACCCTTGGAGGAGACAGTGCTGGCCATTCTTGGCAGGGGCATGGCTGAGCCCGTGGTCAGCGGCGGGGCTCTAAAAATACAAGATGCTGGTACCCTCATACGTTATCCTCCTCATCCTACAATCTCTTCTGATTTACAATCTCCACATTGCATGCATCTCTTGCCACAACCCTACTTTTGTGTTTTTTTTAATTGCAGTCACCCAAAAAATCTAGTCTGCCCAGCCAGTGATTGAACAAGAAGAGGGAGAGGAAAGTGATGAAGAAGAAACATCGTCACTCGATTTCACACTCCCAGCCACCAGTTCCTTGAGCTCGACCTACAAGGCCATCTGCAGTGTCCCCCACTGAAAGTCAGCAACCATGCTGCAGCCACTGGGGTGGGCATTGCTTAGGAGCACTAGGATAGGCAAAGGCACATGCAAGACGGCCATTAAGGGAATGTACAAGGATGGTTAGTATATTTTTTGATGTAATGGATCCATATATGGATAAGGTTGGAATGGAAAGTTTATTTTGTGGTGGCTTTTATTTCAGCATTATGACCAAGGGGACGTTGTGATGGTCAGTAACAGAGGGAAGGGAAGGTGTGGGATTAGTTTAGAAAGGGGAATTGCAGTTGTGGTCTTCGGTACTGCAGGCGGATGATTCTATCTCGGAAATACCGGCCTCCCCCTCCTCTTCTTCTTCTTCTGCTTTTTCCTTCTCTGTTGCTTTCCTCTCCCTCCCCCTTCTGTGAGCAGCTTGTTCCCATTGCTGCCTCTGCTCCATCTCCATGTAATGCTGCAGCCCAAGGTGAACTGCAACCATGACCGGGAACAAGTGGTGTTCTCAGAGGCCTTCCTTTAAGAGCCAAAGCCTTGAAAAATGTCCACCAGCACTCCCTGCACTCTAATAACTATTTAAATGTCTTACACCAGACCACTACTCAAATAAATTATATAGGAACCAATACAAAAGCAAAAAGCAAAACTTACCTCAAAGTTGCATGTGTCCCTTTCAGTAAAGCTGGTCCATCGTGCAGCTGACTGCATGTTTAGTTGTGCTAGCTTTGGCGAGGGCCTACATTCGAATGGCAATGTCCAAAATAGCAGGCCGAGTGTTCAACAGTGTTACACGCTGATCTGCCTCATTACCATTTTTCTAGTGAACGCAAGCAATGGCATGCTGCCGACCTACTCAAAATGGCCACTGTCGCGAAACGGAAGTGGGCACAAGCGGGGCAGCCGTCATGTTTTTGCCAAAACCCCCGGCCTTTAACAGCCGAGGCTCAGGTGCCAAATTTCACGGCCGTGGTGTTAGGCAGAGGGATTCCACTCTTTTGGGCATTGGCACTAGTCCTGGGAAGGCAGTACCTATTCCGCAAGAATGGGCTATATATAAACAGGGAGTGTGCTAAAGTACTGGCAAAATGGTTAAATAGGGAAGTGATGAGGTATTTAAACTAGGAAAGCGGGAGGCGGGGGAAGATAAAACCGACCAGGATCAGCTAATAGTGAAGGGAGAAATAAATGTTTGAGGATAATATTTATTCAGAAGACAATTTAGCAAGAGGGATATGGAGTCGTATAGTACAATCGAATGGACTGGTTTTAATCAGGGGAAAGACTGAAGTAAAGGTAGGGGGTAACAGACAGAAATCTTGGGAAAAGGAGTAATGTTAAAAAAAAATTATTTTTAAAAGGTTAAAATGCTTGTATTGCACTCCGTAGAATGTGGGAAATAAATTGGGTGAACTGGCAGGAAGATCTAGACTTAGTAGCATTAACAGAAATCTGGCTTCAAACTGGACAAGAAATAGAGTAAAAAGTGCAAGCACACAACTTGTAACATCTATGTTGTTTCTTTCTTAATGTCTCTACAAAATACATGCAAGGAGACATTACAGAGTCCTTTACAAAGTCACAAAGACCAGGCTGTCCGTCCTCTACAATTTTATGATTAGAGCAGCACCAGAAGAATTGCTAGTCCTTAGTCCAGACCTCCAAGATTCTGTCAGGAACAGAGGAGTTGCTGCAGCTGCGTGTTAACATTCTGTATTAATCCAACATGTCCATACAGAATAGCAGTGGTAAAGCTTCCTGCTCCACTTCTGCCTGTGAAAGTCTCTCACAGATGGCACTGTTTCCTGAAGTGTGCATCTTGTACATACAGGGGCTGAAATTCAGGTCCCCAAAAAGGCCACTTACTGCCAGAAAGCAGCGGCCAGGCGGCGGAGTCGACTTCCAGTCCAATGGCCGCCAGCGAAATTCACCTGGGGGATTTTTCTGGTGTTCACCACTTCCGCCCTGCTGCTGCCGACCGTCCAAAGTGCGTCAACAAAGGGGGCACCGCCGATCTCCCGCACACCTCCTGCAAAGTTTAGTGCGAGAAACCTTAATCTGCCAAGCAGTGCCCCCGACAGCTTTTTCTGTCGGTGCACCTTTCTTTCACTCAATGCCACGGCAGCATGGCGGCCCTTCAAGGGGAGGGGGGAGGAGCGGCAGGGGCACTACCAGGGCCGTTGTGTGTTTTTTTGGTGGCGGACTTCCAGAGCGGTCGGCCAACTATGCCCTCAGGCTGCTGGCCCAGACGAAACCCTCCCTGGTGGCCCAGTGGACTGATGTTTCTGAATGCCAAAGGCTCTCCCCTTTAACAACGCACACGCGTTGTGATGTCATCACCACTCCGTTGCTGACTGACAGCGTCAGAGTCTCCGTTCCACCTCCACTTCTGCCCCCATTATGATTGACTTCCGGTCTGCCAGGAAAAAAACGCCAAAGACCTGAATTTTGCGAAAGAGTCTACCTCATCCCAAGTGGCGCAAAAAAGCGGAAGGTGCAACCCGTTTCGGGCGAAGATCAATTTTGTCCCCATAAAGTTCAAGTGCATGTCTGGCTGAACCAGGATTGCTTTAGCATGCACATGACGTTGGGGAAATTTGGTGCCCAGTGCAATTTCTTCTAACCATCATCGTGAAATCCATTAGGCATTTGCCCTTGTTACAGTTGCCTCTGACTGAACTTTGTCATTTGAACAGCTAATATGCAAAAAATACTCTCTAAACATCAACCACAATTTGCTTCAGATTTGTTCACGTCTGTTTATAAAACACAAGGTGTCACAAAGATTCTGCTTCTGCAGTGTTAATCTGTACTACTGCTGCCTTTAACTAGTTTTTAAATGATGGTTTCAACATCTTGCCGCCATTCAGGAGCCTTTAGCTGCTCTGCCAAAGCTTTCATTCAGTGGCAGTGAAACTGCCGACATCCACAATTAGCCAAAATTACAATCGTGTAACAATTTCCAGCTGTCTTTCTAAATGGAACAGTCGTTGTCATTATTGTAGTTAGAGAAGGCAAAAAAAACGAAGAGAAGGCGTGGTGGGAAGTAGGTGACCAGTGCACTAGTATTAGTCATTTTTCTCCATGACTGATCACAATACATCTAAAGCTTCTGCAAATGTAACTTGCAATTTAGGGGCCTGTCTAATAGCAGGTTCAACTTACGTTACTGCTCTGTAAAGTTCACTGATAATTAAAAGGCAGCGTGAAAAGAAAGGGAAGGCAGTACATGTGCTCCCCAAATTAGGGCAGCCAGGTGTCCACTCTTTGAGCAGCAGATTTTACTCACTATAAAGTTACTGCATGATATTGTGCTTCTGGTCTGCTGAGCCTGAGAGATGAACAGAGTCCAGCAATTGCCACAGACCTTGTGAAATGAGTTGAGTTTCTTGTATTAGATGTATCTTAACCTTTCTATTGAAAGGGTCTGTTATAAAATACAAAGCCAGGTAAGGTACACTGGGCGGTACACTGGGAGCTTACCTGGGTTCCAAGTAAGGGAATGCATCACCGAACGGGTGTAAGCATACTTTGAATCTGATCATCAAACGATTTTAGATATAATCATTTAAAATAGAAAAGGAAGAAGTGAATTCCTGCTCACTTGTAACACACTTATCACATTGAGAGAGTAGATTTAACAATGGGATGGGAACACAGAAGGGTAATGTGTTTTTCGTAGTTGGTCAATAATATAGTTGATGTAGTGGGGTACAGGGATTTCTTTCCTTCTAGATTCAGGCTGTGGCTACTAATGAACTTTATTATGATTTAGGACCATTCAAAAATAGTACAAAGCTTGAAATCTGAGGTCTCCTGTGTCCTTAAGAAGCTGATGTAAAGGAGCCTGAATTCTGGGTTTGCAATTGTAAGTTCGTATTAAGGTAATAAAATAGTTTGGAAGGAACTGGAATCAACAACATTTGAAATAGGTAAGATGGTTAAGAGAAAATACTTATCTTCATGGAATTAACTCTGCTCGTTGAGACACAAGAGCCCTACTTTAGTGGTTTGCCTTAATTGTTTTGAATGAAGTGTGATCGGTAGCTTGGTAGTTTCTTACAGGAGGAAATCATTTTAACACCCAAATGGTTTGAACCCCTTGTCTATCCCCTAAAAAGAAAAGGTGAGTGGTATCACTCCACTCAGCCAATTTTATAATCTGAGTAGATACTGAATTCCTTAATCAGTCTCTGTAAATTGGGTAGTGAGATCAATAGATTGTGATATAATGGATGTCAGTCACATCTGGAGAAACCTCGTGCTCCTGTTGACTCAACCAGTATTTGTGACCGATTTTACTGCCATGGGGGCAGAGAGCAGGGGAGCAGAGAGTAGGGCACGTGTTCCTATCTTCTCCCTCTTTGTAGCATTAACGGAGGGGAATTTAAGAGTGTTTAACTTGTCAAAGAATTACAACCATGATTTGGATCAGGCCAATGAATGCCTTAAGAAATTTTAATTCAGAGAGAGCACTGCGTCATGCAAGGTGAATTCCCTTATGTTACAAATGATGCATCTAAAAAACCTACTTTAATCTCTCTGAAGTAATTTGAAGACCGCTCCCTTAACCTCATTGTTACGATGTTCAAACCGCAGTGGAGGAGGCTGGAGATTTAGGGGAGGAAGCTTTAAGTTGAAGAGTCATCACCTTTTTTTGAATAATTGTTTCTCAAAGAATGCGGTTGTCTTCTCTCACTCATTTTGTCCTCCTCTCCCAAAGATATTAGCCTCAAAATTCCACCTGAGGTCTTTTGGGGGCCAATCTCATGCGAGGTTGAATATCCCCGTATCTAGTAATTGCATCTCTGATTCCATCCCATTTTCCACGGTACGAGGTATTTGCATGGATCAAGCGGGCATCCAAGCCATTAATGGTGCATTTGGAGCCTTTGCCTCAGGAAACTCACTGTGGGATCTGACCACGGCAAAAAGGGAATATCCCAAAGAAATTGTCCTGTTTTCTTGAGAGGCGTACTGCATTTGATCATTCTGCAATTGATTGTAGGGGGGGATACCCCAGCCTCTTAAAATGTAAATGCCTCTGTCGTCCTAGCAACACTGGATGACAGGGTGCATAGGTGTCCCTTGTGCCCAGCATTATTAAGAGAGGGAAATATGTTGTTGTAATACCTATGGAATTTCTGAGGGGGAGCAAAAAGGGGCAAGGTCTGGCGTAACTGGGCCCCACCCTAAAGTCCACCCCCACCCTTCCCGATAGTGGAAGATTTATACCCCCAGATCAGGACTCTAGACTTCCTGATAGTGTAATGTGCCAAGACCTTCTGAGAACCATTACTCATACGTGTACACTAACAGTCAATATTTATAAGATATTTGACTGTGTTTGGAGGGGAGGGAGGGGGGGCAAGCAGATCCTGTCTTTACCAGATGCCCACATTTCTACCAGAGGTCACTATACAGCAAGTAGCATTGGGAACCTGCAGTGTTCCCATTCTTAAGCAGTGGCACTGAGGCCAACTGTAGCACCCTTACGGCCACCTTAACTGAGATCAGCCACTTCTACACAGACCTGGAACCCTCTTGCTCAAAGAGTATCAATCAGGACTTAATTATCCGAATGTAATTGTAAAGGCAAACTACAGGAAAAGTTTTCTGGGATTGGAGCTTTCCTCATCTTCATACTTCACCCCATAACCAGAGTCAGCATGGATTTATAAAGGGGAAGTCATGTTTGACACATTTGCTGGAATTCTTTGAGGATGTAATGAACAGGGTGGATAAGGTGAAACCTGTAGATGTGGTGTATTTGAACTTCCAGAAGGCATTTGACAAGGTGCCACATAAAAGGTTACTGCATAAGATAAAAGTTCACAAGGTTGGGGGTAATATATTGGCATGGATAGAGGATTGGCTAACTAACAGAAAACAGCAAGTCGGGATAAATGGTTCATTCTTGGGTTTGACAATCAGTAACTAGTGAGGTGCCGCAGGGATCAGTGCTGGGACCCCAACTACTTATAATCTATATTAATGATTTGGATGAAGGAACCGAGTGCAACGTAGACAAGTTTGCTGATGATACAAAGATGGGAGGAAAAGCAAAGTGGGAGGAGGACCCAAAAAACCTGCAAAATGACAGACAGGCTAAATGAGTGGGCAAAAAAATTGGCAGATGGAGTATAGTGTTGGAAAGTGTGAGGACTTGGGCAGGAAAAAAAATCGAAGAGCAAGTTATTATTTAAATGGAGAAAAATTGCAAAGTGCTGTAGTACAGCGGGATCTGGGAGTCCTGGAGATGAAACACAAAAGGATAGTATGCAGGTACAGCAAGTGATCAGGAAGGTCAATGGAATATTGGCCTTTATTGCAAAGGGGATGGAGGATAAAAGCAGGGAAGTCTTGCTACAGCTATACAGGGTATTAGTGAGGCCACACCTGGAATACTGCATACAGTTTTGGTTTCCATATTTAAGGAAGGATATACTTGCTTTGGAGGCAGTTCAGACGGTTCACTAGGTTGATTCCAAAGATGAGGGTGTTGACATGAGGAAAGTTGAGTAGGTTGGACCTCTACTCATTGGAATTCAGAAGAATGAGAGGTGATCTTATCGAAACGTATAAGATTATGAGGGGGGCCTGACAAGGTGGATGCAGAGAGGATGCTTCCATTGATAGGGGACACTAATAGTGGGCATAATCTTAGAATAAGAGGCTGCCCATTTAAAACTGAGATGAGGAGGATTTTCTTCTCTGAGGGTTGTAAATCTGTGGAATTCGCTGCCTCACCGAGAGCTGTGGAAGTTGGGTCATTGAATACATTTAAGACAGAGATAGACAGTTTCTTAACTGATGAGGGAATAAGGGGTTAGGGGGAGCTGGCAGGGAAGTGGACCCGAGTCCATGATCGGATCAGCCATGATCGTATTAAATGGTGGAGCAGGCTCGAGGGGCCATATGGCCTACTCCTGCTCCTATTTCTTATGTTCTTATGTAACCTGTTCCATTATCTTACAGCATAGTTTCATTTTGGAACTCAATCATTCAGGGATACATCACTTTTTTTTGGAAGCTGGGCCCAAATAATTGTGACAGTCATCAAATGTCCAGATAGGTTATTATTAACCCACCGCAGCAGAGAGGATATGCTAGGATGCAATAATATACTACTGTGGCTGGATGTGTAAACCCAGGTGGCTTGAACAGTCACAATATTTATTATATCTTTTTCTGTAGTCTTGGAATTGAGAAATAGTGTTCATGTCAACAGACTGAATTTGGATGAAGAATATTGCAAGGCTGTTTAATGTATTTGAGAAATCCCAGTAGCATCATTTTTTCTTCTCTCCCTTAGACTGGTGCCATGGTCCCTCTCCTGCCTGCTCCATATAATAGCACTGTTTCTTCTAATCTCATTCCTGCAGAGATTATGGAAACATAACTAAAAGACAGGGTTATTCCAGCTTCCCTTGTACTCTGAAACAAGTTAATTGTCTACATTGTTAATAGCCCACTTTCAGACATGAGGCAATGAGAACAGCCCCACCCCCTCCATTCCCTAGTATTCCTCCTAACTCTCTCAATGAGAAGGCAGCCAGACTGCAGCAGCATTATTTAACTGAGGAACCTTGGGTGGCAGAGAAGAATAATATGGGAGAACTTCAAATAGAAGGGAGGACTCCAAAGCATAATGAAAATGATGAGTAACTCAACAGTCAAGACCCATGTCTCTTCAAGATGACCTCATTCGTGTTTACAACTGGGAGGAAGGTCAGAGAAGAATTTTGATTATATGCAGATGAAAAGATAGGGGAGCTTGGCCTCAATTTTTGTCTGATAATATTTCATGAAGCGTTTCGGGGTGTTTTTCTATGTTAAAGGCACTTTGGAAGTTGCTGTTTATATTTTTCCTTCTGATTCATACTCACTTTTGAAGAGAAATACAGAAAAATTACAATCCTTTTTTTTCAAAAATAAAAATTAAAAACATGGAGCTCTAAGAATTAGAAAATACAGATCCAGTTAAGTCGGCCAGTTAGAATTGAAAACTGGGTACGGATTACACTACAGAATATCATTTTAAACTATAGAATGGATCTGTACTCATGACCAATCATAACTGTAAAAATTAATTTGAGGAAAAAATACAGAAAATGAGAATGTGTAATAAAGA
Source organism: Pristiophorus japonicus (assembly GCF_044704955.1). Taxonomy (NCBI): domain Eukaryota; kingdom Metazoa; phylum Chordata; class Chondrichthyes; family Pristiophoridae; genus Pristiophorus; species Pristiophorus japonicus. Next base: position 189,322,188 of record NC_091983.1, read on the forward strand.
GGGATTTTTGACCCAGTGATGACGAAGGAACGGCGATATCTGTCCAAGTATATTTAATTTGATACCATACATTTGATCTGAGAAACTGTGTTACTTCATCAGGACTATTTCAGTGTTGTGCACAAAGCTCCGGCTGGTAAAGTGGTGCACTTTCCTTGTTTCACAGATCAGATCAGCTCGAAACCATCTCTCAAGTGCTGGCCGATTCATCTCTGGTTTGCCTTCACTCTGGACCTCATACTATTTACTCTTTTTCCTCCTTCAATTTCAGCATATCAGCAATCATTGTCCCCAATCCTCCAACATCAACAGGTCATCTACCATCTGCTCTCATGTAGAAAACAACATTTGGAACTAATGTCAAGCGAAATGTTGGACAGACGGCAAACCTGGCGGCTGGCTGATCCCATGTTTCAAATGGCCTCAAGATAAACACATTTCAAACAGCATAAATATTAAATATTGAGTATACTACTGTATTCTAGGAATTCATAAAGAGTGCTTAAAACAATGTGTCACTGCTCTTCCATTGTTTTAATTGGCAAGGGCGGATTGCAATTGAGTCATGCAGTGCAGAAGGCAAATTCACAATGGTTGGCAGTTATGCAATACTTGTCATCTCCCTGGATTTTGAACTTGCCACAAAACAAGTACATTATAATACCTGAGGAACTAAACTAGGTTTTGATAGTCACTTTCCCTTCAATTTTGATTTCCAGTCTACGCTAAATAGCTAATCTCTGTCAATGTGGCATTAGGAGCACAACAATTGATCTCACATGAAGAATGATCACTTGGATAAAATATTGGTGTGAGGTTGCTGCTTATGGAACCATAACTCAACAGTAGTCAGCACCTTCAGAAAAAACAAGTGAGCAAATCCACAGAAAAAACAAGTGAGCAAATCCACAAAAAAAAACATTAAGATACTAGGCTGTTCACTCCAGGAGGTAAGTAGTTGAGAAAGTTTTTACACAAGTATTTTTGGCTAATTATCACACAGATGAGATTGTGATTTTGAACTGTGCGCTTATAGATATGGCTGTCTATACCAAAGAAAATGAAAGTCTCCAACGCAATGAAAGAAAGACTTACATTTCGATAGCACCTTTCACGACCACCGGACGTCTCAAAGGGCTTTACAGCCAATGAAGTACTTCTCAAGTGTAGCTACTGTTGTCATGTGGGAAAGAGTAACTCATCCCTTGACATCATGGACAATAACAAATATTAATCACAATTACAAGTCTGAGGGGTAGGCACTTTTTTGGATTCATCCGACCACGAGACACCTTTAAGTCAATGGGCTTATAATTGAATAGAAACAGGTGTCCACTTGTTATGCATGGTCCTAATGTGCGAAAGCTGGGAGCTATCATACCATACACATCTCCTATACAACTGCTAATGGTTTGGGTATGTTCTCATAATTACTGTCAGTTGATGTACGTCGGGTGTCTTGCACTTCTTAACTATGGATTGAGTCCCACAGGCAGTTATGAGAGATTTTTCAGGGTAGCCTTTACCAGTTCAGAATTGGAGGAGCACCATGTTGGTCAGGCTACTTCTAGAGCTTGTGTGCAGTTCTGGCCACCTAAGTCATAGGAAGGATATTATTACTCTCGAGAAGCGGCAAAGATCATTCAGGTATCAAGAATTTCATTTATAAAGAGTTAAGGAAGTTGGGTTTGTTTTCTTTGGAAAGGCAGCTTAAGTTATCCAATTGAAGGGTTTAAGATTACGAAGGGGATTAATAAATTTTTCAAAACAGTGAACGGTTCAAATGAGAGATAGAAGCTAAACATTAGGAAGTTAGGAATATGAAGAGAAGTCAGAGGAAACTTTTCATCCAAAAGTTAATAGATGTGGAATAAGCTACTGTAGAACAGAACTGGAGGAGACAGTATAGACAATATAGACAGTATATACAAGTGGATACATTTAGAGAGCGAGAAGGAATTGAGAGAAAGACTTCGCAAGCATGCAGGTAAAAGTTCACCGAGGCATACAAAAGCATGGGTCTTACACTAAACATCCGTAAGACAAAGGTTCTCCACCAACCTGACCCCGCCACACAGCATTGCCCCCCGGTCATCAAAATCCTTGGACAACGTGGACCATTTTCCATACCTCGGGAGCCTATCATCAGCAAGGGCAGGCATCGATGACTAGGTCCAACATCGCCTCCAGTGTACCAGCGCAGCCTTTGGTCGCCTGAGGAAGGGTGTTTGAAGACCAGGACCTCAAATCTGGCACCAAGCTTCTGGTCTACAGGTAAGTAGTGATACCCTCCCTCCTATATGGCTCAGAGACGTGGACCATATGCAGCAGACACCTCAAAGCACTGGAGAAGTACCACCAGCGCTGCCTCCGCAAGATCCTGCAAATCCACTGGGTAGATGCACCAACGTCCGTGTTCGCGCTCAGGCCAACATCCCCAACATCGAAGCACTGACCACTTGACCAGCTCCGTTGGGTGGGCCACATCGTCCGCATGACAGACACGAGACTCCCAAAGCAAGCGCTCTACTCGGAATGGATAAGCGATCAGGGAGTAAAGGGTTATGGGGATCTTATTGAATGGCGGAGCAGGCTCAATGGGCCGAATGTTCTAATCCTGCTCCTATTTCTTAAGTTCTTATAGAACCCCTACACGGCAAGTGTGCCCCAGGTGGGCAGAGGAAACACTTCAAGGACATCCTCAAAGCCTCCTTGATAAAGTGCAACATCCCCACCGGCATCTGGGAATCCCTGGCCCAAGATCGCCCCAAGTGGAGGAAAAGCATCCGGGAGGGTGTTAAGCACCTCGCGTCTCATCGCCAAGAGCATGCAGAAATCAAGCGCAGACAGCGGAAGGAGCGTGCAGCAAAGCAGGCTCCCCAACCATCCCTTTCTTCAACCAGTGTCTGTCCCACCTGTAACAAAGACTGTAATTCCCATTTGGGACTGAATTCCCGTATTGGACTGTACAGTCACCTGAGAACTCATTTTTAGATTGGAAGCATCTTCCTCGATTTCGAGAAACTGCCTATGATGATGAAGTAAAAGTTGATTTATGAAACAGGACAAGCTGATTTGTCATTTTACTGTTCGCTACAATAGTGACTACACTTCAAAAGTAATCCATTGTTTATAAAATGCTTTGGGGGTGTCCCGAGGACGTGATAAGGCATTCTATAAATACGAGTTCTTTCTTATAGGACTTAATGACCTTTGCTTGTGCCTAAATATTCTTATCCTTGTGCTTTTATCACGCTATTCCAATGGGTTCGCAATTCTGCAAATAATGTAATCACATCTATCTAAGTTGTTCCTGTGAATTAGCCAAGTAGAGAAGTAGCAACTGTGAGGGCTTTGATCATTTCTTTTTCTAACAAAAAGAGGCATCAATCACCTCCAGTGAACAGAAAAAAATATCATATAATGGTTGGCATAGCTATGCAACACTTGCCATCTCCCTGCGTTTTGAACTTACAAAACAGAACGCAGTAAAATGGGTACATTATAACACCTGAAGAACTAAAATTGGTTTTGATAGTCACTTCCCCTTCAATTTTGTCCTTTTCACTCCTCCTCTCTGGAAATACTGGCACATTGTGGTGTACTGTTTGTATGGGCTCCAGCAGACATCTAATATGTCACCTGGATGTCTATTCTTGCGCTACTATAAGACAGGAAACATTAGCTGCCTATTCAACTATTTGTGGGGGGGGGGGGGGGGGCGGGGGGTCACAGCAAAGTCCATGCGTGTGCTAGCGTTTATGATTTAACAGCACCCCATAATAAAAAGCCTGCCTGAGGGCAACTATAGTCTTATGTAAAAACTGGCTTTTACTCAAGTCTGTTCTGTAAAGCTCTATTTTCAAACTATCAAATGAAACTTCACGTTATATTTAACCACTGAACACTCAATTCCTTGCACAAATTCAATTTTAATGGATGTGCAAAAATGTGATTTTGGCAGGATTAAAAATTATATATATTTTAAATTCTTCGCATTTTTGAAAGAAAGCTGGTCAGAATATTATGTAATTAAAAAAAAATGAAATGGTAGTCTACTTAATAGTAGAGAAACATAAAAAAAAATTTTTTTTTAAAGAAAAAACACTAAGAATATGAAATAAAAGACCAGGTTGACTGTTTCATTTTTTATTATCAAAAGAACTTGTCTTGTTGCATAATTAAAACAGATAACAAGAGTACTGAAGTATCACAAGTACTGCATTACATTATTTGGACAGGTGCACCAGACATTAGAAGAAAACTTTCACTGGTTAAATTTGTACAACAGGTGGACAAGCATCTACCGACCTGAAGCTTGACCAGTGCCACAAAGCAAACAAAATATTGCCTGAAGTATTTTCTGTATACAAACCACAAAGGGGCAGTGATAACAAACTAAGCTACATCCCACCAAGAAAAACATTTCATTGTACAGAAAGGTAGAGGCTGTTCATTTTCATTCAGCATATTAAGTCTTTAAACAGTCCCCATTACAATTATTTCAACATGGCAAATTAAAATGCAAAATTGTGCAGTCATCCAGCCTTCTACTCCAAAACCACACAAAAATAACCCATGAAGTGCCATGATGCAAATGATAAATGTCAACATAGTGGCTCTTCTTCCAATGGTAGCACTGGCATGCATGCTGAAATGAAGACTGCAGCCATTCATTTAGCAATGGTAAACTGATGTAGAAGTTTATAGCCCCATGTTAAAGGGCCATGTGAGAGAGGTTTACTACATTTTATGGAGGTGAGCATTTTCACTGCCCATTTGAGAAGCGAATCACAAAAGTGGGGTTAAAAAAAAGAGAACATGCATATAAATTAGCACTTGGTATCAATCATGAGCAGCACTCCCAAATTAGCTTTAAATGTTTTACTAAGATTCCAGGGCTCTTTATTCTGAGAGTAAACAGGGAATCTGTTGACCAGCAATGGCGAGTTTTAGTTCTTTGCTCACTTGTATCACAACTTATAAATCTTCCATACTTATGAAACAGCATAGCCAACAGTAAATATTCAGCTTTTCATTATTTCTTGTAACTAGTTGAAGTTAATTACAGCATTGCAGCAAGCTGATCTTTCACACAGAATTTTTTGAGAACTTGTATTTTTTTTTTAAGGCTAGCAATTGTAATCAATTATTTATTGTACATTGTGTTGGTTCAAATTGGATTTCTGAATGCCAGATTTTCTGACTGTATGTAGTTACAATTTCCTACATGCACAGGCTTTGCGCACTGTAAGCCAGAACCAAAGGCATTAACATTTTGATTTGTAGCAAAAGAAAATATAATAGATATTTTCCACGGCAGAGCTTTATTTAATAATTGGTTCGGTGAAAGCATTTCTTGGCCTTTGATGTGTGATTCCAGGCTTAGTAATAATCATTCACTATTTCCTCCCCCCACTCAAAACCAATTTTTAGCCAAAATGGTTGGATGCAGCTTTGGGAAACAAATTTGGTTCTACTGTAATCATACACTGTAATTTCCTAGGCTGCCTTTATCAGTAACTCAAACCTGTTATCTGCACATCCCATTAAAAACTCCCGTAAAACTAAGGGTATTCCGCAAACAAGGAATCCGCCTATATTTGATCAGAGAATACTTCATAGTCATCTGCACGTGCAAATCATAGATCCTGCGTCTTTTATTTAGAGGAACAGAAAGATGCCTAAAATACATGATTCTGACAAAAATCTGGAGTGTGTGCACTCATTGAAATGCAAAAACATGCTTGAAAATGGTATACAGTCTGATAATTGCAGATAAGAATTTTTCATTCCCATTATCTATAAATACAAAACAAATGTCATATGAATATATTTAAAAATACCAAATTTGCATCTAGTTCATAACCATGAATGCAAACAATTGTATTAAACAAAAATGTTTGATTTTAAGTTGGGCACCCTCTAATGCATAAAAATGTGGGATGATTTTAACAGATATAATCCCCAATAACTGGAATATACAGTTCACAGTAGCGTTTACAGTCTGCCACTAGAACTTGGAGGATAGCAAGGAGAAGGAAGGTGGAGGGAAGAGGAAGGAATGGGAGAAGGAGAGTGGAAGAGGGAGAGGGGAAAGTGTGTTTGGAAGAGATAGAGGGGAAGGGGGGGGGGGGGCGGGGGAAAGAGAGTCAAGGAGGGGGATAGAGCGAGGGAGAGAGAAAACTTTGAACCATTTCTGTAAAACTTTTGCCAGCATCATTACAAAGAATGCTATGTGTTTTCCTGTGACGAGCACAATCCTTTGGAAAGTATAAACTTGTTTCTTTCCATTTTCTCATTCTACAATTCGGTCATGGTCACTTTTGGAAATACCCCTGTTTATGTGTTAATCAGAAGGACAAATCAAGCACTACATGTTTCCACTGTTTGGCTCCTTAGAAAATATCACATTAGCATCTTACAAGAAACATGATACAAGTGGTCTTGAGAAGTTTTCATGTCGCAAGTGAGGTTTTATGACGACAGCAGAATTATAGTAGTGAGGCAAACTAGGACCAGCCCCTTATCTGGCTGTAGGATCTCTTCCTGTTTGGCTTGCAGCAGTGAGTATTTCTGGTCAAGTTGCTTCTGACGGGCTCTATGGAAGTGGAAGATAGAACTGCTCTGGCAAGTCCAGTCAGGGTGGTTTGCTTTTCTGTTTGAGCTGCCTGCTTCCTCAGTCTCTCGGCAAAGGAATGATACTAATGTGCAGGAAATTGTCTGGGTAGCTCAGATGCTCACTGAGCCACTGCAATGGTGTCTCCAGCATTGGTTCAATCCCATGAATTACCACTTGATATTGCTTCTCCACATCTAGTTCAAACACAAACAAAATCAAGTTACATACATACATAGTTATATGTAAATATCTAATTTTACAAAAATACAGAATAACTCCTAAGTGAATACTATCCATAATAATGTATGTTTATATGAGAAAACTGATGCATTAGTACAGTAATCTGGATATGGCAGCACTGAGTCTAAGTATGTCCTTAGATTACACACTTCTAATTTCAGGATTAGGCTTCAGATTTCAGTATGCATTACACATTGAAAATGTAAGCTTTGTTGTTAAAGTACATTATTGCAGGTTAATTTGCAAAGCATAACATACAAAAGTACATGTACATCATCGTAGACTTTTAAACAAACCACTTCCTACCTAGACCTGGCATTGTCTAGTTTTATCTCTGAACTCTCCACAGTATAACTTTGTACTATGCAGCTCAATAAGTTTATTTTAAAACTTGGTTTGCATTTAAAATGTTGATCAAAGCAAATTGGTCAGGGTAGCCTTGAGGAAGTGTTCATAGAGTGCATAAGGGCAGAGTTCCTTGAGCAATATATAACGGAACCAACCAGGGGGCAGGCTATCTTCGATCTGGTCCTGTGTAACGAGACATGATTAATAAACAATCTCCTAGTAAATCTTGGAATGAGTGATCCTGGCATGGTTGAATTTCAAATTCAGATGGAGGGTGAGAAAGTGGATCTCAAACCAGCGTACTAAGCTTAAATAAAGGAGACTATGAAGGTATGAGGGCTGAGTTGGCTAAAATGGATTGGGAAAATAGATTAAAGTGTAGGTCGGTTGATGAACAGTGGTGTACATTTAAGAAGATATTTCACAACTCTCAAGGAAAATATATTCCATGAGGAGGAAAGGGTGTAAAAGAAAAGATTGCCATTCGTGGCTAACTAAAGAAATAAAGGACGGTATCCAATTAAAAACAAGGACATACAAAGTGGCCAAAACTAGTGGGAGGACAGAAGATTGGGAAGCTTTTAAAAGTCAGCAAAGAATGACTAAAAAAACGATTAAGAAAGGGAAGATAGACTATGAAAGTAAACTAGCACAAAATATAAAAACAGATAGCAAGAGTTTCTATAGGTATAGAAAAAGGAAAAGAGTGGCTAAAGTAAATGTTGGTCTCTTAGAGGACGAGACCGGGGAATTAGTAATGGCAGAAACTCTGAACAAATATTTTGTATCAGTCTTTACAGTAGAGGACAATATCCTAAAGTATTCAACAGTGGATACTTTACACTATGGGGGGGGGATCACAATCACAATCACTAAGGAGGTGGTACTCAGTAAGATAATGGGACTAAAGGCAGATAAATCCCCTAAACCTGATGGCTTGCATCCTGGAGTCTTAAGAGAAGTAGCGACAGGGATAGTGGATGCATTGGTTGTAACTTACCAAGATAACGTCCCAGCAGATTGGAAAACTGCAAATGTAACGCCCCTATTTAAAAAAGGAGGCAGACAAAAAGCAGGGAACCATAGACCAGTTAGCCTAACATCTGTGGTTGGGAAGATGTTGGAGTCCATTATTAAAGAAGCAGTAGCAGGACATTTGGAAAAGCAAAAATCGGTCAGGCAGAGTCAGCATGGATTTATGAAGGGGAAGTCATGTTTGACAAATTTGCTGGAATTCTTTGTAACGAACAGGGTGGATAAAGGGGAACCAGTGGATGTGATGTATTTGGATTTCCAGAAGCCACATAAAAGGTTACTGCACAAGATAAAAGTTCACGGGGTTGGGGGTGATATATTAGCATGGATAGAGGATTGGCTAACTAACAGAAATGAGAGAGTAGGAATAAATAGTTAATTCTCGGGTTGGCAATCAGTAACTAGTGGGGTGCTGCAGGCATCAGTGCTGGGACCCCAACTATTTACAATCGATATTAACGACTTGGAAGAAAGGACCTAGTGTAACGTAGCCAAGTTTGCTGACGATACAAAGACGGGAGGAAAAGAAATGTGTGAGGAGGACACACAAAATCCGCAAAAGGACATAAGACAGGCTAAGTGAGTGGGCAAAAATTTGGCAGATGGAGTATAATGTTGGAAAATGTGAGGTCATGTACTTTGGCAGAAAAAAATCAAAGGACAAGTTATTATTTAAATGGAGAAAAATTGCAAAGTGCTGCAGTACATTGGACCTGGGGTACTTCTGCATGAAACACAAAAGGTTAGTATGCAGGCACAGCAAATGATCAGGAAGGCCAATGGAATCTTGACTTTTATTGCAAAGGGGATGGAGTATAAAAGCAGGGAAGCCTTGCTACAGTTATACAGGGTATTGCTGAGGCTAGACCTGGAATACTGCACAGTTTTGGTTTCCATAATTTCAAAAGGATATACTTGAAGCAGTTCAGAGAAGGTTCACTAGGTTGATTCTGGAGATGAGGGGGTTGACTTATGAGGAAAGGTTGAGTAGGTTGGGCCTCTACTCATTGGAATTCAGAAGAATGAGGGGTGATGTTATCGAAACGTATTAGATTATGAGGGGGCTTGACAAGGTGGATGCAGAGAGGATGTTTGATAGGGGAGACTAGAACTAGGGGGCATAATCTTAGAATAAGCGGCTGCCCATTTAAAACTGAGATGAGGAGGAATTTCTTCTCTCAGAGGGTTGTAAATCTGTGAAATTCACTGCCTCAGAGAGCTGTGGAAGCTGGGACATTGAATACATTTAAGACAGAGATAGACAGTTTCTTAACCGATAAGGGATTAAGGGGTTATGGGGAGCAGGCAGGGAAATGGACCTGAGTCCATGATCGGATCGTATTAAATGGCGGAGCAGGCTCGAGGGGCCGTATGGCCTAATCCTGCTCCTATTTATGTTATACAACTGCCAAGTAATGTTAGAAAAGTGATGGTGGTAATACTTGGTGCAAAGTCCACACTGAGCTTACATGCACATGTGTAAGTCAAAACTGTAATGTACAAGGACAACTAGATATGTCAACCATTTCAATTCAATCAGTGTCAGAAGATGGTCCGTTTGGGTGGGTATAGGGGAACCACAAGCTCTCCATTGCTTAAACATGGGAACATTAACAAATTGAACGTGCAGACAACTACTCACAGTAGATGAGACTTGCAAAAAATGCTTTAACTTACATTTTCTCCAGAATTAGTGGGAAATTGAAAACAGAATACCAGACAAGCTATACAGCTGTGTTAAAAGTCTGGACAGTTTTGTTTGGGTTCTGACAAATGCTTAACCTTTATTCTATTCATCAGTAAAAATCTATTTAATTGAATCCATCTACATGAAAAACCACAGGCTGACGTCTGTAGCCCATACATCACGGTGAAAGATTTTGCCATGGCAATTGCAGTAATAGCCAGTGGGTCAGGTCAAAGAGGATTAACCAAGTCAGGATACACCAAAGAGAGACATCAAACACTCATTTTAAAAGGGCAATTAATCTTGAAAGAAAACTTGGCCTAATGTTTCCTGGTGAATGAGATCTCAATCTTACGAGCAATACATGATGTAGCAGTAAAACAAATATATATACACAAGGTTCAAGAGCTTTCATCCTGTGATAGCGAACAAACGGAGTGTTGTTTATCATAAAAACGCAAATCCACAAAGGAGTACACATTAAGCAAATTTGTATCAAATTTTACAGGGATAGTCGAAGTGCAGGCCTGCATACAGAATTGATTAAAAATAAATCAAATGCCACTTTCTCTTTTCTTCTCTACCCCAATTCTTTCAAAAGGTCAAACATTTTGAAGGCCGTGTTATCCCAGATGTCTTTCAGGTTGCTATTGGATCAGCAAAGGCCAATTCTGATTAGTGACCATCTTTTTTTGATGTCATGTCCACAGTACACAACACATGGAGAAAAATAAGACTTTGTGAGGTTTCTGATCAGCATTCATGCCATCAGGTTGAATTGTTTGCCAAACATGATTACAGGCAAGAAAATACATAAATACATACAAACACCTGGCCCAAATGACCATCCTTCATGTGCACACCTAGATGGGATAATGGGAGGCTAATCGATTGTATGGGGTATCACAGCCACGCTTGATCCTATCCTCATCTGACATTTATGTATGCAGCAATTAAGAGCTGGAACATTGACTGAATGTTCCCTTGCTAATCCAGAGGAATGAGGTCAATTCTAACACTTGCCATCACCCTGGATAAGACCAGTTAACTCAGCATAGACCAGGGTTCAAATCTGGAACTTTCCTGATCTGTATGGCTCAGGTATTCACTACCTCAACCAGCTGGCTCAAGAAAAGACCCCCAAACATTATTGGATTTAGAGAGAACAAATTATTTTTGAAATCCACCTTGGACCACTGGGTTGTGGAGGTGGAGTTGCAAGGAATTAACGTATACAGCTGTACAAGGGAAAATCCAGAAAGTTCTTTAACTTCCATCTCTCTCCCACTTGTCAAAGTGCTATTGCAATTGCTGAATTGTGTCATTGTTACCAGTTATTATTCAATATACCCTGTTCTATGTACATAACCATCTATGGAGTTTTGTCCAGATGTTGTTCTGTAATCAGCGTACTAAGCTTAAATAAAGGAGACTATGAAGGTATGAGGGCTGAGTTGGCTAAAGTGGACTGGGAAAATAGATTAAAGTGTAGGATGGTGTACATTTAAGGCGATATTTCACAATTCTCAAGAAAAATATATTCCAGTGAGGAGGAAAGGACGCAAGAAAAAAGATAGCCATCCTGGTTAACTAGAGAAATAAAGGACGGTATCCAATTAACAAGGGCATACAATGTGGCCAAAACTAGTGTGAGGACTGAAGATTGGGAAGTGTTTAAAAGCCAACAAAGAATGACTAAAAAAAATGATTAAGAAAGGGAAGATAGACTATGAAAGTAAACTAGCACAAAATATAACTGCAAATGTAACGCCCCTATTTAAAACGATAAGGGAATAAGGGGTTATGGAGAGCGGGCAGGGAAGTGGACCTGAGTCCATGATCGGATCAGCCATGATCGTATTAAATGGCAGAGCAGGCTCGAGGGGCCGTATAGCTGACCCCTGCTCCTATTTCTTCTGTTCTTATCAGATGCTTACGTCTTCATAATTGGCAACAGCACAAAATTAGTCTAGTCAGTGGGGAGAGGCAGAGAACTCCTATATAACATATAAATATAGATATAAATATAAAATCCAGCACAAAAAGTTAAAAAAAAAAAATGATTTCTCTTATGTTTGAACTATTACATTTATTCAATGATGGTTTTCACATTTAACATGGGATTTAGAAACAATTTATATTTATACAACAGAAATAGTGTTTCGCTGAAAAAGGACAGTTGGTGAAACACAGAAACATAGAAACATAGAAAATAGGTGCAGGAGTAGGCCATTCGGCCCTTCGAGCCTGCACTGCCATTCAATGAGTTCATGGCTGAACAGATGTTCAAAAATTTAAGGCAAGTGGTGTACAGAATTTAGAAATATCTTGTACAAATGACCTAGATTGGAAGGGAAGAGAGAATGGAGGGTGGAATGCAGCTCACTGATTAGATTCATTTGAGTTATTTGGAGTGGCTTCGGTGCTGATGCATTTCTCTGGAGCTGAATTTTTTGTTTAATCTGTGTAAAGTTAAGCCCATTAGTGATATTGCACCAATGTTCATTTAGCTGTAAACATGATAATTGATTAGGGAAAAGATATAAATCATACCAAAGAGTAGTGTAAATAGGTTCAGAACAAAACCCGACATCCAGTGTGTAAACATCAGAAACTGCCAACTCAACAAAAGAAAAGAAAATTAATACCATGGGAAACCCTTTGAAAAGAATTGGCAGGAAGCCCAGCCAGTAGCCATGGACTATTTTTATTTTAAACCAAATGCACTTGCTGATATCAGGAACCCAGCGTTAGAAATGTCACTGGCTCGGTCAGACACAATTGTAGGAATGGATATGAAGTACTGACAACTATGCATCCTGGTCACGAGCTAAGCAGTTCAAATTCAGAGTAAAGAACTGAAAAAAACTGCAAGATGAGGATCTGGTAACCAGACCAGTTGGAAGAATACGGTTGGTTGGTAGGTCAGCCAGTGAAAATGGCAAATGAAGACCTTGCACATGGAGTAGAGCAGGTCAAAGATGAATTCAAAGTCAGGAAGGAATAAACAAATAAACAAACTTTTAAGCAAAGTTAATGTTTCAGGTTGACGACCTTTCACCAGAACTGGAAAAAGCTGGAGATGTAATAGGTTTTAAGTAAGTACAGAGACAGGGAAAGGGAGGAGGGGAAGAAAGAACAAAAGAGTAGGTTCTGTCCTCCCCTCCCCTTTAAGCACTTAATTGGCTGTGCAGCTCTTTGGTATATCCGAAGGACATGGAAGCAGCTGTAAAAAAATGCTAATTATTCCTTCCTTGCTCTGTGACAAGCTTCCATGCAGAAAATTGGAAAAAGTCCATGGAGGACCTGACAAAGATACCAAAAATTCTTAAGGTTTCACCACGGAACAGTTGTCACCTTGGTCCTCATCAACATCATAATCATTTTGTGTTGCTTTCTAGTGCATGGTTAACAGAGATATCATCAGCCGGTAGGAGGTGAGAACAGGATAATAGTCTACGGTGGGATGGTCCATAGATGGGATCATGCATAACATATTTGTTGCCTTTGATAAGAGGCGATTAATAAAACCTTGATGATTGGGGTAGTTTACGCTCATATCCCTCCGTTCTCGAGGATGATATACCATTCACTCCTGTAGCTCAGTTATTGCACCAGTTGCAACTTCAGTTAATCTACAAAGCTTATTGGGGAGGGGAAATGAAAGCTCAGAACGAGTAGCTACAGAAAAATATTCAATTTGAAAAAATTGAGGGTCACAAGGCGCGGCACGGTGGCCCCGACCTGCAAGGACCATCAGCAGGTCGACGCTTTCAAAGAAGCAGTGTGCGGCCCAACCCGGCATTCGGCGCGGCGACCCTGACCTACTTCACTTCAAGGTACAGCGTGTGCTGTACCTTGGTGAATCGCTGTGAAGAGAGCGACTAGATTGGACGTCACCAAGGTCCAGGTCGGTGATTGGAGCGTGGGCAGGTACAGCAGGAGTGGCATGGTTGGGCGCAGGAGCAGCGAGTGATTGGGGCCCAGAAGAGATGAGGGCCCAGGGGCAGCACTGGCCCGCCCACATTGCAATATGTGTGCTCACTAAGTCTGTGCAGCAGAGCTGGTCTCCAGTCGTCTTGGTTAATCCTTCAAGATGTAATTCGGGATCTGGAATATTAGGTCCTTCATTGAAACACCTGTGAACTCATCCCTTTTTGGCGTGGAAGCAAGTCATCGATACAAGGGACCGCCTATGATGATGATGATGTTACAATTTACTCGGAAACTGATTATAATTGAAGTATTCTATATATATGTTTGGATCAGAGCCATTTATGTGTGGTGAGTAGCCTGTGGTGAAGTTCCAAGCTTTCCTTTGTCACGACCAAATGATGATTTAGGTTGTGGTAACTATTAAGTATGTGAATAATATTTTAACTGATGCTTTTTTCTTCCCTCTCCTCTACTATAGTACGAAATAAATAGTGTGATAACAGTCTAAAATATTGTGGCATGATTATTATTCCAGTAAGGATATGCCAAACTCAAGTGTAAAACACTTTGCCTCTTGAATTTTATCATAAATGACTCCATGGTTGAAAAGCAACCCGTGAATTTATCACACAATCAATCCTGAATGTCTAAACATGGAAATCCAAGTAGATAAATTAGACTCGCAAGGCAAGTAAAATAAAATCCTATCTAAATGAGCAGCCTCGAGAAAGAACTCAGCTTTGTTTAAAATAAACTTATCCTGCAACTTCCATGTGAAGACATCTGCGGTGTATGGCACATAATCTTTAGAAATTAGGTTTCTAAAAGATATTTCTAAAGATCACTGATGGGAAATTCCATAAGAGAATAACTGAATATGAAAAAATTGAGATTGGATAAATGAGACTTAACTTTTACTCAAGACTGTGATAAGAACTGAAAAATAGTGATGATAAGTTACAAACTCTGCAAGAGACAAACCAGAATGGATGGCAGATGAAGGAACAATAAGTAAAGTACAATTCTTAGGATGAGTATTTAATCTATTGTCCGTGGCTGTCCTTCTCTTTTAGGACATAAGAAATAGGAGCAAGAGTAGGCCATACGGCCTCTTTTCTACACCCCTCACTCTACTCATCCCCAGAGATGTAATGTGCAGTTTATCACCTACAAATGATTTCTCAGCAAATCTCTAGCTGGATGTCTCTACCTGGACTGTAGCGGTTCAAGGCAGCGGCTCACCACCTTCTTCTTAAGGCCAATAAGGGATGGGCAATAAATGTCCAGGATTAAGCCTTTCCACACAACAAAAACAGAGATAACATGTTGGCTACCAGAGAGCTGCCACCAGCACAAAATTGACACCCCAAAAAACTAAAATAAATCCCTGTGTATTCTGTTATGAACAAATACTAACAATTGATCTAACCCATCCATTACATAAAAGTTGAAATCACTTACATAAGAACATAAGAATTAGGAACAGGAGTAGGCCATCTAGCCCCTCGAGCCTGCTCCGCCATTCAACAAGATCATGGTGGATCTGGCCGTGGACTCAGCTCCACTTACCCGCCCGCTCCCCATAACCCTTAATTCCCTTATTGGTTAAAAATCTATCCAGGTATTATATTAGATCTCCTTGGCATTACTCAGCGAATAAGTTAAGCTTTTTCCAAAGAGATGGATGAAAAGTGCACATTTCCATTGAAAGAATCTGAGAAGAAGTTTTCAGGCTATCTTTTCAGCAACATGGAAGCGATTTTTGATTGGTCCTTGAAAAATATTTTTTTCTTTACAAATAAAGGAAAATGTTACCTCACATACCACAAAATTAACAGTATGCATGCAATACAGAGGAACAACTCTAACTTCATTGTCTATCTGTTTAGGCTGTGGCTTATTTTATAGTGAAGGATATATTTTTAAAATTGATGCGTTCCAGGATGTGGGATTTCGCTGGCAAGGCCTGCATTTATCGCCCATCCCTTACTGCCCTTAAGAAGGAGCTGATGAGCCGCCTTCTTGAACCGCTGCAGTCCATGTGGTGATGGTACTCCCACAGTGCTGCTAAGGAGGGAGTTCCAGGATTTTGACCCAGCGACGATGAAGGAACGGCGATATATTTCCAAGTCAGGATGATGTGTAAATTAGAGGAGAACTTGCAGGTGCTGCCCGTTACTTCTATGTAGTTGAGGTCGTGGGTTTTGGAGGTGCTGTCGAAGAGGCCTTGGTGAGGTGCTGCTGAGCATTTTATAGGTGGTACACACAAGGCAAGTGGAGAGTATTCTATCACACTCCTGATTTGTGCCTTGTGGATGGTGGAAAGGCTTTGGGGAGTCAGGAGGTGAGACACTTGATGCAGAATACCCAGCCTCTAACCCACTCTTGTTGCACAGTGTTTATGTGGCTGGTCCAGTTAAGTTTCTGGTCAATTGTGACTCCCAGGATGTTGATGGTGGGGGATTCAGCGATGGTAATGCCATTGAATATCAAGGGGAGGTGGTTAGACTCTCACTTGTTGGAGATGGTCATTACCTGGCACTTAAGTGGCAGGTAACATTTGCGTCACACATCAGCCCAAACCTGAATGTCGTCCAAGTCTTGCTGCATGCAGACATGGGCTGCTTCATTTTCTGAGGAGTTGCGAATGGCACTGAACAAATCAGCAAACATACCCACTTCTGACTTTATAATGGAGGGAAGGTCATTGATGAAGCAGCTGAAGATGGTTGAGCCTGAGAAACTCCTGCAGCGATGTCCTGGGGCTGAAATGATTGACCCCCAACTTCCACAATCATTTTTCTTTGTGCTAGGTATGACTCCAGCCAGTGGAGAGATTTTCCCCTGATTTCCATTGACTTCAATTTTACTAGGGCTCTTTGCTGCCACACTTGTTCACATGCTGCCTTGATGTCAAGAGCAGTCACTCTCACCTCTCGAATTCAGCACTTTTGTCCATGTTTGGATCGAGGCTGTAATGAGGTCTGGAGCAGAGTGGTCCTGGCGGAACCTAAACTGACATTGGTGAGCAGGTTATTGGTAAGTGCCACTTGACAACACTGTCTATGACACCTTCCATCAATTTTTTGAGAGTAGACTGATGGAGCGGTAATTGGCGGATTGAATTTGTCCTGCTTTTTGTGGACAGGACATATCTGGGCAGTTTCCACATTGTCGGATAGATGCCAGTGTTGTAGCTGTACTGGAACAGCTTGACTAGAGGCATGGCTAGTTCTGAAGCACAAGTCTTCAGTACGATAATCGGAATGTTGTCGGGGCCCATAGCCTTTGTTGTATCCAGTGCGCTCAGTCGTTTGATATCACGTGGAGTGAATCGAATTGGCTGAGGACTGGCTTCTGTGATGGTGGGGACCTCAGGAGGTGGCCGATATGGATCATCCATTCGACACTTCGGGCTGAAGATGGTTGCAAATGCTTCAAGCTTTGTCTTTTGCACTTAAATTATAACATTTAGTTTAATCTTTTCTTATTTGTAGCTTTCTTTATCAAATATTTCTGTAAAAGTACTTAGTATATTTAAGCAGAATTTTATTTTACAGAAACACTTCAAATTCAAAACTGTCATTCAGTCCCTTTCTCCAAAAGTAAATAATGGTGCAGTCCTTCTAAACCTTGCAACCTGCTTATGAGGTATGTTGTTTTTAGATGTCCTTGTGCTTACCTTCCCTTGCATTCCTACCTTCCCTACCCCTATAATTATGATTTGTTGCTGTTTCATAAATATGAAATTTGAGCCAAACGCATGACATACTTTGCACATCAAGCGTGATATTTATATAATCCACTCTGTGCCACTGCACATGGCAACTTAGATGCCACAATGTTTTCCAAAGATTGTGTTAAAATATGTAATGCAAATTTTTAAAATTTTACTGTGAAGTTGTCTCCCTTTAAGACCACAAGGTCCAATTGTTAAGTAAACAGAACCTCAGATCTTTTGAAACAATTTTTGTTTAGTCAGAGAACTTTATAAATTGGAACTTTTTTGGCGATTTCACATTCTAGATGTGAAGCATTTTAAGGTTGTTTTGTACCTGTAACATCAAGCGACATCTGAATATATGTACTTTTTCATCATATTAAAGATTTGTTTGAGTATGTCTTGCAGTATTGCCCACAATAAGTTGAATATATTGTTTTTTTAAAGGACAAGAGTACTATACAATGTAATACACAATTTTTATTCTTCTGGGAGGGTAGGGCTGGGTCCTGTTAAGAGTAGAATGTTGAATTGTTAAATAAACAGCCACAAATCAATCATGTTGTTTACTGATGGAAATATTTAAATTTCAGGCTGCAGGCGAGAATCAACCAGCATTAAAGTGTGATTGCTAAATTCAATCCAAGCCTGTAGACATTATGACTTCTGTATCAATGCATTTTCTGTTGCTTTGCGTGTGGCAATCAATTTGCTCTTAAATACTTTTTTTTTGGAGTGAGACAAAAGATTTACATATAGACAGTTATGATGAACAAAATGATTGTTACAAAATCATTGGTGGGGACGTTCGCTAATGATTGCACAGTGTTGAGATCCATTCGCAACTTTTCAGAGAATGAAGCAGTCCATGCTCGAATGCACAGCCTGGACGACATTCAGGCTTGGGCTAATAAGTGGCAACTAATATTCGCACCACACAAATGCCAGGCAATGACCATCTCCAAAAAGACAGAGTCTAACCACCACCACTACCATGGAGTGTTTCACCTCCTGCCTCTCCAAGGTTTTTGCGCCATTTACAAGGCACAAGTCAGGAGTGTGATGGGATACTCTCCACTTGCCTGGATGAGAGCAGCTACAACAACACAAGATGTTTGACACCATCCAGGACAAAACAGCTCATTTGATTGGCACACCATCCACCACCTTAAACATTCACTCCCTCCACCACCGGTGCACCGTGGCTGCAGTGTGTACCATCTACAAGATGCACTGCAGGAACTTGCCAAGGATTCTTCCAAATCTGCGACCGCTACCATCTAGAATGACAAGGGCAGCACCTGCAAGTTCCCCTCCAAGTTACACACCATCCTGACTTGGGAATATATCGCCATTCCTTCATCATCATGGAGTCAAAATCCTAGAACTTCCTCCCTAACAGCACCGTAGGAGTTCACCTCACGGACTGCAGCAGTTCAAGGCAGCGGCTCACCACCACCTTCTCCAGGGCAATTGGCGATGGGCAATAAATGCTGGCCTTCCAGCGACGCCCACATCCCAGGAACGAATAAATAAAAACAAGCAACAGCAATCTACTGAAAAAGTCAAACCAACAAAGCAACATGAATAATGTAACTACACTAAAACAAACCAGCACAAGTCAGTAAACCTGCGATACATTCTGGGAGTTAGCTGTTGCACTTCCAAAACAGAAAAACTTTCTATGATCTCAGAAATAGCCTACTTTATCAGAAAAGTTCTACTGTAAAAGTGAATTTGTTTTGGGCTTCACAACTGAACTTCCAATTATTTGTTTGCATACTATGTGGTGTCTGCTGTTTTATTTCTACTGTGAATCCATTTGGAGGAACAGCGATTACTCTTTACAGGAAAGCACTGAACACAGTAGTAATTGTAAAGAAATGATGTGAGTGATATGGTTCGTCTGTTCCAGTGTTCACCTACACCATTAAATAATCTCTATGGTATTGCACAACAGAGCCATCGGTAGGTATGTTTTGCTAATACTGAGATCAGTGGAGATACTACAGATATAATGTCTTATATTATATTAATAAAGCCATTAATATCTCCATCCACAAAACAATGCCTTTGACTGCCAACCAATTCAATGTTTGGTTTACTCATTAACATACAGAAATTGTTACAGGACAGTAAATGATGTCAGGCAGGGCTGGATGCTGAGGTAACATTGGAAGATTTGAATTACTGAGTAATGTGGGTATAATTTCCCTGAAAGAATTTCAATCTTTATTTTATGTTTCCTTAAAGTTATTTTGCTTCTTACCCTATTATTTCTTCTGAAACTTGAATACTGTATTCAGTTTTTCCATTCACTGTACTTTTCCATTACTTCTTTCTATTACTATTTATTCTTAACTTGAAAAATTAATGATCCTATTGTCTCTTCCCTTTGTTAAATGCTCTCTTTAGAGCTCCTCTGATGGCTCACTTGGTAAAGGCTACGAGTAATTGAGTCATACAGACCAGAAGATTCCAGATTTAATTTCTAGTCTGTGCTCAGTGAACTGATCTTAGTCAAGGTGGCAGTAGGGGTCGTGCAATCGGCTTCAGCACCCATGACCCAATGGCCTCCTTCTGCACTCTAAGATTCTATGAAGGAAGACACATAACTCATGATCAGAGATATACTTTTTTCCCCCTCAGTGTCCCTGAAACTCCTTGAAGTTGGAGGCACTCATCGTATTTCCTACAGTCTATGTCGAACACTTTCATGAACTATGTCAAGTGGTTCTCAAAAGAATTTTTAAAACTTGGAGCGGGGGTTTACATTCCATTCAAAATGTTGAGTCCTACGAGTAGGGATTAACAATTTTTCTGTACAAGTAGGAAATGCAGTATCTCATATGCACAACATTATACAAAATGTAACAAAAGTATGCTTTGGAATTTTCTTTTTAATTGTGCAGTGGAGAATAGCAGCCCAGAATACAAAGTTGTTACAGTAATCTGTGGTCAGTCAATGAGGACAGAGTGAAGGAGTGTGGATCCACATTTGTTACTAGGACTTGACTGGAATTGGGAGGTTTGTTTGATTTGACTTTATCTGTTTTGTCGATTGGCTGTGTCATGCCTGCGCATTTGGTTTGCAAGCATTTATTACCTCAAAACTTTTTTCTCTTAGCCTGAAGGCCGTGACTTATGCTGTGCTACATTTTCCTGGGTGGTAATAGTCTTCAAACAGCATGCCCAATAGTTATTCTTCATAAATATGACTTGAACTGTGATTGCCAGTTGGCCACTCAAAGGGGTCACACCATTACTGTGAATGCTTTTCACCCAACACTTCCAGAAGAGTGATTGGTCAGCAACCAGGAGTGGGAATTCTGGCTAATTTTTTCCATCCCTTGGTCTGGAAAAGCAAATCGTCAGCATAGATTATAAATTCAAACTCCTGGTATGCGCTTGAGCACAGGCCCTTCAGATTCAGAGCCAAACATGCTATCAATTGAGTCAAGCTGGCAAGAAGAAAAGTAAATATCCTTTTACTCTGCCTGAGTAAATACAAAAGCAAAATACTGCAGATGCTGGAAATCTGAAATAAAAACAGAAAATGCTGGAAATACTCAGCAAGTCAGGCAACATCTGTGGAGCGAGAAACAGAGTTAATGTTTCAGGTCAATGACCCTTCGTCAGAACTGGAAAATGTTAGAGATGCAACAGGTTTTTAAACAAGTGTTTTTATCATAAAAGTAAATACTCCATTTCATTCTGGTTAGTCTAAGCTTGAATTGAACCATTTGACTACCCTATACCCAGAACAATTAGTCTACCCCTCCTTTAGCTCAGAAGAAGGAATTTACAATCAGATGACCAACACACATAAATGAGACAATTTTGTTAAGGCTAGTTTCTACACATATGGCAGTGCAGTATACATATCACTTTACAGAACAAGAAAAATATATTCTTGACAAGTAAATTAATATCTTGTATCTCTTAATATAAAGTATCTCTGCTGTACATCGCTCACTATGACTGACAACCGCAGAGAATATAATTAAGTATTACTGTAGGAATCAACACAACAGTGACATGGCAAAACACAAGCTTGGTCTGTGCATCAGCATTCCATTTAACATGCTTTAGTTTTATAAAACTGCAGCAACTAATGTGATTGCACTACTTGCCAGAAACAAGCTTACACTTTTCCAAATGACATAACCGTACAAATATGATTAGCAGATTAGAAGACCTGACTGAAGTTTGCAACAATATCTGCCTCACTCTTTCAGCAGTATCTAAGTGGCTCAGTTTACATGTATACTTTAATTACACTCTATTTCAGTACTACAACTACATTTCTTCAGTTATAAAGCCTAGCTTATACTACCAACTGCCTGTCACCTGTTAACAAGTAATTTGAAATATTTATGGTCTAACGTCTTTTAACAAAAAATGGTGGTGCGAGTTTGCATCCAGAATATAGATTACATTTTTTATTATTATTGCATTAAGAAGGGGAGCTGAGTGAAGGGCATGCCTTTTCTACCAGAGAGGAATAGAAAAATTACATGGACAAGATGGGTTTGGGTTGACACATTCTAGCAGCTTAGTCAACAGTAGCATTGCCAGAGGTGTAATGGCAGACTGTTTAATGTTTTAGTGCAATGGGACTGGCATGCTGCACAAGTGAAATGGATTTAAAAAAAGGCTAACATCATAAGCTAAAACAGCAGACATTAAGGTTATTTAAAAACTTAAAAAAATTTCATTCACTCGTCGCTGGCAAGTGTTCATTTGACTCTTTGTCCAATATTCTTATACAAGGCCAGCATTCATTGCCCTTCCCTAATTGCCTTTGAGAAGGTGGGTGAGCCGCCTTCTTGAACTGCTGCAGTCTATCTGGTGAAGGTACTCCCACAGTGCTGCAAGGTAGGGAGTTCCAGGATTTTGACTCAGCGACAATGAATGAGTGGCGATCAATGTTCCCACTAATTTTCTCTTCCATTAATGGGCCGCTGCGGGACCTCTATATCGCTGTATAGCCATGCAGTTTAACGGGAACATTGGTGGCAACATATTTCCAAGTCAGGATGGTGGGAGACTTGGAGATAGTGGTGTTCCCGTGCACCTGCTGCCTTTGTCTTTCTAGGTGCTAGAGGTTGCGGGTTTGGGAAGTGCTGTTGGAGTAGCCTCAGCGAGTTGCTGCAGTGCATCTTGTAGCTACTGTGCACCAGTTGTGGAGGGTGTGAATGTTAAAGGTGGTGGATGGGATGCCAATCAAGTGGGCTGCTTTGTCCTGGTGTTGAGCTTGAGTGTTGTTTGAGCTGTGGAAAACATTCCATCACTTGTGCCTTGTAGATGGTGGAAAGACTTTGGGGAGTCAGGTGAGACACTCGCCGCAGAATGCCCAGCCTCTGACCTACTCTTGTAGTCACAGTGTTTATGTAGCTGGTCCAGTTAAGCTTCTGGTCAATGGCGACCCCAGGATGTTCATGGTGGGGGATTCAGCGATGGTAATGCCGTTGAATGACATGGGGAGGTAGATAGACTCTCTCTTGTTGGAGATGGCCATTGTCTGACACTTGTGTGGCACAAATGTTACTTGCCACTGATCAGCCCAAGCTTGAATATTTCCAAGGCCTTGCTGCAAGTGGGCACGAACTGCTTCATTGTCTGAGGAGTTGTGAATGGAACTGAACACTGCAATCATCAGCGAACATCCCCACTTCTGACCTTATGGTGGAGGGAAGATAGTTGATGAAGCAACTGAAGATGTTTGGGCCGAGGGCACTGCCCTGAGGAACTCCTGCAGCGATATCCTGGGGCTGAGACGATTGGCTTCCAACAACCACAACCATCATCCTTTGTGTGAGGTATGACTCTAGCCAGTGAGGAGCTTTCTCCCCGAGTCCCAATTACTTCAACTGTACAAGGGTTCTTTGATGCTACTCGTTCAAATGCTGCCTTGATGTCAAGGGCAGTCACCACACCTCTGGAATTCAGCTCTTTTTTCCAAGGCTGTAATGAGGTCTGGAGCCGAGTGGTCCTGGCAGAACCCAAACTGAGCACTGATGAGCAGGTTATTGATGGTTAAGTGCCTCTTGACAGCACTGTCGACGATACTTTCCATCACTTTGCTAATGATTGAGAGTAGACAGATGCGGCGTAATTGGCCGGGTTGGATTTGTCCTGCTTTTTGTGGACAGAACATACCTGGGTGATTTTTCACATTGTCGGATAGATGCCAATGTGGTAGCTGTACTAGAACAGCTTGGCTAGAGGCGCGGCTAGTTCTGGAGCACAAGTCTTTAGCACTTCAGCCGGGATGTTGTCAGGGCTGATAGCCTTTGCAGTATCCAGTGCGCTCAGGCATTTCTTAATATCCTGTGGAGTGCATCGAATTGGCTGAAGACTGGCTTCTGTGATGGTGCAGTTCTCAGGAGGACGCAGAGATGGATCATCCCCATGGCACGTCTGGCTGAGGATGGCTGCAAATGCTTCAGCCTTGTCTTTTGCACTCACATACTGGGCTCGCTCATCATTGAGAATGGAGGGTACATGGAGCCTCTTCCCCCCATTAGTTGCTTAATTGTCCATCACCATTCATGACTGGATGTAACAGGACTGTAGAGCTTTGACTTCATCCGTTGGTTGTGGGATCACTTAGCTCCGTCTCTAGCATGCTGCTTCCACTGTTTAGCATGCACGTAGTCCTCTATTGTAGCTTTACAAAGTTGGCACCTCATTTAGGTATGCCTGGTGCTGCTCCTGGCATGCTGGTCGCCTGGCTTGATGGTAATGGGAGAGTTTGGGATCTGCTGGGCCATGAGGTTACAGATTGTGGTGGAATACAATTAAACAATTTCATATAAATTTTATATAATGTGAAAAAAAGGTAGTCAGGTCTTCTAAATATTGCCCAAATTAAAGATAATTGAGAAGTATGTATGTTATTTTAAAATGTAAGTAACCAGTGGGGAACTTACTGTTTTCTATCCCTGCTCTTAAACCACAGATAGAAATGCCTCTGAAGAGAGGATATTTAGAAAAGATATCTCAGTTCACTCCATCATTCACTGTTTGCAGAATTGAGTAAGCAAGATTAACACTTTTTTTTTCTTGGACTCTTCCCATCTCTTCTGAAGTTGCTGACTGCTGCTGGATCCATGGGTGTCAGCATCCCTCCAATACTTGCCTAAGTGGACATTCCTCATGCATGCACCCGGAGAGCATGTGTTAGTCAGCTATTCCATTATGGAGGGAGTTTAAATGGGGAGTCAGTATGTAGGAGAACAGTTAGGGATGAGCAACCAAATAGCTTAAAATGAAAAAGGAAAAAAAGTCAAAAATGTTGACTAGAGAAGAACTACAAAAGCATCAGAGAGGATTTTGTCTGGATATACTGGAGGAAACCATTAACTGGTAAAACAGAGGAGCACCAGTTTGAAATATGAGAGAGATTGGAATAGCACTTCCGAGAACAGTTCACAAGGAAAGAAAAGTTTTATGGTTCTGTTGATGAGCCATTAGATTAAGCTGAAAATAAAGGCTTTAAAAAATGCACAATGTTCAAGCTAGTGACCGAGAGTCACAAGTGATAGAAATAGGAAGGTAAGAAGAGCCAAGAAGGAAGTGTCCAGCCATTATAAAATAAACTTTCAAAGGTTTTTTTTAAATAAAGAATAGAGATCCATTGACGGGCTGTGATCCCAGAAAAATGAGCACGCCGAAATTATTATGGTACTTAAGGAAATAGAGTTGCTTCATGAATACCATGCTTCATTATTTATGGAACAGACAGAGGTTTGTGGATGCAGCTGTAGAAAGGCAACCAACAGATTGTTAAGGAAAGGCTTAACTGATGAGAGCTAAAAACAAAATTGTTCAAATATTAAATGCCACATGGTATATACAACCCAGAACACTGAAGGAGGTTGAAGAGCAAGTAGTAGAGAAAGTAACGTTGAGTTTTGAAAATTTATTGCAGATGGGAGTTGTGCAAAAGGATTGGAGGGTGGCAGATGTGACACCACTATTCAAAAAAGGAAAAAAGAATAAGCAAGGCGAGTATCGACTGGCTAACCTTACATCAGTCGTAGGAAATTTAGTAGAGTATAAGTAGAGATAAAATAAATTAACACATTGAAGGGCATGGATTTGTGAAAGTTAGATTGTGTTTGACTAACCTTTGAGAATATTGTTGCAAGTATAGCATGGAGGTGTTTCAGATGTAGTTTATATAGGCTTTGATAAAATGCTGCAAATAAACTGGTTAAAAACAAATTAAGGACCTCATAGCATCAAAGGGAAAATGGTAGTATGGATAGAGATATAGGGCCCAAGTTTCCACATGCGCCTAGAACGGCGCAGTCCCGACCTGGACGCCCGTTTTTCGCGCCACAAAGTGCGCCTAAAAAAATCCTCCGTATTCTCCACCTCCCTGCAGGTCCTCTGGCCCTCGGCGCAGCGCAGCACGAGCTGTAGGGGGCGGAGCCAGGTCCAGGCGCCGAACTGTGTGGGAGGGGCCCGAAGCACGCAGCCCCTAGCCCTGGCCGAATGGCCTCACTGGGACTGCGTGAATAAGGCTCCTCCCACGGCCAGCTCCTGCTTTCCCCCCCCCCCCCGACTAGACCCGACACCCGCTCCCCGCCCTGCCTCCGGACCAGACCTGACACCCGCTACCCGCCCCCC
The DNA here is from genome assembly GCF_044704955.1 of Pristiophorus japonicus. Lineage (NCBI taxonomy): Eukaryota > Metazoa > Chordata > Chondrichthyes > Pristiophoridae > Pristiophorus > Pristiophorus japonicus. The sequence continues at coordinate 189,348,417 of NC_091983.1, forward strand.
CCACCCTGCCTCCGGACCAGACCAGACACCCACGCGCCCCCCCCCTACCCCTGCCTCCGGACCAGGCCCGACACCCGCTCCCCCGCCCCCCGACTGGACCCGACCCGCGCTCCTGTTCCCGCTCCCCGCCTCCCCGACTGGACCCGACCCGCGCTCCTGTTCCCGCTCCCCGTCTCCCCGACTGGACCCGACCCGAGCCTGCACCACCATTCAACATGATCAGTACCCCATTCCTGCTTTCTCTCCATACCCTTTGATCCCTTTAGCCGCAAGAGCCACATCTAACTCCCTCTTGAATATATCCAATGAACTGGCCTCAACAACTTTCTGTGGTAGAGAATTCCACAGGTTCACCACTCTCTGGGTGAAGAAGTTTCTCGTCATCTCGGTCATAAATGGCTTACCCCTTATCCTTAGACTGTGACCCCTGGTTCTGGACTTCCCCAACAATGGGAGCATTCTTCCTGCATCTAACCTGTCTAATCCTGTCAGAATTTTATATGTTTCTATGAGATCCCCTCTCATTCTTCTAAATTCCAGTGAATATAAGCCTAGTCGATCCAGTCTTTCTTCATATGTCAGTCCTGCCATCCCGGGAATCAGTCTGGTGAACCTTCGCTGCACTACCTCAATAGCTCAGATTAGGAGACCAAAACTGTACACAATATTCAAGGTGTGGCCTCACCAAGGCCCTGTACAACTGCAGTAAGACCTCCCTGCTCCAATACTCAAATCCTCTCGCTATGAAGACCAACATGCCATTTGCCTTCTTCACTGTCTGCTGTACCTGTATGCCAACTTTCAATGACTGATGTATCATGACACCCAGGTCTCGTTGCACCCCCCCTTTTCCTAATCTGTCACCATTCAGATAATATTCTGCCTTCCTGTTTTTACCACCAAAGTGGATAACCTCACAATTATATACATTATACTGCATCTGCCATGCATTTGGCAACTCACCTAACCTGTCCAAGACACCCTGCAGCCTCTTAGCATGCTCCTCACAGCTCACACCGCCACCCAGCTTAGTGTCATCTACAAAGTTGCAGATATTACATTCAATTCCTTCGTCCAAATCATTAATATATATTGTAAATAGCTGGGGGCCCAGCACTGAACCTTGCGGTACCCCACTAGTCACTGCCTGCCATTCTGAAAAGGACCCGTTTATTCCTAATCTTTGCTTCCTGTCTGCCAGCCCGTTCTCTATCCACGTCAATAGTGCTTTAATTTTGCACACTAATCTCTTGTGTGGGACCTTGTCAAAAGCCTTTTGAAAGTTCAAATACACCACATCCACTGGTTCTCCCTTGTCCACTCTACTGGTTACATCCTCAAAAAATTCTAAAAGATTTGTCAAGCATGATTTCCCTTTCATAAATCCATGCTGACTTGGACTGATCCTGTCACTGCTTTCCAAATGCGCTGTTATTACGTCTTTAATAATTGATTCCAACATTTTCCCCAGTACCGATGTCAGGCTAACCGGTCTGTAATTCCCTGCTTTCTCTCTCCTTCCTTTTATAAAAAGTGGAGTTACATTAGCTACCCTCCAATCCATAGGAACTGATCCAGAGTCTATAGAATGTTGGAAAATGATCACTAATGCATCCACTATTTCTAGGGCCACTTCCTTAAATACTCTGGGATGCAGACTATCAGGCCCTGGGGATTTATCGGCCTTCAATCCCATCAATTTCCCTAACACAATTTCCTGACTAATAAGGATTTCCTTCAGTTCCTCCTTCTCGCTCGACCCTTGGTCCCCTAGTATTTCTGGAAGGTTATTTGTGTCTTCCTTTGTGAAGACAGAACCAAAGTATTTGTTCAATTGGTCTGCCATTTCTTTGTTCCCCATTATAAATTCACCTGATTCTGACTGCAAGGGACCTACGTTTGTCTTCACTAATCTTTTTCTCTTCACATATCTATAGAAGCTTTTGCAGTCAGTTTATTTATGTTCTCTGCAAGCTTCCTCTCATACTCTATTTCCCCCCTCCTAATTAAACCCTTTGTCCTCCTCTGCTGAATTCTAAATTTCTCCCAGTCCTCAGGTTTGCTGCTTTTTCTGGCCAATTTATATGCCTCTTCCTTGGCTTTAACACTATCCCTAATTTCCCTTGTTAGTCACAGTTGAGCCACCTTCCCTGTTTTATTTTTACTCCAGACAGGGAGGTACAATTGTTGAAGCTCATCCATGTGATCTTTAAATGTCTGCCATTGCCTATCCACCGTCAACCCTTTAACTATCACTCGCCAGTCTATTCTAGCCAATTCACGTCTCATACCATCGAAGTTACTTTTCCTTAAGTTCAGGACCCTAGTCTCTGAATTAACTGTGTCACTCTCCATCTTAATAAAAAATTCTACCATATTCTGGTCACTCTTCCCCAAGGGGCCTCGCACAACAAGATTGCAAATGAGTCCTTTCTCATTACACATCACCCAGTCTAGGATGCCAGCCCTCTAGTTGGTTCCTCGACATATTGGTCTCGAAAACCATCCCTAATACACTCCAGGAAATCCTCCTCCACAGTATTGCTACCAGTTTGGTTAGCTCAATCTATATGTAGATTAAATTTGCCCATGATAACTGCTGCACTTTTATTGCACGCATACCTAATTTCTTGTTTGATGCTGTCCCCAACCTCACTACTACTGTTTGGTGGTCTGTACACAACTCCCACTAGCGTTTTCTGTCCTTTTATATTCCGCAGCTCTACCCTTACAGATTCCACATCATTCAAGCTAATGTCCTTCCTTATTATTGCGTTAATTTCCTCTTTAACTAGCAACGCTACTGTTGTGTCCTGACACATTACTATAAATTCACTCGAGGCACATTCTGCAGACAAAGTCACTCTGTGACCTAACCTTTAGTCACAGGACCAAGAAGTGATGAAGGTAGGTGGAGCTTCCCCGTTTATACCTGAAAGACCAGGCTAGAAATGTCTCCCACAAGTTCATCCCCTGTGGTCAAGGTGTGCATTTCTTAGGTGTATACAGTATGCAGTGTTGTTACATGAAGGTTACAGTTACATGAAGGTTACATACATGACATCACCTCCCCCCCACCCCCACCATGTCTTGTGGGGTCAAAGATTAAGTCTTTCGGGCGGTCGAGAAGTGGAGCGCCGCAGTTGGGACTCTGGTTGTTGAGCCTTGGCATGCGTCTCTGTCCTCTATGGTGATTCCGGCTCGTCCGGGCTGGCCGCAGGGGCTGTGCAAGCTGCTGAAAATTCTTGTTGCTCGTTCACTGGCGGTGGTGTGGGCAACATCTCATGATCTTCCTCAGGTTCCTCATTTTTTTATTTGGTCCAGATGCTTGCGGCATATCTGTCCATTGTTAAGTCTGACCACTATGACCCTGTTCCCCTCTTTGCCAATTACAGTACCCTCAAGCCACTTGGGCCCCAAAGCGTGATTAAGAACAAATGCAGGGTCATCGATTTCTATACTTCTCCTCTTTCAGTTACAGTCATGGCACTCATTTTGGGACTGGCGCTTGCCCTCAACAATGTCTGACAGGACTGGATGAATGAGGGACAGCCGAGTTTTTAGTGTACATTTCATGAGTAGTTCCACGGGCGGGACTCCCGTGAGCGAATGCCAGCAGGAGGAGCGATAGGCGGCATTGAAGGGAGGGTCTTTGAATCCGGAGCATGCCTTGTTTTATGATTTGGACCGCACGTTCCGCCTGGCCATTGGAGGCCGGCTTGAATGATGTTGTCCTGACATGTTTGATGCCATTATCCGACATGAACTCCCGGAATTCATAGCTAGTGAAACACGGGCCGTTGTCGCTAACCAGGATGTCCGGCAAGCCATGGGTCGCAAAGACCGCACGCAGACTCTCCACAGTGGTGGATGTCGTACACGAATTCAATATGATGCACTCGATCCATTTTGAGTACGCATCAACAAGAATGAGGAACATTTTTCCCATGAACGGGCCCACGTAATCTACGTGAATATGTGACCATGGCCTGGTGGGCCAAGACCACGGGCTGAGTGGGGCCTCCCTGGGTGCACTGCCCAGCTGGGCACACGTCGTGCACCTGCGAACACAGTGTTCCAGGTCTGAGTCAATTCCCGGCCACCATACATGTGAGCGGGCAATGGCCTTCATTAGCACGATGCCTGGGTGTTCGCTGTGGAGTTCCCTGATGAATGCTTCCCTTCCCTTCTGGGGCATGACTACCTGGCTGCCCCATAGTAGGCAGTTGGCTTGGATGGAGAGCTCATCCATCCGTCTGTGAAACGGTCTGACCTCCTCAGGGCATGCTCCGTGTGCGGGCGCCCAATCCCCAGTCAGGACACATTTCTTAATCAAGGATAGGAGGGGATCTCTGTTGGTCCAGATTTTGATCTGGCGGGCTGTGATGGGGGAGCCTGCGCTGTCAAAAGCATTGACAGCCATGACCAATCTCAGCGCTTTGCTCCGCTGCACCCTCAGTGGTGGCCAGTGGAAGCCTGCTGAGCGCGTTAGCGCAATTTTCGGTGCCTGGCCGGTGCCGTATGGTGTAGTCATATGCAGTCAACATGAGAGCCCAATGCTGCATTGGCATTGACAGCTTTGCTGTCTTGAAAGCAGGAATGTTAACGGCTTGTGGTCCGTTTCTAACTCGAACGTTCTGCCAAAAAGATACTGGTGCATCTTTTTCAACCCGTAAACACATGCGAGTGCTTCCTTTTCTACCATCCCATATCCCCTTTCTGCTTGGGAGAGCGACCTGGAGGCATAATTCACAGGTTGGAGTTGGCCCTCATCATTATTCTGCTGCAACACGCACCCAACCTCATAGGATGATGCATCGCATGTCAAAACCAATTTCTTATAGGGGTTGTACAGGGTCAATAACCTATTAGAACAAAGTAGGTTCCGCGCCCGATTGAACGCCCGTTCCTGACAGTCCCCCCAAAACCAATCGCAACCCTTACGCAGGAGCACGTGTAGCGGCTCCAACAACGTGCTTAAGTTCGGCAGAAAGTTCCCGAAATAGTTCAAGAGTCCCAGAAATGAACGCAACTCCGATGTGTTGCTGGGCCTGGGTGCACGACGAATCGCCTCCGTTTTGGATTTGGTGGGCCGGATCCCGTCTGCGGCAACCCTCCTGCCCAAAAACTCAACCTCTGGGGCCAAAAACACACACTTGGACTTCTTTAGTCGCAGGCCTACCCGTTCCAGTCGGCGTAACACCTCCTCCAGGTTGTGGAGATGTTCCTCGGTGTCTCGACCCGTGATAAAGATGTAGACCTGAAATACGATTGTTCCAGGGATGGATTTGAGCAGGCTTTCCATGTTCCTTTGAAAGATAGCGGCTGCCAAATGCCAAACGGACGCCTGTTGTAGACAAACAGCCCCTTGTGCGTGGTGATGGTGGTCAGTAGCTTGGATTCTTCGGCCAGTTCATTTAGGCTGAAGTGAGGTCCAACTTGGTGAACAGCTTGCCACCTGCCAGCGTGGCAAAAAGATCCTCCGCTCTCGGAAGCGGGTATTGGTCTTGTAGTGACACTCGGTTGATAGTGGCCTTGTAGTCGCCACAGATCCTGACCGAGCCATCCGTTTTTAGGACAGGGACGATGGGGCTTGCCCAGTCGCTGAATTCAACGGGCGAAATTATGCCCTCTCTTAGCAACCTGTCCAACTCACTCTCAATTTTCTCCTGCATCACATACGGCACAGCTCTGGCTTTGTGGTGCACTGGTCTGGCGTCCGGGGTGATGCGTATCACAACTTTGGTACCTTTGAAAGTCCCGACACCAGGTTGAAATAGTGACTCAAATTTCTGTAGGACCTGCGAGCATGAACTTCACTCCACAGATGAAATGGCGAGCACATCCCCCCATTTCCAGTTCATTTCAGCTAGCCAGCTCCTCCCCAAAAGTGCGGGGCCATTTCCCGGGACAATCCAGAGTGGCAGCCGGTTCTCTGATCCATTATATATGACCACCAACATTGCACTGCCTAGCACTGGGATGATCTCTTTGGTGTACGTCCATAATTGCGTGTCAATGCGTTTTAGTTTGGGTTTGCTAGTTCTGAGTGGCCATAGTTTCTCGAATTGTGGACACTCATAAGTGACTGGCTGGCCCCTGTGTCCAGCTCTATGCGTACCGGGATTTCGTTTAATAGGACTTATCATCATCATAAGTGGCGTTTTTGTATATGAGCTGTAGATGTTTGCCACCTGAACCCGCTGAACTTCAGCATCCAAGTCCGGTATGCTCTGTCCTTCCCGACGTCGTTGTGTATAGAATCGGTGTCGGGCCATGTGTATACTGCTCGCCGGTTTGAGGTGCTCACCAATCAGTTTGCTGAGCTCCTCGAAGGTTTTGTCCGCCGGCTTCTCGGGTGCGAGCAGGACTTTCATCAGCGCGTACGTCTTAGGTCCACAGCTGGTCAGCCGATGCGCCCTTCGCTTGTCAGCCGCTGCCTCTCCCAGCCAGTCCTTTCTGACAAAGCTCTGCTGGAGCCTCTCAACGAAATCGTCCCAGTCCTCACCAACACAGTACCGTTCCTCTGTGCTACCAGTGGCCATTCTCATGAGTCGCTGATTCCCGTTTCTCGTCGCCAAATGTTGTGTCCTTACACACTACTATAAATTCACACGAGGCACATTCTGCAGACAAAGTCACTCTGTGACCTAACCTTTATTCACAAGACCAAGAAGTGATGAAGGTGGGTGGAGCTTCCCCTTTTATACCTGAAAGACCAGGCTGGGAGTGTCTCCCACAAGTTCACCCCCTGTGGTCAAGGTATGCATTTCCTAGGTGTATATAGTATGCAGTGCTGTTACATGAAGGTTACATACATGACAGCTACCCCACCTCCTTTTCCTTTCTGCCTATCCTTCCTGAATGAAGTTAATCTAGTTGAGCTAGGAGTTAAATTAAAAAGCAGGACCTCAAAGGTAGTAATATCAGTGCCACGTGCTAGTCAGAGTAGAAATAGTAGGATAGCTAAGATGAATACATGGCTTGAGGAGTGGTACACGAGGAAGGGATTCAAATTCCTGGGACATTGGAACCAGTTCTGGGGGAGGTGGGACCAGGACAAACCGGACGGTTTGCACCTGGGCAGGACTGGAACCAATGTTATAGGGGGAGTGTTTGCTAGTGCTGTTGGGGAAGGGTTAAACTAATATGGCGGGGATGGGAACCGATGCAGGGAGACAGAGGGAAGGAAAATGGGGGCAGAAGCAAAAGATAGAAAGAAGAAAAGTAAAAGCGGAGGGCAGGGAAACCCAAGGCAAAAATCAGAAAGGGCCACATTACAGCAAAATTCTAAAGGGACAAAGTGTGTTAAAAAGACAAGCCTGAAGGCTCTATGCCTCAATGCGAGGAGTATTCGTAATAAGGTGGACGAATTAACTGCGCAGGCAGCTATTAACGGATATGACGTAATTGGGATTATGGCGAAATGGCTCCAGGGTGATCAAGGCTGGGAACTCAACATTCAGGGGTATTTAACATTCAGGAAGGATACATTGATTTCAATGCAGAGACTATCGGCACAGCCTGTGAAGGAGCAGAGTAACTTGAACCACAACTTCCGGATTTCCACGTTCAGCTGTGCACGGACGGATCCAAAGTAGCTGTCTGATTTACTCCATGATAACGCTGAGCGCTGTTAACTTCACCATTATTCTCAACACAATATCTTAGCCAATTTAAAAAAATTGAATTCTCTAAAAGGTATGTTCACAAATATTTCATGAAGTCATTGTACTTTTTATTTGCACAGTACTTGTGGGAGGAGTGTGTCAATACATCTAGGTATCTTGGCATGACTTTGTTTCGGCTGGGAGCAATAAGGGTCAAGCGATTGAGGCAGTTTGTTCAGTCTTGGTTTCTGTGGATTAGTTAGATCTAGGGATGGGGTCATGGGAGAAGAGACCCTACATGTTAGTGGTCTTGTTAGTTTGGGTCATTACCCAGGAATTGAACCATGGACTTTCCTGGTCGATATAAACCAACTACTTATTGGAGAATCTCACTGAGCCATAGAGGAAGCTCCATTGCTATTATTGACCAACTGCCAGACTGGAAACACCCAAGTCAATAGAAAGAAAAGACATTTCCTAAACAAAACACTATAAATAGCATAACCTTTTCAAACCAAGTTTACTTTCAATTAATAAACCTCACGGGTACAAATCTGGCAGACTGGCCACTGGATTAGTTAAATATTATAATTAAGTATTATGGGCTCAATTTTCCCCAGTGATTTGCGCCTTTTTTTTGAGCAGACTGCTTTTTTTGGCCTAAGTTTAAAAAAAAACAAAGTTTCCCCAATCAATTTGCACCAGCGTAACTCAGTTAGTTACGATTTTTTTAGGTAAGTTTTTTTTCAGCCAAAGGGTGCGTAACCTGCCACCAGCGCAAATTCTGGCTATTTAGGCAAGTTTGGCCAGCTGAGAGTTACTCCAGTTCTTCTTAGGCCAGCGTATGTGGCCTCTACAGAAAAGTTAAAGAAATCGGCGCAGGTAAGGAAATCGGTGCAGGTAAGGAAATCGGTGCAGGTAAGTGCAGCAGATGCCCGGATAGCCACAGCAGGAAAGGTAAGAGGGGAATGAGAGAAGTTGGGGGGGGGGAAGCCTTTCGGATGTAATTAGATGCTGGGACTGGGAGAGAGGAGGCTATTCGGCCAGGGACAGGGAGAGGACTGGGAGGCCATTCGACCTGGCTCGGGGCAGCTGAGCAGAACAGGAGGCCATTCGGCCTGGGCTAGGGGTGCGGACTGGGAGCACATTCGGCCTGGGCTAGGGGCAGGGGAGCGGACTGGCACGTTTGGCCTGGGCTAGGGGCAGGACCGGCAAAGCACTCGGGGTTGGGGGGGAGGGAGGAAGCTGGAGTTGGACCAGCAAGGGGCTCGAAGGCAGGCTAGGGAGCAGACCGGCAAGCCCTTCGAGGGCAGGCTAGGGAGCTAGACCGGCACCATCAAAGTGCTCCGGGGGGGTGGGGGGGGGGAAAGCGGAACTGGCAAAGCACTTGGGGGTGGGTGGGCAGGGCCAGCAAGGCACCCGGGACTGGGGAGGGCAAGGGGCTCGGGGCAGGCTAGGGAAGCAGACCAGCAAGGCACTCGAGACCAGGGTTGGGCAGGGGAACGGGACCGGCAAGAGGCTTGGGGCAAGCAGACCGTGATGCCCTTCGGCCTGAGATAGGGGCAGCGATCGGCACCGGCATCGGGAAGGGGGACTTTAATAATTGGAGGTAAGTTGCTGCAATAATGTGATTTTAAGTTGATGCAATGTGTTTTAATGTGTTGTGAACTGGCTGTATGTTTCACTTTCCAGTCTCATCTCGCATTGCATCCCTGGTTACCATAGCAACCCGATCTTTTTGGCACAGATCAAGGCTCCACCCCCAAAATTAAAGGACAGGTTAGGCTGTGCCAAAATGAAGAAATCCAACGGGGAAACTTAGAACATTTTTTTTTTGCCATACTTGGGCCCCCAAAAAACGGGCGTAATTCTTCAAGTACGCCCAAAAAAAGCCTTGGGGAAAATTGAGCCCTACATACGTAATCTAAGCAAAGGTCAGTTCTATTTTTTTCTAAAAAAGCAACTTTATTGCTAATTGAAGTTAGAGCACACCAAGCAAGCAAATTTCCTGCGAGAGTTCCAGTAATTAATCATGAAAAATTATGGAGACAATTCAAAATCTGCTAATGATATTTTAAAAATTCAAACTGCCAGACAAATTCTATCAATACAAAATTCACATGTTTATAAAATTAGCCTCGCTGTTTGACATGGTTTACACTGGCAGTGAGCATGCATTTGACATCAACACCTGTGCAATCAGATGACCAAGACATGTGGACCTGTCTAATACATTGTTTATAATTGAGAAAGAGAGCTGAAAATAAAATAGTGCCATTAGGCTTCCATTTGTAACCTTAATTTTAACATTTAATCTACTTGGCATGAACAACCCCCTCCCCGAGGTACGTTTTTATTCTATAATTTTTTAATTCAGAAAGAATAGCTGCCTCCAGGCTACCCCTGGCAACGGTACTGAACCAGTGAATCAATTCTTACCACCGACCTCGACTGCGTAAACCTCTCTACATCCACCCAAGACTAATTTCAAAAGTACTGAACCTCAGCGTAATGTGGGGAAGAAGTTGAGTTTGGGGGTGTGGGAATACACCAATGTTTCATAATACTCTCAAGTCCAGCCTGCTCACATCCATGCTTCACAATTACAACTCATCTAAAATGCTTCAACCTGTGCCTCACCACAACTAAGCCTGCCACTGGCCCTTCAAACCACAGTAAATTGGCTAATATCTTGGTCCTTGCCTTTAAATTTTTCCATGCCATCTCACCTCTATTTTCAGTAATCTCCTCCAACTGTACTTCTCTGCACACACCAACTGCTCCTTTCTCTCTACTCCTTTGGTCGCCACTAAGTTCCCATCCTTTGGCATTCTCTCTCCAAACACGCCACCTTGTTCAGCCCCTTCAGACACTTCTCATATCAAAATTTTACCCTGCCAGCCTGCTATCTCACTATTTCATCCTCCTGCTTAATGTTTACTCTTCGTCCATCACCTATCAAACCTGCTGAGATGTTTCTCTGGACTTGGGAGCATTCTTGATATGGAAGTTGTTGTTAACAAGCTTTAAGTTATGGCAACACAAAGGAGAGTACAATATTCTGTGTTTGCCATCCAAAATGCTGGAATATCCCTGAGAATAGTGAAAACCTTGTAACTTAAAATTCAAATATAAATGCACTTCTACATTTGTTATGGATGGAAACCAAATAGCTGGAAGTGAGTAGCTGTGTATTTTAATCTCAGTATTCAGATGTTCATAAATGTATTTCATGTAATAATTTAATCCACATAATTAAGCTAGTGAAGTAACTCACTCTCAAGTAACCATTACGATATATTCAAATGTTTGCTTCAGATATATCTGCAAACTGTATTGCTAAATATCTTTAACCAAATCTTTCAGTGCTTTGTGTCTCTTAGTGTGCCATGGACCCTGTGAACCATGTTAAACACTTAGGCCCAGATTTTGAGTAATAATAACTGTGAGGCTAGCAGCGCTCACCCCTACTATTGAATAAATCAGAACAACTTCTGGTGTCCGCACATGTGCATTTAAACATGAAAGTCTGGAAGTTGCTGTCAGGTATACCTTTCTCCTCCACAGAGTGCACTGTGAGCAGTCCTCGCCGCTAGACTTGGTATTGAACGACATGTGATGTTGTGAACTTGGGGTACCTACCCATTAGTTCCCTGCTAAAGACACCATAAAAAGTTAGGGCTGGTGCTTTCAGGAGTAAGTGAATCTTTAACAGCGTGATAATTGATCATTACTGCCAAACAACCTCTCTGACACTGAAAATTCAATTTTAAAAAGTGTTCAGTTGCATTTCTTCAGAAGTTAATTACTGTTGGAGATTTTTTTTAAATTAATTACAATATTTTTTTTTACTTTCTATCTGCCTCTTATCTTTCTCTTTTAATCCCACCTGTCTTTCCCAATCTTTATTTTGCTTTTTGTAAATGATTTAAATCTAAATTTATAATTCCCACTTTAGACTCTATGTGGCTCAGTGAGGATTCTTCAATCTGATTGGTTAAAGAGCCTCGCTATTCCTTGCTCTGCTCATACATGCCACAGATACCCCGTAGAGGGCGTCACGCTGGAACAGACGCTGGATTAGAGCAAGTCTCCGCTCTAAAACCCGCATAAACCTTGTGGGCAGCTGTCAGCGAGGTGAACGGTGAGTGCCGTTTCTTCGTTGCTGACTAAAATCTGGGCCAGTAAATTTTGTAGACTTTTGGCTGTTGGAGCAAATATTAGAGAATAAAAAATACTAAATGTTTGACCATTTAACATAGTTTAAAAAAAACATCTGGTCTGCCATGTTTTACTGTGTTGACAGGAAGACAAGTGACATAATAGACCTACGATACCAAGGACTTTGCTGTTCCAATTAGATCGCCAATAGAATTTATTTTATTTCACATTTTAGCCCAACACCTACAAATATGCTGTGACTTTTTGTGTACAAATTATAAACTTTACTGTGCTTAACTCTTCCTGGACTGTAGCACCATGGACCCCCCCCCCCGCCACCTCCCCACCCCATGTTGGGGATGTTCAATATTCAGCTTCGGGATTAGCTTTTGAAATTCCTGTCAAGTTATTCCTTTGCACTCTTTTGCGTGAAACCTACTTCCACAAACATTAGCAACCTAGCTAGTAACATTGGAAGCATCCTAGGGATGGCATACCATTACTCTTTTATCACCCTTTTTATATCTTTATTCTGACAGGTATGTGGATTTTAGTGCCTTTGGCTTAGTTGACCGCTGTGACACAATCTTTGTGAGTGAATGTTGCTAACATCTGCCATCTACTGCAGGCCCACAGACAGTGCAGTGAGACAAATATACCAAGGTTCTACCCTTCTTCCTCTGTCAGCAGTGCCAATGGTGATTTACTTGTGCAGGTTCCTCTGCTGGAGTCTCAGTAGCATTGGGAACCTGCTCCACTCAGTTCTTTAAACTTCCGGGGAATAGCAGATTAGAAAAAGCTGCTCTCCGATTGGTGCAAAAAACGTTTAAATTGACCAATCAGGACGAAAACTTTACCAGTCCTCCGGGCTTGGTAAACTGAAAAGGTTTCCCAGTATTCGTGGAGATTGGAGTTCGAGCATGTGGAATGCAGGCAACCGAGGCAGGTCATAAAGGGGTGCAGCAAGCAACAGTGGTAGAGGAGGTCAGTACATGCCAGACATCTGCATGTGAGCACTCAAGTATAAAAGCAAGTTGTTGTTTTGTTTATGTTGGGAGTGACAGTGAAACATGAATCATTTGCTGTCGGTTGATAAACCCAGGAGCTTCTGCAGTAATTATTTTTCATACAATTATCTGTTATTGACAAACCATTTTGTTGTTCAGGCTTTTATCTACAATAAATACTTTAGGATTCTTGTGTTTATGATTCACAAGCACTGTTTGCAAGCTCTGCCCCTCCCACCCACTTTCCAAATTCTGTATTTTGCTGGGTTCAAGTCATAATAAAGTTTTTGCTAACAGCTATGTGTTTATTTACTGTCCAAAGTAGCAGGCGCACAGACTGTGCAATTTTATATTTATTTATGCAGCTGTCATATTTATCACAGGAAAACAGTGCATATCCCCAGGAATCAATCAAAAAAGAATTCAATGTCTCTGCAGAAATCTTACAATCTTACGAACCAGCGAATATATAGAAGTTCCTTCAGCTGAGTGATTTAAATTTCACATTCACAAAACATCAAAGCAGCCAGAGCTGAGGAATGATAGGAATCAGACACAAGGAAAGAGTGTAGATCAACATCCATTTAGGAGCTACTAGGGCATAGTAAAACAACTCATCAAGCATGAACAGCCATCACAAAATTAATCACACGGAGAAATGGAATCAATCAAATCATTCTAAAATCAGTCAAAGGTCAAGAGAAAGAAATCAAATTACTCCAAATCTTTCAGAATTGTTTTGACCATTAACTCTGTTTCTTCACTAAACTGAACACTTACTACTGGAAATAAGCAACATAGCATTATAAAAGTATAAAATACTATACAAATATGCAAGGAAATGAAGAAACTTATCCTATTTCTCATCTACATGTTGCCCCTTGGGCGACATCATCCGGAAACATGACATCAGTTTCCACATCTACGCTGATGACATCCAGCTCTACCTCAATCCCACTTCTCTCGATCCCTCCACAATCTCTAAATTGTCAGACTGCTTGTCCGACAACCAGTTCTGGATGAGCAGATATTTTCACCAATTGAATGTTGGGAAGACCGAAGCCACTGTTTTCGGTCTCTGCAACAAACTGCGTTTTCTAGCCACTGACTCCATCCCTCTCCCCAACTTCTGTCTGAGGCTGAACCAGACTGTTTGCAACCTTGGTGTCATATTTGACCCTGAAATGAGTTTTCGACTACATATATCCGCAGCATAACTAAGACCGCCTATTTCCACCTCCGTAACATCGCTTGTTTCTGCCCTTGCCTCAGCTCCCACTGCTGAAGCCGTCATCCATGCCTTAGTTACCTCTAAACTTGACTATTCCAACGCACTCCTGGCTACGCACATTCTACCCTACGTAAACTAGAGGTGATCCAAAACTCGGCTGTCCATGTCCTAACTCGCACCAAGTCCCGCTCACCCATCACCCCTGTGCTTGCTGACTCTCGGTTAAGCAACGCCTCGATTTCAAAATTCTCATCTTTATTTTCGAATCCCTACATGGCCTCGCTCCTCCCTATCTCTGTAATCTCCTCCAGCCCTACAACCCCCGCCTCCCCCCCACCCCCGCAGCGATGTCTGCGCTCTCTAATTCTGCCCTAATCAACCTGAATCATGATCATCTCCTGAGAGTCCAAGGCCAGGTGCTGAAGCATGCTCCAACAGGTTCAGCCTCCCTCGTCCATCTCCTCTCTTTATTAAGTGGGAGGGTTTAGACTGAAACTAATAAAGAGAGTTAAAAAATTGTTCTAAATAAAAGTTGAAAGAGCTAAAATTAAAGGACATAACAGCAAGAAATGATTCTATGCAATCATTTTCAACAAAAAGGTTATAGGCGGAGTTAAACTTAGCAGGTTACTCAATTTAGAAACCCTTCTCTTTCCACCCAACTTAAAGAATATAGGACAGGCTACACAGAGAAAATGGTTTACTGTACAAATTACCCAGTGGTAAAACTTGGAAAAAAACCTTCATCTTGCTAGAAACCAAAGTTAAAATATTAAAATAAAATATTAAAATCCAGTTGCCTTCAGGGCTCCTATTTAGAAACCATCAAAAAAATAGCCACATTTTAGTGATTTGATTTGACAAATTAATAACGAAGGTTATGATTCAGTATTACATCCTGGCTGCTATAGATCAAGGATCAAAGTTATATCATTTAAAATTATTATGCCAAATAAAAATCACAAGGACAATTTTTTTTTTTACATACAAGTTACAGAACAGAACACAAAAATTATACACTGAATTGTGGTCACATGACCAATGAAGGATCATCTCTTACCTTCAGGTGTTACAGCAGCGGGAAACATTTCTTTCAACAAGTCGCCAAGATTATGTGGCTGGCCTTCTGCACTGATTGGACGGAATAGCTTCTGAATAAACGGTCGCTCATTTAGTGGCTGAAATGCAGAGAATAAAAATTGTTTAAAATTCAGCACTCAGATTTACCAGGCTAGAATATAGTTTGCAGTCACCAGGTTATAATGTAGGTAGCAATCACACAATATTAAAATTACAGCTTGTCTTGGTGAAATATGTATCATAATTAAAGCTTATGTATCTTAGAACCAGTCTCAGCTGTGCCTTCAACATGACTGAATGAGCACGGTCAGGTACTTTCAGGACAGTACAGCTATTCCTGCAGAAAACTATGGATTAAGAAATGCTTTACACAGGGCAGCACTGAACAATGCGTTATGCAGGTGTGCATTATGAGAGGAGAGAGTGCTTTTCCTTCATCGTCCACTTCCCTCTCCCCACTTTGTTGTCTAATCAGACAAGTTGTGAAGTTACAAACAGTTCTGAGTACTTCGAAGAGCTTATTTACTCTCACCAACTAGGC
This sequence comes from Pristiophorus japonicus, assembly GCF_044704955.1. NCBI lineage: Eukaryota > Metazoa > Chordata > Chondrichthyes > Pristiophoridae > Pristiophorus > Pristiophorus japonicus. The sequence goes on from NC_091983.1 coordinate 189,364,047, forward strand.
TAACATATGAAGAATCACTCGCATAAGGAACTGGTTGGCTGTTTGGTGCTCGTGGTTCTCACACCCCAAAACAAACCACTGCTTTCATGAGAAATGCGAAGATAACCGAACACGGCAAAAATTTGAGACAATAAATGTCTTGGCGTGCATTATGAAAACCTAAACTGATTTTGGTCAGAAGTTGAAGTTGCACACTACTAACCAGCCAACATTGTTTCAGCTTTCCTGTTTTCTTCCCCTGAAATCAAAGAAATAGTTTATTTAACACCTGTCTCAGTGAGGGTGCCTTCACACTCTCCTCTGAAACAGGCTCTGTCTTCCTGTTCATGTGGATGCAGATGATCCCATGGTACCATTTGAAGAGGAGCGATGAGTTTTCCAGCAGTCCTAGACAAACTTCATTCCTCAACCAACATCACTAAAAAATGATTATCTGATACTTTGCTGTGCACAAATCGGCTGCCATGTTTGTTTATAAAACGGGGATTAAAGTATTCATTGGCTTTGAGATGTCCTGAGTAATGAAAGGCGTTGTATAACTGCAAGTTATTTCTTGCTTTCTTTTAAATCACATCTCTCAAACATCCCAAGTACTTTACATATAATGAATTACTTGGAAGTGTAATCATCATTATAAGGCTGACATTACAGCAAGTTCACCATTTAAAAACGATGCAGACTGGTCATGAACAGCCAGAATGTGCTTCCTGTGGTGGGACGCTCGCACCATCTGATTTTGAGTGTAACAGATTAAATTTAGACATGAAAACACAGCATACATAATAAATAACTGGGCACAATAATATTCATTTATACTATTATTAAAAAGCAGCATACAAGGTAATTCAGTCTGATACTTATTTTTTTAAAGAACAGGTATTTAACAAGAAACATTAAAGAAAAATAATCAATGCAAAGAGTTATCTAATAAATGACTTAAAAGCAATAGGATTGCAGTGAAATATTGCTTAATTCCGTTTTGAAACAGAAAATTTACCACGTAGCCAAAATAAACATGTGATGAAATCTTTGCCACTGACACACATGTTCCACGACTCTAAGTACACTGAATTTGCTGCACTACACTTTTAAAAATTAAGACAAATGTTTTGTGCATCCCACACAAATCAATGATAAATTAAAAAAAGCAAAAAACTACAGCTATTGGAAATTGAAAACAGAACCAGAAAATGCTGCCAACACTCAGCCAGCCTGTCAGCATCGGGAAGAAAATAGATGAGTTCATGTTTCAGGTGTGAACCATTTGTCAGTTCTCTCCATAGATGGACACAGACCTGCTGGGCCATTCAAGCACTTTCAATTATATGTATAGTTTATTTTACAAATCAGAAGTATTTTTTTGAAATCCATCAAATTACAGCAGTTAAGTGTTTGTGGCGTATCTGGATTTCCAGAAGGCATTCGATAAGGTGCCACATAAAAGGTTACTGTACAAGATAAAAGTTCACATATATTAGCACGGATAGAGGATTGGCTAACTAACAGAAAACAGAGAGTTGGGATAAATGCGTCATTTTCTGGTTGGCAAAGAGTGATGAGTGGGGTGCCGCAGGGATCAGTGCTGGGTCCTCAACTATTTACAATCTATATTAATGACTTGGATGAAGGGACCGAGTGTAACTTAGCCAAGTTTGCTGATGATACAAAGGTGGGTGGGAAAGCAAATTGTGAGGAGGACACAAAAAATCTGCAAAGGGATATAGACAGGCTAAGTGGGAAAACATTTGACTGATGGAGTATAATGTGGGAAAATGTGAGGTTATCCACTTTGGCAGAAAAAATAGAATAGCAAATTACAATTTAAATGGAGAAAAAATTCCAAAGTGTTGCACTACAGAGGGACCTGGGGGTCCTTGTGCATGAAACACAAAAAGTTAGTATGCAGGTACAGCAAGTAATCAGGGAGGCAAATTGAATGTTGGCCTTTATTGCAAGGGGGATAGAATATATATAGCAGAGAAGTCCTGCTACAACTGATAAGGCCACAACTAGAGTACTGCATACAGTTTTGGTCTCCGTATTTAAGGAAGGATATATTTGCATTGGAGGCTGTTCAGAGAAGGTTCACTAGGTTGATTCGGGAGATGAGGGCGTTGACTTATGAAGATCAGTTGAGCCTATACACATTGGAGTTCAGAAGAATGAGAGGTGATCTTATCTAAACATTTAAGATAATGAGGGGGCTCGACAAGGCAGATGCAGAGAGGATATTTCCACTCATAGGGGAAACTAAAACTAGGGACATAGTCTCAGAATAAGGGGCCACCCATTTAAAACTGAGATGGGGAGGAATTTCTTCTCTCAGAAGGTTGCAAATCTATGAATTTCTCTGACGCAGAAAGCTTTGGAGGCAGGGTCATTGAATATATTTAAGGTGGAGATAGACAGATTTTTGAGCGATAAGGGAGCAAAGGGTTATGGGGAGCAGACAGGGAAATGGAGCTGAGTCCATGATCAGATCAGCCATGATCTTATTGAATGGTGGAACAGGCTCGAGGGGCCAAATGGCCTGCTCCTGCTCCTATTTCATATGTTCTTAATATAAGTTAATATCTAAATCTAACACGGTATAACTTGTTCAAAGTTTCAAAAAGGAAATTTTCAAGGCTAGGGAAATTCAAGCATTGAATCAGTGAAGTGCTCGTCACTGCATTTGAAACTGCCAGTTTAATCACTGAGCCAGATAATGCCAAGTTAGCTGATCTCAGTTGGAGTGGTAAATGAGACACAACTGCCCTCAGCGCCCTTCAGCTAGATTGGGGGTGGGAATATAAATAGGAAATTAACCAGGTTTCCTCTTCTGCAGTGGCCCTGCCATAAAGCACACATGTTGATGTCAGGTGGAGAGAGAGTTTATGGCCGAGCTATGATGTACCACATTGTCAAATAGCCTGCTCACACTCACTTTCTGGGCTCACACAAAGAGTGGTTCTTTGGGCGAGGTACTGAAGGGCACAAGAATCTCACGCAACCACAAATGTCAATGGTCTCAGTTAAGAAGAGAGAACATTAGATGGGAAAAATACGAGTTCAGGTCATTGGATACAAGAGCAGGGTTTCTTTTTAAATTAAGAGAAAAGGAGTCTCCCTCACCGTGACATGTGAAATGAGACATGGCTACATTTAAAAATATATATTTATTCATTCAACATTTAAATTCAAAGTGTGTTTAAACAGGATCTTTTTGAAGAGACAATTAAATTCTGTAGGAACTCCTCAGTGCTGCTGTCATTAGTTACTTGTTTTTTTTCCTGCAGAAAGATTCATAGCTTCAAATGACTAAAAGCAAAACATGTGGGCACTAAGAGTGTCAGCTTTAAAGAGCAGATTCAGTTTGCAGTCCTATTAACTAAATTTCTCCAAACCTGCACAATTAATTCCTTAAAAAAATAGTTCTAAAATTGTAACATACAAATTGACAGCGACACGCTTGTGTTGCTGAAGGCATTGTTGGTGTCTGTTAATGAAAGAGGATACACTTTTATTTGAAACATTTTAAATAGATAAGGCCAGCTGTTTGTTTAGCATATTCCTTTCACACTTTAATTTTGTAAAAAGCTATCGGTAACTGTCTTCTAAAAACAATGCAGGTCTTGGCTTGTCCTACATTTTTTATCCAAACTGCCAATCAGTCACTCTTCAGTCTAACACCTGAGCCTGTGTGCCAGACACGCAGCACTTCAGGACTATTAATCAGTCACATCTGAAAATGAGCAAATGTAGGTGCAGTTTTGACACTTGTAACTAAAAGCCTTCTGTTTTTGGGAGGCTGGGGAATAGAAGAGAGCGAACAAAACAGAAATACAGTGCACGTTAACAGTGGTACACCTATAGAATTACCAGAAAAACTGAGTCACTGGCAGGATGTGAGGGATTTGCAAGATTAGCTGTAAAGTTTAGAAGGTGAGAGTGCATAGAGTGTAATTAAATTACAACGTTTTAATACATTTTTAATTAGATCCATCAATAATTAACTCTTTCAATACAAAAGGAATGTTAATCTCACTGTTGTATTTCAATTCCCCATGCTGTAAATAGATAAATATTTTTAGAGTGCATTAGTAACAGCTTTGTGGTCCATTGCTGTTGTGTTGAACTTGTTTAACCCTTCGTCAGTCAGTTCCGATGCTGGAGAACATTTCAATATAACACTATAATTTTGTTGGTCATGTGAGAATTGCCAATTTTATAATGTTCCCACAATGACCATCAATCAAATTGCACCTTTTGTGGATTTAATTCAGAGAATGTAAGCTTTACGCTTTCTAGATCAAATAAAAAAACAACAGCGCGAAAATACTGTTGCTAAATACAGCCTACAGTGCACCTTATTCACTTATCTAAGTTGTGATGCAAGAGGCTTAAGAGAATCTGTGTCCCACAATAGTGAAGTGCCATACTGCCCAGGGAAGTACCAGGCTCAAGGAAGAGGTCAACCAGTGTTCTCACTCCTAATCACTATCCAGTGACCTGTACTATAAAGTGCATCTGGATGAACATCAAGTGAGGACAGAATCAGACTTGGCTGTGATCCTTCCCCCTCCCCGTGCCTCCCCAGGTGACACTCACTGTTGAGGCTCATGAAAGAGAAGAATGGCCATTTGGACAACATGTGGGAAGGAGGCCTGTGCTCATGCAAATGTACTGCAGCATAGATTTATGCCTTCAGAGGAGACGGGGAGAAATTGTGAGGTAAAAGTTGTTTTAAATACTGCTGACTTAATTTAAAAAATATATATTTTGCAAACGGGGTGGAGGGAGAGAACTTTCCCCCTCAAAACCGACAAAAAACTTTTTGTACTTCCCACCCGAGGGGAAGTTTTTCAATTGGAAGGCATCCAAAAACCAGCTTCAGGAGATTCACTATGATTGGTACTTTCATCAGAAGTAAGAGGGGGTGGAAGATGCTTGTCCACCAGAGATGTTCTCTCCTTTCACAGATCATTATTTGCTAATTAGCTGATTATAAATTACTTAACTAAATATTTTAAGACAAATGTAAAAAAAATGATGGTTCCGTCACTAAATCTGCATATGCATTGTATAGTAAAAGACACATGATTTTGGTTGCTCAGATCCGCTTTTACAGAAGACTGCATAAAAGTTTGCTAACAAATCCACGATACACGTCGGTTTTTTTAGCCCTTACAAGCTAGACAACTCACTCATGTATTAGCTGAAATTCAGATTTTATCTGAATCAGCTGATGTATCATGTAGTGCTTATTTATCAAATCTACTGTTCAGCCCTATTTCTAACATAATTGAAGCTAAGGCAGTTTAGTCATTTCCTATTACATAAGGTCCCTAATCTAACACTGCATGGTATGAGTTGGTAGTGAGGATATGAAGTTTGGGCTGGGGATAATGCTTTGGACTTCTCAATGTTGACCTGTAGGACGAGATGGGGAGAAACGAGAGAGCTGGGGTTTCAGGGCTATAATAGGAGGGGATCTGGGAGGAAGTTCAGCTTCACTCAGCTCTATCTCACCACCACTTCTCTAGACCCCTCCATCGTCTCTGATTTGTCACACTGTTTGTCCAACATCCAATATTGGATGAGCAGAAATTTCCTCCAATATTGGGAAGACTGAAGTCAGTGTCTTTGGGCCACGCCACAAACTCCCTGACCACCGTTTACATCCCTGGCAACTGTCTGACACTGAGCCAGACCGTTCGCAACCTTGGTGTCGTGTTTGACCCCGAGATGATCTTCCGATCACATGTCCGCTCCACCATCAAGACTGCTTACTTCCACCTCTGTAACATCGGCTGACTCTGCTCCTGAAACCCACATCCATGCCTTTAACTCTAGACTTCACTATACTAATGCTCTCTTGATCAGCTTCCCATCTTCCACCCTACATAAACTTCTGCTCATCCAAAACTCTGCTGCCTGTATCTTAACTTGCTCCAAATCTCATTCACCCCTGTGCTTGCTGACCTTCACTGGCTCCCGGCCCGACATTGCCTTAGTTTTCAAATCCTCATTATTGTTTTCAAATCCCTCCATGGCCTTGCCTTTCCCCATCTCTGTAATGTCCTCCACCCCTAGAAGTCTTCAGGATCTCTGTGCGCTCTTCCAACTCAGGCCTCTTGCGCATCGCCGATTTCAATTGCTCCACTATTGGCGGGCGTACTTGCAGCTACCTTGGCTCGGAGGTAGAGGAGAGGGTGAGGGAGGTAAAATAAAGGGTGGTGGAGGTAAAGAAAAGGGTGTGGGAGGTAGGAGGGGCAGAGCGGTGGGTGGGAGGGGCAGAGGAGAGGGTGAGATTTAAGAAGGTAGTTGACAGTAGGGAAAATAGGCACGTGGTTACCTTTGTCCTCCAGGAAGATCAGGGAAACATAGCAGGAGTAGGCCATTCGAGCCTGCACCACCATTCAATATGATCATGACTGATCATGCAACTTCAGTACCCCATTCCTGCTTTCTTTCCATGTCCCTTGACCCCTTTAGGTGTAAGGGCCACATCTAACTCCCTTTTGAATATATCTAACGAACTGGCCTCAACAACTTTCTGTGGCAGAGAATTCCACAGGTTCACCACTCTCTGGGTGAAGAGGTTTCTCCTCATCTCGGTCCTAAATGGCTTACCCCTTTTCCTTATACTGTGACCCCCGGTTCTGGACTTTACCAACATTGGGAACATTCTTCCTGCATCTAACTTGTCCAATCCCGTCAGAATTTTATATGTTTCTATGAGAGCCCCTCTCATTCTTCTAAATTCCAGTGAATATAAGCCTAGTCGTTCCAGTCTTTCTTCATATGTCAGTCCTGCCATCCCGGGAATCAGTCTGGTGAACCTTCGCTGCACTCCCTCAATAGCAAGAATGTCCTTCCTTAGATTAACAGGTGATTTTGGCAGTGGTAGAGCTTGAAGTGGTCACGTTAGATCTGGTGATGGAGAGCTAAGTCAGTTGTACACCAGGGGACCGAAATTCAGGCATGCCAGAAAGCTGGCGCACCTATGATTTTTTACTTGGTTTTTCCACCGGGAGCGATGAGGCGGCGGTCCGATCGATTTTCAGGACTTAGAAGATGTTTTAACGTTGGGCCAGAATTCAGTCATAATGGGGGTGGAAGTGCGGTGGTAAGTCATGCTGAGGGGCAGAATCGAGTCTCCGCCACTGTGGTGACGTCACTGCGCATGTACGACACCACGCTCTCTCCCCTCTGTTAAAGGGGAGAGAATTGGGATTTTGTTTCGCTTCAGCCACTGGGCCACCAGGGAGGGTTTCGGCCGGGCCAGCGGCTTGCGGAGGCCAGGCTGCCTTTTGGTGCCCGGCTGAACTCGGGGGTACAATAGTCCAGCCGACATGGAAGTCAGCTGGCAAAAATAATATGGCGGCTGCGGCATTCGGCCCTCGCCTTTAATGGCTGCAGCACTGCCAGGGCAGAGAGAGAGCAGACAAGGTGCACCAAAAGAAAAAGCTGACGGGGGCACCATTTAGCAGCTCGTGGATCTTTTCCAGCACATTTCGGGTGGATTGAAATGGAGGTGCGGGATAGCGGCGGTGTGCGCTTTGATGATGCGCTTGCAGCGGTCGGCAGCAGTAGGGCAGAAGTGGGGACAGGCCGAAAAATACCCGAGCTGAATTTGGGTCGGGGCGGACACTGGATTGGAACGTGCGGCCACTCGATTCCGCCACATAGCTGCCGCCAAACGGTGGTAACGGGTCTTATAGGGACCCTGAATTTCGGCCCCAGGGCTTTCTTCCATTGGACTTGAGGGTGCTGTATCAGGGGAACACTCGGGCTTGGAGACGGTGAAGATTTTTCTGGAGATGAAGGCATTGGAAGTGGAAGTGAGGGAATAGTTAAGGAAATCAACAGCTGCAGAGGTACTGTGGCAAATGGAGTGACAAAGGCTCAGTAATTGAGAATTTGGGGTGCAGTTGTAAGTGACTGGGAAGTTTTTTTTCCCCCCGAAGCAGACACAGAAGCAAAGTGGGGTTGAAAGAAGGTAGGGGGAATGTGGGTGGGGAGGAAAATGAAGCAATGATTGAAGATGACTTTGTTGGCGATCGAGATCATGACACCAGAGGAAAAGGTAAGGTTAACTTGCTACCATCATTTGGCTCAGGTATCAAGAGCCCAAAATTCCACATTGTAAAATAGCTCTGTTTTTCGGCGTTATTTCCGATTAACGGCCGTTTTTTGGCTGAAATAACGCTTAAAAAGTCTGAAGTTTCGGCAAATTTTTTTTTTTATTTTGGCGCAGCGCAGAAATACCTCCGGTTTTGAGGGTGGGGCTAATTTTTTGCGTCGACAAAGTGAGGCCCTTTCTGCACATGCGCAACATTCAACTTGAAGCATTTAGGTGTCCAGGGTAACACGACGCACAATTGCTAGTCGGCAGAAATTTTGGCCCGAGAATACAACAGAGAAAATCAACACTGGGGGCAAAATGTACAATTTTAATTAATACGTCCTTACTATACAGTATAAATGCACACGAGGCCCATGCTTGAGAGGTCAGTCTGTGACCTGTCCTTTATTTCTTAGCACTCAAGCGATGAAGGTGGGTGGAGCTTCCCCTTTTATACCTGAAGGTCCAGGTTAGGAGTGTCTCCCACCTAGTGGTCATTGTTCTCACGGTGTACAACTTAGGTCAGATTATACATGGGTTACAATGCTGGTTGAATACATGACATCACCTCTCCACCAAAGTCTTATTGGGATCACAAGTTGAGTTTCTCTGGTGGTTTACGCTCCCTTGTAGAGCGCCTGAGTTGGGGCTCCGGTTGTTGGGTGCTGGCCTGAGTGTCTGCTGTTTGCGGTGCCTCAGGCCTATCCAGACTGCCCACAGTGATTGGGCTCGCCTCCCTTTGGTTCCGGTGTGCGGTCACCTGTGGTGGAGTGAACTCTACATCGTGTTCTTCCTCTGCTTCTTCTATGGGGTTGCTGAACCTCCTTTTTGTTTGATCCACGTGTTTGCGGCAGATTTGTCCATTGGTAAGTTTAACTACCAGAATCCTATTTCCCTCTTTGGCAATCACAGTGCCTGCGAGCCATTTGGGCCCTGCAGCGTAGTTGAGGACAAAAACAGGATCATTTACATCAATACGTCGCGCCCTCGCATTCCTGTCATGGTAGTCATATTGTGGCTGGCGCCTGCTCTCGACAATTTCTTTCATGGTGGGTGTATAAGGGATAGCCGGGTTTTGAGCGTCCTTTTCATTAGCAGCTCTGCGGGTGGAACCCCTGTGAGCGAGTGTGGTCAGGATCTATAGGCCAACAGGAGGCGTGATAAGCGCCTTTGTAGGGAACCCCCTTGGATTCTGAGCATTCCCTGTTTGATTATCTGCACTGCTCGTTCTGCATGGCCATTTGAGGCCGGCTTGAACGGTGCCGTTCTGACATGGTTAATTCCATTGTCTGCCATGAAGTCCTGGAATTCAGTGCTTGTGAAGCACGGGCCATTGTCGCTGACCAAGACGTCCGATAGACCATGGGCGGCGAACATTGCCCGTAGACTTTCTACCGTGGCAGAGGATGTGCTTGAATTTAAAATGTCACACTCGATCCATTTGGAGTCGGCGTCTACTACAACCAAAAATATTTTTCCCATGAAAGGACCTGCGTAGTCCACATGGATGCGTGACCAAGGCTTGGCGGGCCATGGCCAGGGGCTAAGGGGGGCTTCCCTGGGCGCATTGCCCAGCTGGGCACACGTGTTGCACCTGCGAACACAAAGTTCCAGATCTGCATCTATCCCTGGCCACCAAACGTGTGACCTGGCAATTGCCTTCATCATGACAATGCCCGGGTGCTCATTGTGGAGTTCTCTGATGAACACCTCTCTGCCCATCTGGGGCATGACTACTCGGTTTCCCCACAGTAGGCAATCGGCCTGAATCGAGAGTTCATCCCTGCGCCTGTGAAATGGTTTAAATTCCTCAGGGCATGCCCTGTACGTGGCTGCCCAGTCCCCATTCAGGACACATTTCTTGACTAGAGACAATAGCGGGTCTCTATTTGTCCAGACTTTAATCTGACGGGTTGTCACGGGTGAGCCTTCGCTTTCAAAAGCTTCAACAGCCATGACCCATCTCAACAGCATGCTCGGTAGCCTCCTCAGTGGTGGCTAATGGGAGCCTGAGTGCATCGGCGCTACACGCGAGTGCCCACCTCTGTATGCGGGCCGATGCGTTTGCATTTATGGCCTTGTTGTCAGCTAAAAGGGACGTTAGGGGTTTGTGATCTATCTCCAGCTCAAATTTCTTGCCAAACAGGTATTGGTGCATTTTCTTTACCGCATATACACATGCGAGCACCTCCTTTTCTACCATCCCGTAACCCCTTTCTGCCTGGGACAGACTTCTGGAGGCATAAGCTACCGACTGTAACTGACCCTTGACATTGACATGCTGCAACACACATCCGACACCATAGGACGACGCATCGCATGTTAACACAAGTTTCTTACATGGGTCGTAAAGTGTTAACAGAGTGTTGTAACATAACAAATTGCGTGATCTATTAAAAGCCCTTTCCTGGCTGTCCCCCCAGACCCATTCACGACCTTTGCGTAGGAGCACGTGTAGCGGCTCTAACAGCGTGCTCAATTTGGGAAGAAAGTTACCAAAATAGTTCAGGAGCTCCAAGAACGAACACAGCTCCGTCGTGTTACGGGGTCTGGGTGCTCTCTGGATCGCTTCCGTCTTGGACGCAGTAGGGCTGATCCCGTCTGCTGCTACCCTCATCCCCAGGAATTCTACCTCTGGAGCTAAGAAGACGCACTTCGCCTTTTTCGTCGCAGCACTACCCGGTCCAGTCTGCGTAGCACCTCCTCCAGGTTGTGGAGGTGTTCTTCAGTATCGTAACCCGTGATGAGGATGTCGTCCTGAAAAACCACCGTCCCTGGAATCGACTTGAGGAGGCTTTCCATATTTCGTTGGAAGATCGCGGCGGCCGAGCGAATCCCGAACGGACATCTGTTGTACTCAAACAACCCCTTGTGTGTCATGATGGTGATCAGCTTCTTCGACTCACTCGCCAGCTCCTGGGTCATGTAAGCTGAGGTCAGGTCCAATTTTGAAAAAAGTTTGCCACCGGATAGCGTCGCAAAGAGGTCCTCCACTCTCGGTAGCGGGTACTGGTCTTGGCGTGACACCCGATTGATGGTGGCCTTGTAATCACCACATATCCTGACCGACCCATCCGCCTTGAGCACCGGCACGATCGGGTTCGCCCAGTCACTGAATTCGACTGGCGAGATGATGCCTTCCCTCAGCAGGCGGTCCAATTCGCCTTCTATCTTTTCCTGCATCATGTATGGCAACGCTCTGGCCTTGTGGTATACTGGCTTGGCGTCCGGGTTTATGTGAATCACTACCTTGGGCCCCCATGAAAGTGCCGATGCCGGGTTGAAACAATGAGCCAAATTTGTCCAGGATCTGTGAGCATGATACTCGCTCCACAGAGGAAATTGCATTGACATCGCCCCATTTCCAGTTCATGACAGCAAGCCAACTCCTCCCCAGTAGTGCGGGACCGTCCCCTGGGACAATCCAGAGTGGCAACCTGTTCTTCAAATCTTTGTGGGTCACAACTACCGTGGCGCTGCCTAGCACCGGAATGATCTGCTTTGTGCAAGTCCGTAGCTGTGCGTCAATCGACGATAATTTTGGCCTCCTGGCCTTGGACGCCCACAACTTTTTGAACTGTTTGATACCCATCAGGGACTGGCTGGCCCCCGTGTCTAGCTCTATTGATACTGGGATGCCATTGAGGAGCACTTTCATTATTATCGGTGGCGTCCTGGTGTATGAAATGTATACGTGCTCCACATGAACTCGCTGAACTTCAGTTTCCAGCGATTTCCCTCAGCGTTCATTTCTGCAATTTCTGCAGGTATTTTGCTCATCTCTGCAAACTCCGGCTGAGTGTGTGCCTCCACGCCTCCAACATGAGCTGCTGTTGGAAACAAAAGGTCCCTTGCCAGTCAATCGTCCCTGACTGCCCCTGTTATTGTCCTTGAGTGCGCCATTAACAGGTATTGATGGCCCCATTACTGGCCGCAGTGTCCCTTGCAATGGTGTGAATCGCCGTTCAGCTTGCCATTGTCTCTGTCGAACTCCCCCTCTGGGTTCGACTACATGTTGGGGCATGCCCGACTGCCCTTGTCTGCCTGGAGAACTGTGTGCTGCTTTAACAATGTTGAATCTCTGTCCCAACCATTCCTTAACACAGGACCTCTCATCTGTTCTGCTAGTGGCCATGCTCGCGTGGTTTAAATCCCAGTTTCTCATCGCCATTAATACGTCCTTACTATACAGTATAAATGCACACGAGGCCCATGCTTGAGAGGTCAGTCTGTGGCCTGTCCTTTATTTCTTAGCACTCAAGTGATGAAGGTGGGTGGAGCTTCCCCTTTTATACCTGAAGGTCCAGGTTTGGAGTGTCTCCCACCTAGTGGTCATTGTTCTCACAGTGTACAACTTAGGTCAGTTTATACATGGGTTACAATGCTGGTTGAATACATGACATAAATGTTTGCACCGAACTGTTGGTGTTCTGTCTCCGCTGCTCACCGGGCTCGAAGCACACAGGTTCGGCACGCCAGCCGACAGGATTGCTCCCTCGGCCGGACACAGGAGCTCGGCTTCGAAAGAAGCCCGGGCAGAAAGTGGAACCTAAGCACAAACATTTTTAAGTAGTTTATATATAATATAAGGTTTGTTCCCTCTCTCCAAAAGCTATAACTCAGCTCCATGTCCCAAGATGGCATCGGTAACACCGATTTTGATCGGACTCCGACTTGGTAAGGCAAGGTTTTAAAGTGGTCCTTAGCGCTGTCCTTAAAAAAAATCCTTATTGGCGAAACTCGCAAAAACGCCGGATGGGTGGGCTTGACCCCAAGTGACGTCAGAAAAACTGCATTTAAAAAAAACGGCCGTTATCTGTTAAGGATGGCGTTATACTATTGGTGAAACTAATAAAATCGCCTTAAATTAAGTTAGCTCCAAAAAACACTTAGCTCCCAAAAAAAAAAGGACCTAAATGATGGCAAAGTTTGGGCCCCAAGTCTGCATCTAAACCACGTAGCCTAGCTTTGATCACGAGTTATCTGATCACATAATTTTAAGAGTCAGATGGCCTGACGTGAATAATAGGCACTTAGTAACTGGAGCGGGAGTGTTGCCCAGGGAAGAGTACCCTACAATGGGAGAGAGAAGGAAACTAAATAAAAATGAAGAAAAAAAATAATCTGCAAGAGGAATATTAAATGAACAATATAATGCTGAACCGATTAAGTAGAAATGCAGGGAGATTATTTAGGGCTTGTTAGAAGGTCAGGGCATAAGCCCTAAAGGCAAGTGCAATAAAGGGTTCTTAGAACGAGTGTTGTACTTACTGGAACATTTTGTTAAAAATATAAGCATTATGTACCAATTTTCTTAAAATGTTTTACAGGGAAAGCAAGAAACTTAAGTATAGGCTGAGAAGGGACCTTCTAAGCCCATCTGCAATATCATGGACTCTACTTAATTGATTTAATTTCTTGAGAAACATAAATAACCACAGGCATAACTTCCAAGAATGCTGAAATTACTTCCCGATTCCTAAAGGTAATCAACAATAACAGCAGGATATCCCAATCTGGGAACACCATTTACAACTTTCAATCCTGCATTTGTTTCAGATTTCCAGCATCTCCAGTATTTTGTTTTATACTGCGACCCAAACTGGTTGCATGCCACAAATAATATTGCTGTGATTCAAACAGCACTGATATGTCTACACGAATCCTTATTCACCTTTTCATCTACTTTTAAAATAGTCTCAAGATTTTGGACAGCAGTACACAGCTCCAGCTCTACCACGAACAATATATCAATCTAGTCCTTAATGCAAATTGCTGAACTCAAGAGCTGTGAAACCTAGAGTCAACGATGGAAATAGTACGATATATACGCCTACATTCAATTTAGTTGTCATTGATTTCATCTGGAAATCCTTTACATATCCCATCTTGTTGTTAACAAGATATCCAACCAGTTCTTTTTAAAGCAGACAATTGGCACAGCATTTAATGCGTTTGATTACATTTTGTTATATATATCTCCAACTTTTGGGGGGGGGGGGGGCTAGAGGAGTGGAAAAGAGATGAGATTTTTTCACTGGTCTCAGTTGAGTTTTGTTACTATTGTTACTGTGTTCTCTAATCACAGTTAAACTTGCTTTGCTTGTATCTGTATCTTTCAACATTTGAAAGACTGGGGTCATGTCCTCTCAGTATCCTTTTCCCCAGCAAATGAAAATCCAAACTTAATTAAATTTATAATTTAAGCTATAGAACCATCCTTACCACTTTTCTAAGCATCCTCTCCAATGCATCGACTTCCTTCCATAGGTAGGGCAGCCAAAACTGCATACAGTGCCCTAAATGTAGTTTAAGTGATTAGTGGATAAATCCACTCTGAACTGCAGTGTAACTTTTCGTCTTACTAAATGAATCACACACAAGTTAGCATTAAAGATGTTGGTGCATTTTCTGTATTTTTGCCTACTTCATATTTTGTAAGTTTTAAATGTATATTTTCGGGGTTCCTTGTGGGCCAGGAAAGGCTGCTCGGAGCCCTGGACCTCCCTTGCACCAGGCTATCTACCCTGTCCAACGACCTCCCACTAACTGTCGGGGGCCGTCCCCATGGGTCTTCAGCTGCAGCCTCCTGCTGCTGGCTTCTGCTCCCGCCTGTCAACTCTGCTGTCAATTTGGCCGGCCGTCAGGTGGAAGTTTGCAGGATATTTAAATGCGGCCCTCCACGTCCCTGGACTTGCCGGGTTTCCCCCGCGCTTCCCACCTCTCCATTAATTTCAGGGCCAATGTTTTCTTTTAATATAAATGGAAACTTCAATGGGGTTTTCAATTCGGTATCACAGATGCTAGTCTTTCAAAACCAATGCGATTTCAATCTGAACGATGACCCACATCATACCAGCCAGCATTATAAACAGAGAAGGTGTTTTTATTTAGTTTCATTGTATTCTAAATTTTCAATACTTCTTCATACACTAGCAATAGAAATCTTAAAAAGTTGACTGCGGAACCAAAAACCTTACTGTTATATAGATGATCAGATCTAAGCACATTTTTATGTTACTACTGAAAAGTCATCGACCTGAAACGTTAACTCTGTTTCTCTTTCCACAGATGATGCCTGACCTGCTGAGTGTTTCCAGCATTTTCTGTTTTTATTTCACATGTTTAGCTTTGTCTGGCTTCTACTTTGAAGATAAAGTACAAGTAAGTGCTAGTGTGTCATTTCCAATCAGTACTATAACTGCACAGCAACACTCTCTCAGACACTGAAGAATAACAGTTCTCGCGTTTGGCCCATCACCCACTATCCCACCCACGCCATTGAATCTTCCGGACATCAAAGACAAAAGCTAATTTGCCACAGCGCGATTTAGCCAATACTGAAAATAGGATTTCCAGATGAACATAGAACAAGAACTTTATGCGATAGTACATAGTATACTATTTCAATCACTGGTTCTAGGCTTTAGTTAATATTCAACCACTTATATCAGGACTATTTGAACTGCTGTAAAGCACGATCCAAATTTTTCAAAACACACTACGAAACAATTTAATTCTGTTAGGACATTTGCATAATAGGTTGCTCACAGCTGGAGTGCACAGATGCGAAACTGCACGAAAACGCCAAACTTCTTTGACCTGAAATGCAGTTTTACATTAAGCATGGTTTATGTTCATTCTTGAGTAATTAAATAAGCATCAAAGTCATCCAGAAATGCTGTACTGTCTTCCCACATTTCTACGTTCTTGCAATCAAACCAGTTTATTTTAGTCCAGAATTTTTTTCTACCTAGCTTTTATCACTTCCCCGCTGGCGGACCTTTCCTTCCACACTGCAAATCTTCTCATTCTGAAACAAAAACTGTTATATAGGTAACCCTGTAAATACCTTGTGTAACCACCAGAGGGCTCATCCCCTGGAGTCCCAAGGATCCCACAATCCCTTGGGAGCACCTGCACTGGAGACCTGTAATAAAAGACTAAGGTCACACTTTACTTTGAGCTCACAGTATCTGGTCAGACTCTTTATTCATACATAACAACGATGAGTTACAGATGACGAACCCAACGATGCAGAGAACAGTGGGCATCCTGGAGAAATTTTCGGAGGGAGATGATTGGGAAACCTTCGTGGAGCGACTCGACCAATACTTTGTGGCCAACGAGCTGGAAGGAGAAGCGAATGCTGACAAACGAAGAGCGATTCTCCTCACTGTTTGCGGGGCACCAACGTATCGCCTCATGAAAAATCTGCTTGCTCCAGCGAAACCCAGAAGAGAAATTGTACGATGATTTGGTGCACACTGGTCTGGGAGCATCTGAACCGGAAGGAAAGCGTTCTGATGGTGAGGTACCGGTTCTACACGTACAAAAGGTCTGAAGGCCAGGAAGTGGCGAGCTCTGTCGCCGAGCTAAGACGTCTTGCAGGACATTGCGAATTTGAAGGACATTTGGTGCACATGCTCAGGGACTTATTTGTACTTGGCATTGGCCATGAAGTGATACTTTGCAAACTTTTGACTGAAGAGACCCCAACCTTGAGTAAAGCCATAGCGATAGCCCAGGCGTTCATTGCCACCAGTGGCAATACGAAGCAAATCTCTCAGCACGAGTGCTGCTACAAGTACTGTGAATAAAGTAATGTTGTTTTCGAATCGCAATGTACAAGGCAGGCCTCATATGCCTGCAGCTGCACGTCCGCAGATGTCTCAGGGTCCACCATCAAGGGTGATGAATGCAAGGCCATTAACACCTTGTTGGCTGCGGGGGCTGATCATCGTTTCTATTCATGCCGTTTCAAAGGATACATTTGCAAAGGCTGTGGAACAATGGGACATCTCCAACGTATGTGCAGTCGAGCTGCAAACTCTACAAATCACCATGTTGCAGAAGAAGACAGATCCATGGCGGATCACGACGAACCAGAGCCTCAGACCGAGGAGGCAGCGGTATATGGGGTGCACACATTTACCACAAAGTGTCCCCCGATAATGCTGAAGGTTGAATTAAATGGACTCCCGGTGTCAATGGAGCTGGACACGGACGCGAGCCAGTCCATTATAAGCATAAAGACTTTAGGAAAATTGTGGTGCAGCAAGACCTCAAGGCAGTCTTTACTCCCATTCGCACGAAACTGAGAACTTACATAAAGGAACTGATTCCCGTAATCGGCAGTGCTAGTATAAAGGTCTCCTACGATGGAGCGGTGCACAAGTTACCACTCTGGATGGTGCCGGGCGATGGTCCCATGCTGCTCGGCAGGAGCTGGCTGGGAAAGATATGCTGGAACTGGGACGACATCCTAGCACTCTCGTCCTTCGACGACACTTCGTGTGCCCAGGTCTTAAACAAGTTCCCCTTGCCGTTCAAACCAGGCATCGGAAAGTTTCAAGGAGCAAAAGTGCAGATCCACCTAATTCCAGGGGCACGACCCATCCATCACAGGGCGAGAACAGTAAGGGGATAAATACGAATGCACCGGCCCGCATCCAGAGATGGGCGCTCATGTTGTCTGCATATAACTACGCCATCTGCCACAGGCCAGGCACAGAAAACTGTGCCGATGCTCTCAGTAGGCTGCCATTGTCCACCATGGGGGTGGAAATGGCACAGCTCGTAGATTTCGTCATGGTAATGGAAGCATTCGAGTGAGCAATCACCCGTTACTGCGCGACAGATTAGAACCTGGACGAGCCAGGACCCTTTACTGTCCTTACGAAAAAACTGTGTGCTTCATGGGAGCTGGTCCAGTGTCCCATTAGAAATGCAGGAAGAGATAAAGCCGTACCAGCGGCGCAAGGATGAAATGTCTATACAGGCAGACTGCCTTCTGTGGGGTAATCGGGTAGTGGTACCCAAAAAGGGCAGGGACACTTTCACTGATCTCCACAGTACTCAGCCAGGCAATGTAATGATGAAAGTGATAGCCAGATCCCATGTGTGGTGGCCCGGTATCGATGCGGACTTAAGAGTCCTGCGGTCACAAATGTAATACAATTTCACAGTTAAGCAATGCGCCCAGGGAGGCGTCACTAAGTTTATGGTCTTGGCCCTCCAAACTGTGGTCTAGGGTCCATGTCAACTATGCAGGCCCGTTCTTAGGTAAAATGTTCCTAGTGGAACTGCTCATGAAAAGGGCACTTAAGACAAGGCTCTCGTTAGTCCACCCTGATCTCTATGAACAGGTAGAGAGCAGGCGGCTTCAACAAAGTACATATCATGATGGCGCAAATGTGTCACGTGAAATTGAAATTAATGATCCTGTATTTGTGTTGAACTATGGACAAGGTCCCAAGTGGCTTCCTGGCACTGCTGTGGCCAAAGAGGGGAGTAGGGTTTTTCGGGTCAAACTTTCAAATGGACTTATCTACAGGAAACACTTGGACCAAACCAAACTTAGATTCACGGACTATCCAGAGCAACCCACATTAGACCCTACCTTTTTTGAGTCCCCAACACACACACACACCAGTGACAACCGACACAGTGGTTGACCACGAAGTAGAACTCATCACCTGCAGCAGCCCAGCAGGATTCACCATGCCAAGCAGCCCAGCAAGGCCAGCTGCACAGCAAGCCCAGCGAGGGCCCAACAAACGACTCATCAAAACCAGCATTTGCACCGAGACGATCAACCAGGGAAAGGAAGGCCCCAGATCGACTCACTTTGTAAATAGTTACACTACTGACTTTGGGGACGGGGGTGGAGAAAGTGCTGTTATATATGTAAATCTGTAAATACCTGTGTAACCACCAGAGAGCTCGTCCCCTGGAGTCCCAAGGGATCCCACAATCCCTTGGGAGCACCTGTACTTAAGGAGGCCTCACAGGCTGCTGAGGCACTCTGGAGACCTGTAATAAAAGACTACGGTCACACTTGACTTTGAGCTCACAGTATCTGGTCAGACTCTTTATTCATACATAACAAAAACATTTTGCAAGCTTTTTCCCATTCTTATTTTCCAGAAGGCATTTACTCCTGCGGGGTTGTAGCTCCAAAGCATTAACTGCGTTACCTCGGCCATGCTATTTACCACAGGGACATCATGACGGCTGAGTTTAGATCCTGTTCTGAGCCAAAGCGCACATACGCACGCAATTGAACAATTAGCAATGGTACTGTCGATTCGTTTACTAGCTCCAAGGGCAGAGGTCAGTTGCAGTATACCTATTGTCATTCCAGTTGAGCTCGGTTAATTCAACATAGACCAGGATTAAACCTGCGATTTTCTGATCTGTATCACTGTGGCACACTGCTCTTACCAACTGCCCTGCCAGGTCATGCTAAACCTTTATAAATCTCTGGTTAGGCCTCAGCTGGAGTATTGTGCACAATTCTGGGCACCACATTTTAGGAAGGATGTCAAGGCTCTGGAGAGGGTACAAAGGTGGTTTACCAGGACGATAGCAGGGATGAGGGACTTCAGTTATGTGGAAAGATTGGAGATGCTGGGATTGTTCTCCTTAGAGCAGAGAAGGTTAAGGGGAGATCTAATATAGGTATTAAAAATTCTGAGTGGATTTGATAGAGCAAGTATGGAGAAAGAGCAAGTACGGAGAAACGGTTTCCTCTGGCAAGTGGATGAATATTAGAGGTCATAAAATAATTGGCAAAAGAACTGGAAGGGAAAATAAAGACATTTCTTCACACAGAGGATTGTTAAGATCTGGAATGAAGTACCTGAAAGGGTGGTGGAATCAGATTCCATAGAAACTTTTAAATTTGTAAACTTGTAATTGAAGAGGAGTAATTTGCAGGGTTATGGGGAAAAAGTTGGGTGTGGGAGTAAATTGACTATGAACGATTTAATTTCTGGGCCTAATATTTGTGAGGTTCAGTACTAAGATGCCCAAGTTACTGTGAACAAAATTAAATGTACAGAGGGCACTCCTCGGAAATTCAGAATTAGCCTTGATCGAACAATCTAATATTGTGGGGGCTGGAAAATGATGGTGTTCTGCACCAATTCACCCAATTTGCTTCAGCAGCTGCACCAGTTAAGCTCAGATGTGTAGTGCAAATGTCTAATTAAAGTAGATCTGGAACAGAAAAATTGTTTTTGGAGAAGGGAAGAACACATGGGATTGGTTGTAATTTCAACATGAACTATTATCCCTCTAGGATGTATTTCTAATTGTAGTATATCTGTTCTAGCCTGTGGAGCTCCTTCAGATGCTTTACTGGTATCATCTACATAATTGGCAATAAGCAGCTTTATAACAGCCAGGGGCAGCACGGACCAGCCCACACTGCGATATGTGTGCACACTAGGTCCGTGCAGCAAAGCAGGTCTCCCTCCAGTCGTCTTGGTTAACCCTTGCCATTGGACCAAGACCTAGCTCTGTCAAGCCCATGTGGTGGCTGGTGTGCAACGGCCATCACACATTACAAAAATCCACACACAGGCATCTTCCACCCTTCAACATGTAGTTCATTGAAACACCTGTGAACTCATCCTTTTTTGGCATGGAAGCAAGTCATCCTCGTTTCGAGGGACCGCCTATGATGATGATGAACAAATCCAGGGATGTCCAAGCCAGAATACAGCACTTGAAGTAGATTGCTGGGTACTAAACTGAACCTGAATTTTTCCAGCTTGAATGCTGATCTATGGGATTCTATCTGCAGAAGCTCCAGTAGACAATGTCAGATGAATGAATCCCAGATGAGAGCGGAGACTTAAAATAGCAGGTCCTAATGAACTCGGAAAATGTACTAAAATTAGCAATACCTCCTCAGAGGTAGGGCAGTTCCAAGACTATTTAGTTTGGGGATTAAGTAATCTCACATCCATCTCAATTTGTACCCACTTAGTTTCCTCCTTCAAGTAATAACAACCTGAAAAGTATCTAAACTCCAATCTAGTCAACAGTAGTGCATAAATAGCACCACAGTCCTCATAAAAACCAACAAAAAAAAATCACCAGTGAAGTATCTCCAATATGTTCAGGAATGTGAATCTTTAGATAAGGAAGCCAATTGCCATACTGGACTGATTTGATGCTCTGTGTTGTGACATTTTGAAGTATGGTCCTTAGTAGGATGAATGATGGTATCCTGAAGTACATTAAGCACCTGACTTGGATTTGAGTATAAGATTCTATGGCCCGGAATTTGCTGCAATACCGATATTGACAACAAACGGCATAAATTAGACCGCTGAGCTGCCCGATCCACCAATGGCGAATTGACGCCACAGTTTGCTGGAAAAATAATTACAATATGCAATGAGTCTAGTGGCGGATCAGGAGTGCAGACAACATCAAAGGCATTGGGATCCCAACACAGAACGCAACAACAGGTTATTTAAAGGGATGTGTTTAGGAACAATGGCTCCGATCTGGTAACGTGGGACTGGGTCGCAGTACATACAAACAGAATGTTCGGGTGGATTTAATTTGATCGATTAGTTTGTACTGATTACAGTGTAAATATATAAATCGACATTAAGCAGTAACCCGTATGCACAGTGTTGACTCCCGAACTAGCCATATTTTATTGCAATGCTTGTACATAAACTCAATAAATATTAATATCAATGTAATATCAGTCAGGGTAAAATCTGAACATGCCTGGCTGTCGAAACATTTATTTTCTTATTTAATTGAGCTTAAAATAGTGCGGTATACATAATAGCATTTCACACACACCATAATTTCCTGGATTTGCTGCACCAGAATCACCAACATTCAGTTGGAATTTTTTGTCCAATTCTAGGCACCATATTATAGGAAGGGCCTTGGAAAGGATTCAGGGGAGATTTACTAGAATGATACCAGGGATGAGGGTCTTCAATTACATGGAAAGAATAGAGAAGCTGTGATTGTTCTTAAAGCAGAGAAGGTTAAGGGGAGGTTTAATAGAGATGTTCAAAATTATGAAGGGTTTTGATAGTTAGGAGAAACTGTTTCCACTCATCAGCATAGGCAGTTCCTCAGAATCGAGGAAGACTTGCTTCCACTCTTAAAATAAGTTCTTAGGTGGCTGAACAGTCCAATACGAGAACCACAGTCTCGGTCACAGGTGAGACAGATAGTCGTCGCGGGAAGGGGTGGGTGGGGCTGATTTGCCGCGCTCTCTTTCCGCTGTCTGTGCTTGATTTCTGCAGCTCTCGCCGATGAGACTCGAGGTGCTCAACGATCTCCCGGATGCACTTCCTCCACTTAGGGCGGTTTTTGGCCAGGGACTCCCAGGTGTCAGTGGGGATGTTGCACTTTATCAGGGAGGCTTTGAGGGTGTACTTGTAATGTTTCCACTGCCCACCTTTGGCTCGTTTGCCGTGAAGGAGTTCCGAGTAGAGCACTTGCTTTGGGAGTCTCATGTCTGGCATGCGAACTATGTGGCCTGCCCAGCGGAGCTGATCATGTGTGGTCAGTGCTTCAATGCTGGGGATGTTGGCCTGGTCGAGGACGCTAATGTTGGTGCGCCTGTCCTCCCAGGGGATTTGTAGGATCTTGCGGAGACATCGTTGGTGGTATTTCTCCAGCGACTTGAGGAGTCTACTGTACATGGTCCATGTCTCTGAGCCATACAGGAGGGCGGGTATTACTACAGCCCTGTAGACCATGAGCTTGGTGGCAGTTTTGAGGGCCTGGTCTTCAAACACTCTTTTCCTCAGGCTGGCGCACTGGAGGCGGTGTTGAATCTTGTCGTCAATGCCTGCTCTTGTTGATAAGAAGCTCCTGAGGTATGGGAAGTGGTCCACATTGTTCAGGGCTGCGCCTTGAATCTTGGATGACTAGGGGGCAGTACTGTGCGGCAAGGACAGGCTGGTGGAGGACCTTTGCCTTACTGATGTTTAGCGTAAGGCCCATACTTTCGTACGCCTCAGTAAATACGTCGACTATGTCCTGGAGTTCAGCCTCTGTATGTGTGCAGACGTAGGCGCTGGAAGGAAGATTGATAACCAGAGGACACAGATTAAAATAAATGGCAAAAGAATCAGAGACAAGATGAGGAGTAATTATTTTTATGCAGTGAGTTATGATGATCTGGAATGAAAAGGAATGGATATATGAAAAGGAAACATTTGCTCTTTCAAACACCTTCTGTGCTGTGATTGTTTAATAATGACATATGCAAATTCAGAATCATAGTTACTACAAATAACACAATTAGTACGTTCTATGGGAAACTGCAGGCATGTGTTTCTCATTGTAGAAGCCATAATACAATTGCAATCATCTTCATAATTAAACTTAACAAGTTGACTTCAATTCTCTCCAATGTGAATTTTCAAAATAGCTGATAAAAATGACCAAAAAACAAACAAAGAGAGGGGATGTATGCATTGAGGAACGCTGACTCAACTATAGTTAGTTGCACATGTAAACTCTACTGATTCTGCAGTATATAACGAGCATTTTTCAATGACCTTTCCTATAAAAGAAAGTTTAACTAATTATGCTTGAATAATACAGTACACAAACTTGCTAATGGAAGTTCATGTTTACTGCAGCCTGTCATTTGAATCGTCAATAGGCCTACATTTGTATTACAAAACATTTGGTGTCATCTAATTGCAGTTACATATCATTTTGAAAAGACTGTGTGGTTAGAAGATGGTCCCCGAAGCTGAATTCTAAAGTGTGGGTGTAGAACTTTCCATTATTTGAAGGAAAATAATTCTTGCCGAGACTGATGACTCTAAAATTCTATGACCTTATACTTGTTTTCCGAAAATTTCTAATCCTCTGTGGCTGACAAACTTCCCCATCCCCATACTTATTAAGGAATGCAATGTGAGAGAATTAGTGCAGGCTTAATAAACTTGTTTTATTCAAAAGACACAGTACAACGTTAATGTTTGAATTTTCTTCTCATTTGACAAAGAATATCATTTATAGCCACCTTGCCACATGCACAGCACACAAGTCTGAACTTATAGGGCCAAAAATTGCAGTCGGAAGCTTCCTACAAGCAGACGCCTCCAACCAAAATTTTAATGAAAATACCTGGTGGTCCCAGAGAAACTTAGACTTCCGTTCTAAGGCCTAGCTGCGTAGGGGCTTAATTATTCCAGGAGCGTATGCGTTTCCTGGGATGACATGGGGCTGGACCACCAATCACAATGTAGCATTCTCATTGATAGTAATGGGAGCTCAGTGCTACCATTACTATCAATGCGAATACCCCTTAAATCAAATAAAACACAAACATAATTTTTTTTAAAAAATTAATAGAAATTGCATTAAATTAAATGTTTGAGAGAAACATTTATTTTTAAATTAAAAAAGTTTTGCAGGTACAACATCTGAAATCCGGAATACTCGGGACTGTATCCATGCCAGTTTCATTGCCCTTCCTGATCACTTGCTGTACCTGCATACTAACCTTGTGTTTCATGCACCAGGACCCCCAGGTCCCGCTGTACTGCAGCACTTTGCAATTTTTCTCCATTTAAATAATAACTTGCTCTTCGATTTTTTTTTCTGCCAAAGTGCATAACCTCACACTTTCCAACATTATACTCCATCTGCCAAATTTTTTTTCCCACTCACTTAGCCTGTCTATGTCCCTTTGCAGGTTTTTTTGTGTCCTCCTTACACATTGCTTTTCCTCCCATTAGTGGGTATCTAGTGGGTAAATACCGCATCTTCACGCCTTACATGGATTTCAATGCCGAATCTATCAGTGAGGACCGCAACAGTACACACCGTGGAGGTGGCGGGAAAAATCGGACAGCAACTTCCGGATTTCTGTGTTTTAATACGCATGTGTGGACTCCGGAAGTAACTCAGTCAGAGAGGAGTTGTCAGAGATTCTGACCACAAATTTTTCATTTTCCTTAGATATACTAATTGTGCAGGAGATTAGACAGTATTTATTGTAGCATACGTATTCAAGCAAGGAAAGTGGTTTAACTGGGTAACTATAGACCAGTATGTTGCGTGCAAATTCTTTCTGTCAAATTAGTTAGCATTTAGAGACGCATGGAATAATAGAGAGACCCAGCGTGAATTTGTTAAAGGCAAGTATGTTTGAGAAATTTACCAATTTTTCTTGAATAAAGGGAATGCAGAAGGTGTAATGTATATACATTTTCAAAAGAGCTTTGATAAATGGATCTTAAAAGAGACTGGTTACAAAAATGCAGATGTATAGTATACAATGAAATGTAGTAGCACTGCTAGAAACTTAACTAACTCACAAGAAACAAAGAATTAGGATGTTGCTCGATTGAAGAAGGGTTGGAAGTGATCTAGTCCAGGAGTCAGTGCTGGGTTCGCTACAATTGGATTTGGGCAGAGAGAGAACAATATCAAAAATTGCTGACAACATAAAAGTAATGGGTTTGTCCAACAGCAAAGAGAACTCAGAGAATCATAGAAATTTACAGCACGGAAGGAGGCCATTTCGGCCCATCGTGTCCGTGCCGGCCGACCAAGGGCTATCCAGCCTAATCCCACTTTCCAGCTCTTGGTCTTTCCAGCCCTGTAGGTTACGGCACTTCAAGTGCACATCCAAGTATCTTTTAAATGTGGTGAGGGTTTCTGCCTCTACCACCCTTTCAGGCAGTGAGTTCCAGACCCCCACCACCCCCACTACTCTCTGGGTGAAAGCATGTCCTCTCATATCTCCTCTAAACCTTCCCCCCAATTACTTTAAAGCTAGGTCCCCTGATTGTTGACCCTGCTGCCAAGGGAAACAGGTCCTTCCTATCCACTCTATCCAGGCTCCTCATAATTTTATACACCTCAATCTCCTCTGTTCCAAAGAAAACAGACCCAGCATCTCCAATCTTTACTCATAGCCAAAATTATCCAGTCTAGGCAACATTCTTGTACATCTCTTCTGCACCATTTCCAGTGCAATCACATCTTTCCTGTATTGTGGTGACCAGAACTGCACACAGTTTTCCAGCTGCGGCCTAACCAGTATTTTATACAGTTCAAGCATAACCTCCCTACTCTTGCATTCTACGCCTTGGCTAATAAAGGCAATTATTCTGTATGCCTTCGTAACCACCTCATCTACCTGGCCTGCTACCTTTAGGAATCTGTGGACCTGCGCTCCAAGGTCCCTTTGTTCCTCTACACTTTTCAGTGTCATACCATTTAATCCCTTGCCTTGTTAGACCTCCCCAAATGCATTACCTTACACTTATCCGGATTGAATTCCATTTGCCACTGTTCTGCCTACCTGACCAGTACATTGATATCTTCCTGCAAGTTGGATCCAAAATTGGCTCAGAGGCAGGAAGCAAAGGGTAATCGTTGATGGGTGTTTTTACAATCCGTAGCTTTCTTCTTCATTATCAATCACATAGCCTATTTTAGTGTCATCTGCAAACTCCTTAATCCCAACATTCAAGTCCAAGTCATTGATATATACTACAAAAAGCAAGGGACCCAGTACTAAGCCCTGCGGAACCCCACTGGATACAACCTTCCAGTCACAAAAATACCCATCAACCATTACCCTTTGCTTCCTGCCTCTGAGCCAATTTTGGATCCAACTTGCCACTTTGCCCTGGATCCCATGGGCTTTTATTTTCGTGACCAGTCTGCCATGTGGGACCTTATCAAAAGCTCTGCTAAAATCCATATATACTACATCATGCACACTACCCTCATCGATCCTCCTGACTACCTCCTCGAAATATTCAATCAAGTTAGTCAGACATGACCTTCCTTTAACAAATTCATGCTGACTGTCCTTCATTAATCCATGTCTTTCCAAATGACGATTTATCCTGTCCCTCAGGAATTTTTCCAATAATTTTCCTACCACTGAGGTTAGGCTGACTGGCCTGTAATTACGCGGTCTAGCCCTTTCTCCCTTTTTAAACAAAGGTACAACATTAGCAACTGTAAGACTTCAGGAGAACAGAGAAAGATTAGCTGAATGGGTAGACAGTTGACAGATGCAATTTGATACGAAGTATGAGACGATCCAATTTGGAGGAAACCAAGAACTAGAGAGGACAAATGAAATGGAAAGATGCTGAGGGATGAACAGAGAGACTTAGGCCTGAAATGTCACTTTTGTCCGCCGGTAGCACAGGCTCGCATCACGCAACGAAGGATAGGTAAACCTGCACCCTTGGCTTTGCAGCTGCTTTGCGGTATTCCCAGGTTTCAATGGGGATGCAATGAAGATACAAAAGGCTTCTGTTATTCCATGCTACAAGTCTCGTATGTGCATTTGCTTTGGGTTATGATGGCACCTAGCTAGTCCTTGCTACATCAGCACTGCGAAATATGCTAGTGCTGCCATAGTGCCCAGAGCAGATATTGCGCCCATAATTTTGTTGCGGTTGTGCCGGACGCCATTTTACATAAGAAATAGGAGCAGCAGTAGGCCACTTGGCCCCTCCAGCCTGCTCCACCATTCAATAAGATCAAGGCTGATCTGCTCTTGGCCTCAACTCCGCTCCTCATAACTCTCGACTCCCTTATCATTCAAAAATCTGTCTATCTCCACTTTAAATATATTCAATGACCCAGTTTTCACAGCTCTCTGGGGTAGAGAATTCCAAAGATTCACGACCCTCAGAAGAAATTCCCCCTCATTTCAGTTTTAATTGGGCGACCCGTATTCTGAAACTATGCCCCCTAGTTCTAGATTCTCCCACGAGGGGAAGCATAGAAACATAGAAAATAGGTGCAGGAGTAGGCCACTCGGCCCTTCGAGCCTGCACCACCATTCAATAAGATCATGGCTGATCATTCCCTCAGTACCCCTTTCCTGCTTTCTCTCCATACCCCTTTCTTGATCCCTTTAGCCGTAAGGGCCATATCTAACTCCCTCTTGAATATATCCAATGAACTGGCATCAACAACTCTCTGCGGCAGGGAATTCCACAGGTTAACAACTCTCTGAGTGAAAAAGTTTCTCCTCATCTCAGTCCTAAATGGCCTGCCCCCTTTTCCTAAGACTGTGTCCCCTGGTTCTGGACTTCCATACTGCAATGAAAATTATTCTCAATTTCTTCATGTTTCTTCAAAGGTAAAAGTGGTAGCTATTTGACTTTGATCACCTTTAAAATAATTGGTAGAAGGTTTAGAGGGGAGTTGAGGGGAAATGTCTTCACGTAGAGGGTTGTGGGGGTCTGGAACTCACTGCCTGAAAGGGTGGTCGAGGCAGAAATCCTCACCACATTTAAAAAGTACTTGGATGTGCCGTAACCTGAAGGGTTACGGACCTAAAGCTGGAAAGTGGGATTAGGCTGGATAGCTTCTTGTGGGCCGGCATGGACACAATGGGTCGAAATGGCCTCCTTCCATGCTGTAAACTTCTATGATTCTATTCTCAACTGTCCTTCATCAATTGACATTCTTGGCTGATCACCTTTGATCTTCCACCAACCATTTCATTGCTAAAGCTGCCAAGATGATTAGTTTCCTTTTGTGTGCCAAGCATTTCTTTCCTCCTCAACAACTGTTAAATGCCAAAGACATGAATATTGCTTCTATTTTGGGGAGGGTCCTCTAGCACCCCTCTCTCTTGCACTCCTGGAGAGCATACGCAAAAAGATTATCTAATCCTTCTCTCTGCTCTACATCCCCCACCTCCCCAATCTTCCCATCACAATCTTTGTATATTTTAATCTATACTGCTATGGACATCATTCATCAAACTTTTGCAACTGCCTCACCCCATGTTCTTTACTGCCCTGCAGAATGCTTGCTCTCTTCCCAGCACCTCCAGATGGCACATCATTTTGAATTGGACATATAATCGACATTTCTCCATCGTCATTAACACATAATTCTGGAATACTTTGCCAAACACCACCATGGGAGCAGCATCACCACAAGTACTCAGCCTTTAAAGGCGGCTGCCCGCCACTACCGTCTCAGGGTAATTGGTGAATGGCAATAAATATGGCATTGCCAGCCTGACCCACACAGTGAGAACAAATAATAAAGTTTATTTCATCATCTTTCCTTGCCTTTTTCAATCTTCTTTGTACCCTTTAGTGGGTCTTGGTCCCTCTCAAAATTTTGAGAGATAACACTTAAAATTCACAACCATGTTCCATTTCAAAATCCTGAGTCTATTCATTATACTGCTCTGCTACCCATATGATCTATTCAACTGGATAACATTAAGGCAGAAAATGCAACCTATGACTTTTATTACTAGAGTCCATTCAAGGAATACAATTTAAATTGGACAATAAAAATAAAAGGTAAAGGTTCTGGAATGTGAGCCTATGATCGTCAATTTAAAAAGATATTATTTTAAAAGTTTGTAGCTGGTCATGTGGGCTGTGATGTACTTTTAAAAGACTGTTGAGAGCTTTCTGTCAATTGGCAGAAGTACCAGATTTTAAAAAAAAGAGTAGAATGTAGAATATCAAATTAAGAATGATGATATTCAATCTTATACTAGACAGATCTGGTATGTCTCCAATAGGGAAATTACTCAGGTCAAGCAGGCTTTACCTGTTGAATATGCTATTTCCACATTCATACTTCAGCTTCTCTGCTCCATGTCCCACTGTGACAAAACCAGGAATTAAATAAAATGGGGAATTAACATTCATTTCCTGCATTAGAAATCCATTCATGTTTTTAAGTATAAAAAAAAAGTATTTCTGAAAACACCTAAAAATAAAGGATGCACTTATTTGTACTGCCAAAATGTCAACATGCTCTACCCTTTGTTTCTGATTGGTCCCCTTGGAGGATAAGCCACACCCTGAAGTTTCACCGGAATGTGTCACTGGCTTTGCAAATTGTAACTCGATTCACTTTGACTTCCTGATGCGACAGAGGACAGAGCTTCCCAGAAGACAGCAAGGGCTAGCCAAAGTTCCGTACCCCAGTCCAAGTACATGCCTCCCCCAGCCAAAGTCCCGTACCCCAGCGGAGGGGAAGCCTGCCCCAAGCGAAGTGCCTTACTCCAGCGCAAGTGCATCCACCCACCCCGCCACCATAGATGGGCATTGTGTACGGATTGTTAACTGGTTTATTGGGTATGAAGTGAATAGTGACAGTATCGTGACTTCTGGATATCATCCACTCCAACGATGTCCCTTGTAGGGGGTTGGAAGAACGTGATCCGTCTTCCCAGAGTTCCCTCTCTCCCTTCCGAACCACCCCACCACCCCCCCCCCCGCCCACCACTGTGTCTCTCCCTCCCACTAGCCTAGCTCTCTCTTTCTTTCTTTCTTCCCACCCCAGCCCCTAGCCTCTCTCGCTCTCGGGCCCAGGCCCGAGGGAGCAAGTCAATCAGTGGTTCTTGGCACCACGTGGAGGGAATGATTCGGGCCGGGAGCGGGGGTGGAACTTGTCGCTTATCGGTCAAAATAGTGCAGTACTGGCGGAGGCTGGGCTGGACAGACGCCTGCCTGTCAACAAAAAGTGCAGTGCAAAAAGTTAATTCGAAAAATATATGGGGACGATGTTCGACAGCTCGTTTAGATGCTAAAGAGTCTCCGAGGTGGCCACATAGGATTTTGATCCGAAACTATGGTTTAGACCGTGTTTAGCGCAAGACGCCATCTTGGTAAAGGAGTTGAAGTGCAAGCTAGAAACAGCCACACACAAGAACATTAAGGGACCGATTGCCAGTTAAATTGCCTCCTAACGCTCATTAATGAGGCTGCACAGCATATTGGTGGATAGCACTTGACCAAACATCCTCTCCTAACAGCGACCAGCTGATTGGAAATAAACAAATTGTTGCTGAAGATTTTGAGTGCTACTTAAAGGCATACTCATCTTTTACTATCCACTTGCTGCTGGAGGTTTGAAGAGAACTTTTGAAACACATCGGGAGACTTTCTGGGACTCTTTGTCAAGACTTCACGAACACTAGCAACATTGATTTTGGATATTCTCCGAGGACATTACCTAAATAAGAGTGAGCACTGTGCTACTCACCTTATAGGAGTCACCAGAAGAAAAGGAGTGCTTGCTAGGGGTCCCCCTAAGCCTGCAAGAGGAATGAGAGGAAGACATAAAGCTGGGCAGAGCAGCACCAGCGGCTGCTGGAGAGAGGGACAGGAGGGCGAGGTGGACTCATTTCCCCCCTGTGGGTACAGGACATCTCTCCTCCTCTGAACCTCCTCCACCAGGACCTTCAGTGTCACGTCTGAGAACCTGTGTACCCTCTCCCTCAGTCCCTGAGCCATCCTGAAACATGTCGTTGTATGTCAGCCAGCGCACTCCACTTCAGTGGAAGTACACTGTTATGTCCACATATACTGCTCCTCGAAAATAGTTTCTAATCAGCGTTTGAGTGCTAAACCTGCAGGTGTGTTTTAGCACTTCCAGGCAAATTCAAATTATGGTAATCAGCAATTAGGACCAAAATTGCCTGCTAAAACCAGACTTTGAAACAGGCATGTCTTTATTAGCACAGTGCCCATTTAGCATCTGTTTTCACCCTTTCAATAAAATAACCCCCAATGATTCTCTGACATTCTAAATGTTTATGCCCCATTTTCATAAATATTTGAAGGAACCTTTGTCAACCAAGATTTATATCAATTCATTGCTCTAAGATTTAATTTTAAGTTGCTGTTACCAGTGGCTGGAGGGAAAATTACATACCCAGGTTTTACAGCTGGGAGAGTTCACTACAGTTGGAAACAAAGAGCTTTCCCAGATCATTACCACACAATTAAAAACACACATTTCTACCTGGCCACTGGAATCGCCTTCATTCCCTTGCCATAGTTCCAGGGACCTGACATTTGATGTTTGAAAGCAGCAGACACGTGCAGCTGCAAATCTTTCAGACCGCAGTTCTTAGAGCTCGGGTTGATCAATATTCTTTTCAATTCTGGTGCCAATCAGAAGAAATCTGTGCTTTTAAAATTCAGTTTCAAGCTGAAAACACAGCAGGTCCCAGTTGACATTGACTCTTAAAATTAATAATGTTACCCCACACCCCCCCCTCCGATCAGTATCATTGTTGAACCTGGATGCTAATCGGTGCCGACTCTTGGATGGCCACTTGTTGATAGGTTTCAAATCCAAAATGTCAGGTCTCTATAGGGTGGTGACAAGGAAATAGAGTACGATTTCTCCCATCAGGTTCGAGAATTTAAAACTGACTTCTGAATGATAACTAAATAGGGGACCTACTGAAATGGTTGCTAGTATTTACCATACCCCTTTTCAACATATCTGAATGTAAAATGAAAACTATCCTCCAGTAGCTTTAAAATTACAAAAGCCAACTTAGGCCTCAATTAATCCTACACTAGTGTCAGCTTGACTCAATAGTAGCACTCTTGCCTCTATGAGAATAGAAGTCATGGGCTTATGCCACACTTGAGCCCATAATCTACATGGACATTTCAGTATCATTCTCAGGGACAGTTGCATCATCAGAGGTGCCATGTTTTGGAGGAGACATTAAATTGTTGTTCAACTATTGCCGGTTATGGAAAATATAAAAGATCCCATGCCACTATTCAAAGAGCAGTGCCGTTTTACCAGTGTTCTAGCCAACATTATTCCTTGACCAAGATCATCAAAACGAATGAACTAGTTATTTATCTCATTGCTCTTTGTGGGACAGTGCTGTGCACAAATTAGTTGCTCCGTCTGTCTGCATATCAACAGTGCCTACACTTCAAAAGTAATTAATTGGCTGTGAAGTTCTTTGGGGCATTCAGAGGGTGTGAAAGGCACTTGTATAAATATAAGTTTTTCCTTATAAGAAATTTGAAACTTAGCTGCATGATTTGCCATCCTTCCACAAAGTAGGTTGCCTCCACATCATTCCTGCTTGTCTCTCACATTTAGAATGAGGCACTATCTGTAGTTATAGACTAAAGACCTTGGCAATTAAGACCAGGGAAATTCATTGAAATAGACAATATACATGGGTCTTCGAGAAGGCTGAATGAATTTCTTGGAGCGAGAAGGGATTCAGGCCTTGTTGTAGGTTTCTAAATATTATTTATTTTACACCTTATATGGTCAAATATTAAATTCATAGAAAACACATCAAGAGAAAGTGATTAATGGAAAATAAAAGACTGGTATCATGGCAAACACAACTCGCGCTCGAGCTGGCATCACTGTGATTTACCAATATATATCCGTTGTATCTAAGCTATGCAAGGTCAGTTACTAATCACTGAAATTTGTAAATTATGTATTGAAAAACATAGTAATGATCATTTCCAAGGACTTTAGACTATAAGTACAGACTAGCATAATTTTCAAAGCTATTAATACATAGTTTTCACAGATATTGCACTTTTCATAGACATTGCAAAATGCGATTCCAGAAACACCTTTCGAAATCCCAGAAAATCACACAAGAGCCAATTCTGTGATCTTGCACAGACTGCAGATCAGAGATTTGGGAGTATAGAATCATACAGAATAGGAGGAAGCCAGTCAGCCCATGGTGCCTTCCGGTTGTTTGACGTGCCTTCACCACTGGGAGCATAGTATTGTGGACTCTGACTTGTCCACGATCCCGTGTTTCCAGTGGCTAAGTGATAAAACCAGAATTCAACTTACTCAATCACAAGAAAGTACTGGGCCCAATTATAAATGGTCAAAACGGCAGATCAGTGTAAATTCCAGAATCCCACGTGTCTCCACCACACTCACCGCCAACAACAAGTGCAAACAGTTCATGGACAGTTTTGTCTCAAAGATTGAAACCATCCGATCAGCTGCCTCGGCCAGTTCTCTTCCTTCCCCTAGCCCACAGGGCCAAACTCCCAGAGGTTCCCCCCTGCTCTAGCCCTGAACACGCATCTCTCTCCAGTTTCTCTCTGAGCTCCCCTCTCGATCCCTCCAAGCTCATCTTATCCATGAGACCCACTTCCTGCTTCCTTGATCCTCTTCCCACTAAACTGCTGACCACCCAACTTTGTTTTCTGGCTCCCATGTTAGCTGACATTGTTAACGGTCCCCCACTCCTTCAAATCTGCCGTCATCACCCTGCTCCTCAAAAAGCCAACCCTTGACCCCACTGTGCTTGTCAGCTACCGCCCCATCTCCAAATTCCTTGACTGTGTTGTAGCCTCCCAAATCTATGACCATCTTTCCATGAATTCAATGTGTGAATCCCTTCAATCTGGTTTCCACTCCTATCACAGTACTGAAACGGCTCTCATCAAAGTCACAAATGACATCCTTTGCGACTGTGACCATGGTAAATTATCCCTCCGCTGCCTTTGACACGTTTGACCACTCCATCTCCTCCAACACCTCTTCATCACCGTTTAAGCTGGGTGGGACTGCACTCACCTGGTTCCATTTTTATCTATCTAATCGGAGCCAGAAAATAACCTGCAATGGCTTCTCAGCCCACACCTCATCGTTACCTCTGGTGCCCCACAAGGATCTGTCCTTGGCCCGGTACTATTTTTCCTATATGCTGCCTCTTGGCGCCATCATCCAAAAACATGGCATCAGTTTTCACATGTCTGCTGACGACACCCAGCTCTACCACCACTTCATTCGGCCCCTCCATTATCTCTAAATTGTCAGACTGCTGGTCCGACATCCAGTACTGGATGAGCAAAAATTTTCTCCAATTAAATATTGGGAAGACTGAAGCCATTGTCTTTGGTGCCTGCCACAAACTACGTTCCCTAGCCACCGACTCCATCCCTCTCCCTAGCATCTGTCTGAGGCTGAACCAGACTGTTCGCAACCATGCCTTTGTTACCTCTAGACTTGACTACTCCAATGCACTCCTGGCTGGCCTCCCACATTCTACGCTACGTAAACTTGAGGTCACCCAAAACGCGGCAGCCCATGTCCTAACTTGCACCAAGTCCCGCTCAGCTATCACCCCTGTACTCGCCGACCAATTTACCAGATGGGAAACTTAAACCTAAGATACAGTCACTCGCTCTCATGTGCCTAGCAACTTCAGTATTTTTTTCCTTATGCATCTCTTAAGTGCCTTGAAATTTTTTTCTATGTTAAAGGTGCTATCTAAGTACAATTTGTTGCTCAACCTGATCATTTTACCTTTAACCAAAAAGGAATGAGAGATTTTCAGTGTAGCCAAGAAGTTACATAGGATCTACGGCACAGAAACAGGCCATTTGGCCCAACCAGTCCATGCTGGCATTTATGCTATACTCGAGGCTATTCCTGTCTTTCCTCACCTAACCCTATCAGCATAAACCTCTATTTCCTTCTCCCTCAAATGCTTATCTAACCTCCCCTTAAATGTATCTATACTATTTGCTTCAACCAATCCCTGTGATAGCGAGTTACACATTCTCACCACTCTCTTTGTAAAGAAGTTTCTTCTGAATTCCCTGTTTGATTTCTTGGTAACTATCTTATATTGATGGCCTGGGGTTATGCTCTCCCCACAAGTGGAAACATTCTCTCTGTATCTACTCTATCAAAACCTTTCATAATTTAAAAAACCTCGATTAGATCACCCTTAACCTTCTCTTTTCAAGAACAGACACCCGCCTGTTCATCCTTTCCTGATGGTTATAATCTCACTGTTTTGATCTTCTTAGGCAGTCCCTCGGAGTCAAGAATGACTTAAACGATCTGGTATCATCTTTATAAATCCTCTTTGCACCCTCTCCAGTACCTCTATATCCTTTTTATAACATGGCGACCAGAATTGTGCACAGTTCTTCAAGTGTGGTCTAACCAAGGTTTGATTCAAGTTTAGCATAACCACACTACTTTTCAATTCTATACCTCTAGAAATAAACCCCAGTGCTTGGTTTGCTTTTTTATGGCCTTGTTAACCTGTCACTACTTTTACTTATGTGTGCATTTGTACTCAGAGATCCCTTTGCTCCTGTACCCCATCCAGACTCACACTCTCCAAGTAATAAGTGACCTCCCTATTATTCCTACCAAAATGTAATACCTCAAATTTATCAGTGTTGAAATTCGTTTGCCAATTATATGCCCATTCTGCAAGTTTATTAATGTCTTCCTGTAATTTGTTGCAGTCTGTTGGGGTCAAAGTGGACTCCCTGATATAAGGAATCGACACCCGCCCGTCCGTCCGTCTCATCAAAACCCAGAGTGATGACATAATTTCGAGTTACTTAAATGACCAATCACAATTGCTGTATTTGTCAGTCAATCATGATCTCTGTACTAGATTGATTAGAGTCAATGACTGCATGCACCGAAACAATGGTGTGCTGCATGCAGGTAGTTGCGGGAGCCAAAGGCAACATCATTTCATTTTTGGACTCTAGCTTGATAAAATTTACAGGAACTAGAAGTTAAATTCCAGAGAATGCCATTGAAAGTTTAGATCTGGAGCTGGGTATTGCACTAGAAAGACTCTCAACAATCCCACATTCGATTGGAT
This sequence comes from Pristiophorus japonicus, assembly GCF_044704955.1. Classification (NCBI taxonomy): domain Eukaryota; kingdom Metazoa; phylum Chordata; class Chondrichthyes; family Pristiophoridae; genus Pristiophorus; species Pristiophorus japonicus. Next base: position 189,400,361 of record NC_091983.1, read on the forward strand.
ATTATCGGCAGTGCTACATGCGTTTTACTGATAAATCCAAGATCGACAGAGCCAAAAAGCAAGCAAGCAAGGGAAAATCAGAACTATGAACGTGAGTACACGTGATTTTACAGAACTTGTATTTCCTGTGAAACTGCATCAGCATACAAATGTTTATATCCAACTTTCGATCCTTAGTTCAATGGTTATGCCGTTTGACACATTCCATTTTGTGGGCCTGCTTCAGCCCCATATACTTATTCCTTAGGCGGCCGAAGGCTGCACTGGCGCACTGGAGGCAGTGTTGGATCTCGTCGTCAATGCCTGCTCTTCTTGATAGGAGGCTCCCGAGATAAGAGAAGTGATCGACGTTGTCCAGGGCCGCGCCGTGGATCTTGATGTCTGGGGGGGGGGCAGTGCTGTATGGCGAGGACAGGCTGGTGGAGGACATGCTTTCATATGCCTCAGTAAATACGTCGACTATGTCCAGGAGTTCCGCCTCTGTGTGTGCACAGACGCAGGCGTTGTCCGTGTACTGTGGCTTGATGACAGAGGTTGGGGTGGTCTTGGACCTGGCCTGGAGACAGCTTCCCACTGATTCTGTAGTTCAGTTCAACTCCAGCGGAGAGCTTGTCAACTGTGAGGTGGAGCATGGCAGCGAGAAAGATTGAGAAGAGGGTTGGGGCGATGACGCAGCCCTGCTCGACCCCGGTCCGGACGTGGATTGGGTCTGTGATGGATCCGTTGAAAGAAGAGTGTTTGAAGTTCAGGTCCTCAAAACTGTCACCAAGCTCATGGTCTACAGGGCCGTAGTAATACCCGCCCTCCTGTATGGCTCAAAGACGTGGACCATGTACAGTAAACACCTCAAGTCGCAGGAGAAATACCACCAATGATGTCGCCGCAAGATCCGACAAATCCCCTGGGAGGACAGACGCACCAACATTAGCGTCCTCGTCCAGGCCCGCAGCCCCAGCATTGAAGCACTGACTGGGCAGGCCACATAGTTCGCATGCCAGACACGAGACTCCCAAAGCAAGCACTCTACTCTGAACGCGTCCACGGCAAACGAGCCAAAGGTGGGCAGCGGAAACGTTACAAGGACACCCTCAAAGCCTCCCTGATAAAGTGCGACACCTGGGAGTCCCAGGCCAAAGACCGCCCTAAATGGAGAAAGTGCATCCGGGAGGGCGCTGAGCTCCACGAGTCTCGTCGCCGAGAGCATGCAGAAATCAAGCGCAGGCAGTGGAAGGAGCGTGCAGCAAACCAAACTCCCCGCCCATCCTTTCCTTCAACCACTGTCTGTCCCACCTGTGACAGAGACTGTAGTTCTCATATTGGACTGTACAGCCACCTAAGAACTCATGCTAAGAGTGGAAGCAAGTCTTCCTCGATTCCGAAGCACTGCCTATGATAATATACTTATTTCTGTGTAGACTGACTCTAAACTTCACTCTGGTCATAACACGCACAAACACAGCAAAATACAAGTTTTTTGACCAAGGGTCATTGTCAGTGGGGCTGATTAGAATATCAATTTTATCATTCCTTCGCAGCCATTGCAGAACCAGTACAGAAAGAAGAGGAGAGGAGTGTAGCCGCCACCAAGGTTCGACTGCTATGCTAAAAGACGACAGACTTCAAGGTTATACCTGCGAGGGCTTCTCATCTTCTTCCAGTGCCTTCTCTGCATGAAGGACTAGAACATTGTGGAGATACAGTCAAAAGAGACGAAGAGTGTGGCTGGTACAATGCGAGACTAAAACTGCAGGTAAGCTGCTCCTTGCAGCAGAAACCCACAATCCTGTTGCATATCTGTGGACAAAATACTTTACTTCAAGGGCAACAAAATTATCTTAGCTGCTACCAGAGCTAACACCAGATTTCTGACCAGAAAGGAGCAAGATCATCCTCCAGAAGGCAACCTCAACCAGGCATGATATCGGCACTTCCGTGATACCGTGATCGAGGGCAGGATTGTAAAGAACCGTGAAGTTCATAGAGTGACAAAGCTGAACAGTTTAAGAAATGCATTTTTGAGAAAGAAGATATCGATGCTTCTTCTTATAAAACATATAATCTTAAACATAGAATGTAGAAATCTTATCCTTTCCTGAAATTTGTCAGATCATCACACAGTAATGAGAGTGATCTTGTTTTTGTAGAAGATATTTCACCAGAAGTAGTTGTTGAGGAGGCAGTCAGAGATTTGCTTTCAGAAACATGCAAAGATGGATAAGTCCAGAGTGATCCATTTTGTTCCAGACCAGATACAAGACCAACAGCGTCAAAAATAGTGAAAGGGGACGGAGGTTAGTTGGAGGAACGCAAATCACCAAAAATCTTCTCTCCTGACCAGAAAATTCTGAAGCAGTGGACAAAACTTGTATCTTGCGGTGACAAGGAAAATCCTCTCCAGTTCCTCTATGAAAGATGGAGCAAGACTTCAAAGGAGATTATTGACAATGTAACACTCTTTGTTGGACACAGAAATGAGTGTTATGCTATATGTCAGAATGACAGCAAAACAGATGTGGAGGGGGTACCAATCCCAACACGGTTCTCCAACCAGGAAGAAGCCGACACACGACTACTGCTTCCCAGCACAATTGCTGTCACTTCCAGTGAGCACGTCATCATAAGCAGTCCCGATACTGATGTCTTTGTACTGTGCTTGGTGTTCTGCAAGGACACTGATGTCAAGCTCTCGCACAGGAAGAGGAAACAACACGCGTACAATAGATAGATGTTCATCGCATCTTTGATCATTTTGGGAAAGATGTATGTGTTGTTCTCATAGGGTTTCACTGCTTTTCTGTATATGATTCAGTGAGTGCTCTGTATGGAATGGGGGAAGGTAAAATCAGCGAAAGTCCTGATCGCCAGCAAGGAGCACTGTTTGAAGTTAGGGACCTGTTTCACAATCTCTGTGAAGAACTCTAGGCATACACTTGTGAACTCTACGGGCAGAGTGGATGCAGAGATGTAAACTGGGCCATATGGCACATGTTCAAGACCAGAAGTTATACAGAAATAAAGATTCACTGTACAAGCAGATACAGCATGCCAATTACCAGTCTGCAATTCACAAGCGATGTCTTGAGAACATGCCGGAAATCCCATCGCCAAAGGACCATGGGTGCAAACTTGAAGATTATGTACTTGTCACAGACTGGATGCCACTCCCTCCAACACCAGCAAGTATAATGGAGCTTGTACATTGTTCATGCCAAAAGACCCAGCATTCACAAGGAAAGTGCTCGTCTTCTCAACAAGTTACTTTGCACCGACATCTGCTCGTGTGTAGATTGAGATAATATTGCACCTTTGCCCGGGACTTCTTGGGCTGAGGAAACAGATACCCTTGATTCTGAGGATGATTCATAGATATGCAATCCTTTTCAGCCTCTAACTTTTTTTCAGATCTATTTTGTTTTTTCAGTACTTCTATAAGAACATAAGAATTAGGAACAGGAGTAGGCCATCGAGCCCCTCGAGCCTGCTCCGAACTCCGAAGGATGCACTGTTTGAAGTTTGGGACCTGTTTCACAATCTTTAAACAAAAATCAATACTATTAGTTTTATTATAATTATATGGTTGACAAATGAGTGCGGGTGCCCGTCTGAAATGTCAATAAATGTGTATGAAATAAATGGTCACTATGGTAATTTCTTTCTTAGCAACGGATATTAAAACAAAACTTAGACTTATGTTTAACTGTACCATATGATGCGCCAGACCTCAGATGTCCTCAGTGATACTTCTTTTTACCAATTCTTGCACAATCCATGCTTAAAATTTAGGGAAAAGAAAGTCCATAGCAATCATTTTTATGTTTTTCTTTGTTTTTGGCCATTTCTCAGTAGCACTCAATTTTCAGACTTAGGAACATTTGGTTTTTGTTTTACATACATATGTTTAACATATTTAGCATGGTTCTAGGCACTTCCCACACGGAGACTACGGAACTAAAAATCTAGGCAAGAAAACAGGCTTTGGCTCACGGTCTATCAAAATCAACTTTTCTCCCATCTATTACCCTAGTCTTCATCATACTTATGTCCTCTTCAATTATTATCTTAAAGTGTATTATATTATGGCCACTATTGCCTAGATGTTCCCCTACTTTTACCTCTCTTATCTGCTCTAGCTCATTCCACATTACTAGATCCAATAGTGGATCCTCTCTTGTTGGGCTTTTTACATATTGGTTTAGAAAGGAACCCTGTACACATTGTAGGAACTCCATTCTCTTATCCCCTTTACCTACCTCTTTTGTCCAATTAATATCAGGGTAGTTGAAATCCCCATGATTATTATTGTATGTTTTTTACTCATTTCCCTAATTTGTTTGCATATTTCTTCCTCCAGCTCCCTTCTACTATTGTATGGTCTATAAACTAGCCCTATTAATGTGATTAATCCTTTATTATCTTTTATCTCTATCCACATAGATTCTATTTGTCTTTCATTCTTGTTAATAGGATAGTGAACAGTTATAACAGCCCATGCAGTTAGATGCAGCAAAAAAGAACAAAATGAAGGATGGGAGATTGAAATGTTATTTGGGAAGTTGCATTATTTGGTTGTCCAAAGCTGGTAACAGGTAGAAAAAAAAAAGGCAAAATTGAGAGTCATCCTATCTGTATTAATAAATTATTTTTACTTCAAAAGAAACAGTAATAACCACCACACAACCTGCTCTGGTTTATGAATTGGTAGGTTGACAATCAAATAAAGACGACTCATTTCACTCAAGCTACAACCGATTCATGCGCTAATGTCATAAAAGTCAGCCCGAATCCCATCTACAGCGGCATGCAGTATTAAGTATTTAAAAAGCATCATTGTTGAAACAATCTTCCAAAGATTATGTTCTGCTTGTATGACAAGACGTTTTGCACCTGAAATGTTGCACTGCTTGCTTATTTTATAATGGCAGGAAATTTGCAGTTGTAATGACAGCAAAACTGCCAGCATTTGCTGTCATTACTCTGTGAAACTGACAACAACTTCTGGCGTCCGGCCATGCCCAGCTAAACGCGGAAATCCAGAAGTTGCTAACCGTGATTCCACAGGATGCGCTGTTGAAATCCTTGCAGATGGAGATCTTAGAAATCACTTGAATTGACATGAACGTCCACTTTTTACACTCTAATATCACTAAAAACCTTCGAAAAAGTTGAGCCTTATTTAATGAGATGTAACTGGGGATTTCAATGGCGTGCTAAGTCATAATTACAGCTGAACAACCACTCTGGCCCTGAAAATCTAATTTTATATTTGTGGAATATCAAATTTCTCCACTGTGATACAAATTCCGTAGATTTTTAAATTAATAAAAATAATTTTTTTAAAGTTTATGATATTTCAGCTTCTACCGTAGTCCCATGTGTATGTCCCAATCTTTATTTCACTCCCTGTAAAATGATTAAATAGTGAAGGATAATCACTGCTTAATTGGCTGCTTAGCCGTTTGAAGACACCACTGCTGCTGGGCGACGCCGATCCCCTTTGGTGGCGCCAGAATGAAATCAACATCAGGAAAGACGAAATCCATGCCACAGAGATCGCTAGCTCTTCGTGGCCAACTTTCTTCGAGGTCAATGGCGAGCGCCTTCTCTTCGCCGCTGACCTCGAAAAATCCAGACTAAAATATTTTGAATGGTTGGGCTAGTTGAACCTTCTACTTATGTGTATCTGGGTGGGAGTACAAAAACATTTCACAAAGGGTTAAATTAAAGGAGGGAAATCATGAAAGGATTGTACCACAATTTGAATAAGGAAGGGAGCTCTGTATAATAAGTCCTGAATTTAGACATGGTATACAAGTCGGAGTGCTTGGTAACAATAAGTAGCATTGCAGACGTTTTGTGAAGAAAGTAGGATACAAGTTAGTTTAATAGTTTCAGTTTTGGGTCCTTACTGTAAAAATCCATCCTTTAGCCCGTTTATACAATAATTATTGGCAAGTTCTAAGTTGATTTCCGAAAAAGAGCAGGCTCGATGGGCCAAATGGCCTACTCCTGACCTATTTCTTATGTTCTATAATAATTTTGTATTCATTTTATTTACAACTTTGTATTTTGTATCTCTCGTCTCTGGAATCTTGGAAGGAATTGTAAAGGGGATGATTTACTATTTTGTAACTTGGTTTGTTGAGAACTGGCAGAGATAAAGGGCCCAAGTTTCGGCCTCAGTTGCTCCTGATTTTTTTGGAGCAACTGGTGTAGAACGGAGAATCTTAGAAATTCAAATTCTCGGTATTTAGTTTGCTCCAGTTCTAGTCAGTTAGAACAGTTTCACTTTGGAACAGAATTTTTTTTTCAAAAGGGGGCGTGTCCGGCCACTTACGCCTGTTTTCAAAGTTTCGGCAGTGAAAACTTACTCCAAACTAACTTAGAATGGAGTAAGTGAAGATTTTTGTACGTTCGAGAAAACCTTGTCTACACTTTAGAAAATCAGGCGTAGGTTACAAATCAGGCGTAGGAAATGGTGGTGGGGGGGGTTAAAGGGAAATTTACAAACATTAAACACTTCAGTTTTACAAATAAAGAGCCATCATCAATAATAAATGATAAAAACATCAATAAATCAAACAATAAATCAATCAAAAAAAATTAATAAGAAATATATATATATTTTTTAAATCAACAAATAAAACATTTTCTACTTACCGACTGCAGCACCGGGAGCCCTCCAACAGCGTGCTGGGATGCCCTCCGCCCCCCCAGTGTGTCTCCGTCAGTGTCTCTATCTCTCTGTCTGTCTGTGTGTGTCTCTCATTCTCTGTCTGTCAGTGTCTGTGTTTCTGACAGCGAGGGGAGGGGGAGGAGGGGGGCAGGGAGGGAGGCAGAGGGATGGAGGAGAAGGGGAGGGATGGAGGAGAAGGGGAAGGGGGGGAGGAGAAGGGGAAGGGTGGAGGAGGAGAATTGGAAGGGGGGAGGAGAAGGGGAAGGGGGGAGGAGAAGGGGAAGGGGGGAGGAGAAGGGGAAGGGGGGAGGAGAAGGGGAAGGGGGGAGGAGAAGGGGAAGGGGGGAGGAGAAGGGGAAGGGGGGAGGAGAAGGGGAAGGGGGGAGGAGAAGGGGAAGGGGGGAGGAGAAGGGGAAGGGGGGAGGAGGAGAATTGGAAGGGGGGAGGAGGAGAATTGGAAGGGGGGAGGAGAAGGGGAAGGGGGGAGGGGAAGGAGAAGGGGGGAAGGAAAAGGGGGGAAGGAGAAGAGGAAGGGGGGAAGAAGGGGAAGGGGGGAAGGAGAAGGGGAAGGGGGAAGGAGAAGGGGAAGGGAGGAAGGAGAAGGGGAAGGGGGAAGGAGAAGGGGAAGGGGGGAAGGAGAAGGGGAAGGGGAAGGGGAAGGGGGAGAAGAAGGGGAAGGGGGGAGGAGAAGGGGAAGGGGGAGGAGAAGGGGAAGGGGGGAGGAGAAGGGGAAGGGGGGAGGAGAAGGGGAAGGGGGGAGGAGAAGAGGAAGGGGTGGAGGGGAAGGGGAAGGGGGGAAGGGAAGGGGATGGGGGAGGAGAAGGGGAAGTGGGGGGAAAGGAGAAGGGGGGGAAAGGGAGAAGGGGGAGAAAGGAGAAGTGGGGGGGAAAGGAGAAGGGGTGGGGGGGAAGGAGAAGGGCCCGGCCGGGCCCAAGACTTTGGGCAGGGCCCGTCCCCAGCACCAGATTCACAGGTAGGTGGGCGTTGGGTCGGGTCGGGTCCGGGGTCCGGAGCGCGGGTTGGGTCGGGGGGAGCGCGGGTCGGGGTCGGGTCGGGGGGGGTGGAGGGAGGGAGGGAGGTCAGGTTGGGTCTGGGTGGGGGGGTCGGGAGCACGAGTCGGGTCGTGAGGTTCGGTTCGGGGAGGGAGGTCAGGTCTGGGGGTGTGGGGGAGAAACGTGGGTCGGGTCTGGTCCGGGGGCAGGGGGGGGGGGGAAAAGGGAGGCCAGGTCGGGTGGGGGTGGGGGAAGCGCGGGTCTGGTCCAGTACGGGGGGTCGGGTCCAGTCCGGGGGCGGAGTGGGGGGGGGGGGAGAAGCGGGAGTCGAGTCGGGTCGGGAGGAAGCAGGAGCTGGGCGTAGGAGGCAGCCTTATCCATGCAGCCGAAGTGAGGCCATTGGGCCAGGGCTAGGGGCTGCGTGCTTCGGGCCCCTCCCACACAGTTTTGGGCGCCTGGAGCTACTGCACATGTGCGCCCACTGTAGCGCGCATGTGCAGAGGTCCCGGCACTGTTTTCAGCGCAGGGACCTAGCTCCGCCCCCCACAGCTCTGTCTGCGCCGCGCCCGACTCAAGAGGACCAGCAGGGAGCTGGAGAATCTGTAAGTTTTTTTTCGGCGCACTTTATGGTGCGAAGAACAGGCGTCCAGGTCGGGCTGCATCGCTCAAGGTGCGGCCCGAAACTTGGGTCCTTAGAAGCTAGGCCTTTGCACATAGAACTAATTTTGGAACTGCAAGCTGCCACTGAGAATTGGAGTGTAGAAATACTTATTGCAGAACCACAAATATGAGCATGCCAATGATAGGAAAATAAGCTCGCACATGGGAGTACAGGAAAGACAAAGTAGATGGCACAGAGCAAAAATAAAAAATGCAAAATAATTGAGTACATTGTGCAATACAATACAATCTGAAAGAATGTTGAAGAAAGATTACCATACTTTTATCTATGTCTCTAAAGGAAGTTCTAGCTGCTGGGACCACTGAAGCCTGACAATTGTACAAGCTCCACAGATCATAGTTTGAGATGTGGCCTCATGAAAGACCACAACATTTGTGTAACGTAACGCTTGGTGCTTTTTTATAATGATTCTTGGAAGGTATGAATGAAGCCTGGGCTGCAAAGTAGCTGTCAAACTGCGTAATCATTAGTTGGTAATGACAAGTTTTAGAACACTGGGTCTCTTACAGGTAAAAGGCATTACATGTACATCATCATCATAGGCTGTCCCTCAGAATTGAGGAAGACATGCTTCCACTCTTAATATGAGTTCTTAGGTGGCTGTATAGTCCAATACGAGAACCACAGTCCCTGTCACAGGTGGGACAAATAGTTGTTGCGAGAAGGGGTGGGTGGGACCGGTTTGATGCACGCTCTTTCCGCTGCCTGCGTTTGATTTCTACATGCTCTCGGCAACGAGACTCGAGGAGCTCAGCGCCCTCCCGGATGCACTTCCTCCACTTAGGGCGGCCTTTGGCCAGGGACTCCCAGGTGTTAAAGGGTTGACGATGGATAGGTAATGGCAGACATTTAAAGATCACATGGATGAACTTCCACAATTGTACATCCCTGTCTGGCGTAAAAATAAAATGGGGAAGGTGGCTCAACCATGGCTAACAAGGTAAATTAGGGATAGTGTTAAATCCAAGGAAGAGGCATATAAATTGGCCAGAAAAAGCAGCAAACCTGAGGACTGCGAGAAATTTAGAATTCAGCAGAGGAGGACAAAGGGTTTAATTAGGAGGGGGAAAATAGAGTATGAGAGTAAGCTTGCAGGGAACATAAAAACTGACTGCAAAAGCTTCTATAGATATGTGAAGAGAAAAAGATTAGTGAAGACAAATGTAGGTCCCTTGCAGTCAGAATCAGGTGAATTTATAATGGGGAACAAAGAAATGGCAGACCAGTTGAACAAATACTTTGTTTCGGTCTTCACGAAAGAAGACACACATAACCTTCCGGAAATACTAGGGTCGAGCGAGAAGGAGGAACTGAAGGGAATCCTTATTACTCAGGAAATTGTGTTAGGGAAATTGATGGGATTGAAGGCCGATAAATCCCCAGGGCCTGATAGTCTGCATCCCAGAGTACTTAAGGAAGTGGCCCTAGAAATAGTGGATGCATTGGTGGTCATTTTCCAACAATCTATAGACTCTGCATCAGTTCCTATGGATTGGAGGGTAGCTAATGTAACCCCACTTTTTAAAAAAGGAGGGAAAGCGAAAACAGGGAATTATAGACTGGTTAGCCTGACATCAGTAATGGGGAAAATGTTGGAATCAATTATTAAAGATGTAATAGCAGCACATTTAGAAAGCAGTGACGGAATCGGTCCAAGCCAGCATGGATTTATGAAAGGGAAATCACGCTTGACAAATCTTCTAGAATTTTTTGAGGATGTAATTAGTAGAGTGGACAAGGGAGAACCGGTGGATGTGGTGTATTTGGACTTTCAAAAGACTTTTGACAAGGTCCCACACAAACGATTAGTGTGCAAAATTAAAGCAAATGGTATTGGGGGTAATGTGTTGACATGGGTAGAGAACTGGTTGGCAGACAGGAAGCAAAGAGTAGGAATAAACGGGTCTTTTTCAGAATGGCAGGTAGTGACTAGTGGGGTATCACAAGGTTCAGTGCTGGGATCCCAGCTATTTACAATATACATTAATGATTTAGACGAAGGAATTGAATGTAATATCTCCAAGTTTGCAGATGACACTGACAGTGTGAGCTGTGAGGAGGATGCTAAGATGTTGCAGGCTGACTTGGACAGGTTAGGTGAGTGTGCAAATGCATGGCAGATGCAGTATAATGTAGATAAATGTGAGGTTATCCACTTTGGTGGCAAAAACAGGAAGGCAGAATATTATCTGAATGGCGACAGATTAGGAAAAGGGGAGGTGCAACGAGACCTGGGTGTCATGGTACATCAGTCATTGAAAGTTGGCATGCAGGTACAGCAGGCGGTGAAGGCGGCAAATGGAATGTTGGCCTTCATAGCAAGGGGATTTGAGTATAGGAGCAGGGAGGTCTTACTGCAGTTGTACAGGGCCTTGGTGAGCCACACCTTGAATATTGTGTACAGTTTTGGTCTCCTAATCTGAAGGACATTCTTGCTATTGAGCGAATGCAGCGAAGGTTCACCAGACTAATTCCCGGGATGGCAGGTCTGACATAAGAAAGACTGGATCGACTAGGCTTATATTCACTGGAATTTAGAAGAATGAGAGGGGATCTCATAGAAACATAAAATTCTGACGGGATTGGACAGGTTAGATGCAGGAAGAATGTTCCCGATGTTGGGGAAGTCCAGAACCACGGGTCACAGTCTAAGGATAAGGGGTAAGCCATTTAGGACCGAGATGAGGAGAAACTTCTTCACTCAGAATTGTGAACCTGTGGAATTCTCTGACACAGAAAGTTGTTGAAGCCAATTCGTTAGATATAATCAAAAGGGAGTTAGATGTGGCCCTTACAGCTAAAGGGATCAAGGGGTAAGGAGAGAAAGCAGGAATGTGGTACTAAAGTTGCACGATCAGCCATGATCATATTGAATGATGGTGCAAGCTCGAAGAGCCGAATTGGCCTACTCCTGCACCTATTTTCTATGTTTCTATGTGTCAGTGGGGATGTCGCACTTTATCAGGGAGGCTTTGAGGGCATCCTTGTAACGTTTCCGCTGCCCACCTTTGGCTCGTTTGCCGTGATGGAGTTCAGAGTAGAGCGCTTGCTTTGGGAGTCTCGTGTCTGGCATGCGAACGATGTAGCCTGCCCAGCGGAACCCGTTGTTGGCCAAAACCCACTGTAGATTTGTAGACAGTTTACGTAATAGTCACTACAGTTGCAACAATGTGGTGGGACTTCGAGTATTGAAAGAAAGTCGTCAACAAACGTTATGTTTCAGCTAAACAAACTTTATTTCCCAAAGTAGAATTAAAGTTCAAACGATTTTTCCAAAGTAGAAATAAAGTACAAACAATGTTTAAAATAGCACATAAGTCTCAGTACTTGTGCTCGTATTACCCGTTAACTGAGGTGATCAGTCTCTGCCACTGGTGTCCTGCTTTCAAGTCCCTTTCTTAAAAGGTCTAACTTCTCTCGTGTCCTGCTTTGAGCCCCTGGCCTAAGGTTCCTGCTTCTCGAGTGTTGCTCCTAGGTTCTCGCTGCTTCTGTGGTATTTCCCTTCCTGGTTTATACTCTGCTATAATCTGTTCCATCTCTTTGACTACACATTTGTTTGTGCCTTGTACAATGTACAATGCATCATGGTACCACATTCAGTGAAGATGTTACAAGTCTGAGACATTCAGTTGCTAATGTGGGCAGCCTCTTTAAGGCCGCTATTAAAATACTCCATGGGGAATCCAGGTAATTGTATATATCATGTTTACAAATTCCTGAGATCAAGAGGAGGTCAGTAAATATCAGACACCAGATCAGATGAACTCAGGATGAAATGCCTAGCTTGTTTTGTATAGAAACATAGAAAATAGATGCAGGAGTAGGCCATTCGGCCTTTCGAGCCTGCACCGCCATTCAATAAGATCATGGCTGATCATTCCTTCAGTACCCCTTTCCTGCTTTTTCTCCGTACCCCTTGATCCCCTTAACCGTAAGAGCCATATCTAACTCCCTCTTGAATATATCCCGTGAACTGGCATCAACAACGCTCTGCGGCAGGGAATTCCACAGGTTAGCAACTCTCTGAGTGAAGAAGTTTCTCCTCATCTCAGTCCTAAATGGCCTACCCCTTATCCTAAGACTATGTCCCCTGGTTCTGGGACTTCCCCAACATCGGGAACATTCTTCCCGCATCTAAACTGTCCCGTCCCGTCAGAATCTTATATGTTTCTATGAGATCCCCTCTCATCCTTCTAAACTCCAGTGAATAAAGGCCCAGTTGATCCAGTCTCTCCTCATATGTCAATCCTGCCATCCCGGGAATCAGTCTGGTGAACCTTCGCTGCACTCCCTCAATAGCAAGAACGTCCTTCCTCAGACTAGGAGACCAAAACTGAACACAATATTCCAGGTGAGGCCTCACTAAGGCCCTGTACAACTGCATTAAGACTTCCTTGCTCCTATACCCAAATCCTCTAACTATGAAGGCCAACATACCATTTGCCTTCTTTACCGCCTGCTGTAGCTGCGTGCCCACTTTCAGTGACTGATGAACCATGACACTCAGGTCTCGTTGCATCTCCCCTTTTCCTAGTCTGCCGCCATTCAGATAATATTCTGCCTTCGTGTTTTTGCCCCCAAAATGAATAACCACACATTTATCCACATTATACTGCATCTGCCATGCATTTGCCCACTCACCAAACCTGTCCAAGTCACCCTGCAGCCTCTTAGCGTCCTCCTCACAGCTCACACCGCCACTCAGTTTAGTGGCATCTGCAAACTTGGAGATATTACACTCTATTCCTTCATCCAAATCGCTAATGTATATTGTAAAGAGCCGAGGTCCCAGCACTGAGCCCTGCGGCACTCCATTAGTCGCTGCCTGCCATTCTGAAAAGGACCCGTTTATCCCGACTCTCTGCTTCCTGTCTGCCAACCAGTTCCCTATCCACATCAGTATATTAGCCCCAATACCATGTGCTTTGATTTTGCACACCAATCTCTTGTGTGGGATCTTGTCAAAAGCCTTTTGAAAGTCCAAATACACCACATCCACTGGATCTCCCTTGTCCACTCTACTAGTTACATCCTCAAAAAATTCCAGAAGGTTTGTCAAGCATGATTTCCCCTTCATAAATCCATGCTGACTTGGACCGATCCTGTCACAGCTTTCCAAATGCGCTGTTATTTCATCCTTAATGATTGATTCCAACATTTTCCCCACTACTGATGTCAAGCTATAATTACCCATTTTTTCTCTCCCTCCTTTTTTAAAAAGTGCTGTTACATTAGCTACCCTCCAGTCCATAGGAACTGATCCAGAGTCGATAAACTGTTGGAAAATGATCACCAATGCATCCACTATTTCTAGGGCCACTTCCTTGAGCACTCTGGAATGCAGACTATCAGGCCCTGGGGATTTATCGGCCTTCAATCCCATCAATTTCCCGAACACAATTTCCCGCCTAATAAGGATAATCCTTCAGTTCCTCCTTCTCACTTGACCCACTGTCCCCTAGTACCTTCGGAAGGTTATTTGTATTTTCCTTCGTGAAGACAGAACCGACGTATTGGTTCAATTGGTCTACCATTTCTTTGATCCCCATTATAATTTCACCTGAATCCGACTGCAAGGGACCTATGTTTGTCTTTACTAATCCTTTTCTCTTCACATATTTATAGAAGCTTTTGCAGTCAGTTTTTATGTTCCCTGCAAGCTTCCTCTCGTACTCTATTTTCCCCCTCTTAATTAAACCCTTAGTCTTCCTCTGTTGAATACTAAATTTCTCCCAGTCCTCAGGTTTGTTGCTTTTTCAAGCCAATTTATATGCCTCTTCCTTGGCTTTAACACTATCCTTAATTTCCCTTGTTAGTCATGGTTGAGCCACCTTCACAGTTTTATTTTTACTCCAGACAAGGATGTACATTTGCTGAAGTTCATCCATGTGATCTTTAAATGTTTGCCATTGCTGATCCACCGTCAACCCTTTGAGTATTATTTGCCAGTGTATTCTAGCCAATTCACGCCTCATAACGTCGAAGTTACCTTTCCTTAAGTTCAGGACCCTAGTTTCCGAATTAACTTTGTCACTCTCCATCTTAATATGGAATACTACCATATTATGGTCACTTTTCGCCAAGGTGCCTCGCACAACAAGATTGCTAATTAGTCTCTTCTCATTACACATCACCCAGTCTCGGATGGCCAGGTTCCTGGTTGGTTCCTCGTCATATTGGTCTGGAAAACCATCACTAATATACTCCAGGAAATCCTCCTCCACCGCATTGCTACCAGTTAGGTTAGCCCAATCAATGTGTAGATTAAAGTCGCCCATGATTACTGCTGTACCTTTATTGCACATATCCCTTATTTCTTGTTTGATGCTGTCCCCAACCTCACTACTACTATTTGGTGGTCTATATACAACACCCACTAGCGTTTTCTGCCCTTTGGAATTCCGCAGCTCCACCCATACCGATTCCACATCATCCAGGCTAATGTCCTTCCTTACTATTGCATTAATTTCATCTTTAACCAGCAACGCCACCCCACCCCACCTCCTTTTCCTTGCTGTCTATCCTTCCTAAATGCTGAATACCCTTGGATGTTGAGTTCCCAGCCTTGGTCCCCCTGGAGCCATGTCTCCGTGATGCCAATCACATCGAATCCGTTAACTACTATCTGCGCAGTTAATTCATCCACCTTATTCCGAATACTCCTCGCATTGAGGCACAGAGCCTTCAGGCTTGTTTTTTTAAAACACACTTTGCCCCTTTAGAATTTTGATGTAATGTGGCCCTTTTTTTTTGCCTTGGGTTTCACTGCCCTCCACTTTTACTATTCTCCTTTCTATATTTTGCTTCTGACTCCATTTTATTTCCCTCTGTCTCCCTGTATAGGTTCCCATCCCCCTGCCATATTAGTTTAACTCCTCCCCAACAGCACTAGCAAACACTCCCCCTTGAACATTGGTTCCGGTCCTGCCCAGGTGCAGACCATCCGGTTTGTACTGGTCCCACCTCCCCCAGAACCGGTTCCGATGTCCTAGGAATTTGAATCCCTCCCTTCTGCACCACTCCTCAAGCCACGTATTCATCTGAGCTATCCTGCGATTCCTACTCTGACTTGCACGTGGCAATGGTAGCAGTCCTGAGATTACTACCTTTGAGGTCCTACTTTTTAATTTAGCTTCCAGCTCCCTAAATTCGCCTCGTAGGACCTCATCCCGTTTTTTTACCTATGTCATTGGTACCTATATGCACCACGACAACTGGCTGTTCACCCTCCCTTTTCAGAATGTCCTGCACCCGCTCCGAGGCATCCTTGACCCTTGCAACAGGGAGGCAACATACCATCCTGGAGTCTTGGTTGCGGCCGCAGAAACGCCTATCTATTCCCCTTACAATTGAATCCCCTATCACTATTGCTCTCCCACTCTTTTTCCTGCCCTCCTGTGTATCTATAATAAAGTGTAACTTATGGAATCTGACTAATCGAAGAGTTTTTAAAAATGTGTGTCAAGTGCTGAACTAATTTTCAATTATAACTGTGTGAAGAATCATAGTAATCTATACTTAAGCCACTTTCAGTTGCAGTTCATGAACTAGATATGTTGCCAGCACAAGCCTTTGACATGTGATGTTGCATTCTCATTCTTCAACCAGAACTGTGGCCAAATGACCTATTTCCAGTCCTCTGCAAATACAAAAGATGGCTCAGAGTTGCATGAGAATGTACAAGTTGAACACTGTCAATGTTTTTACCCTTCACCAAATTAAGATTGTTACTACTATAAATGATTGCATTCGTCCTTTTCCATGTTGTGTGTGCTTACTTTGTCCTTATGTTTTACCATGCGCCACATTTTTCCAGGTTTTCCCTTATACTTGTCCTTTCCTGAAGGAAATGTCCCAAGAAAAAGCACAATACCATCAACACTGGCCAGTCATCAGCACTGTGCCCAAGTAGCCATCCTTAAGTCTCGATAGCAGGAGCATTCTTGACTTTAGCAAGCGTGTGAAGCAGTTGATATCGAATCAGCTGCCAATTATACACCTCTCCTGATCTTCATTTCATTGAAAATGATTTCAATGGAAATCGGAAGAGATGTTTAAAGGGTGGTTGATCAGATACTGGCCATATTACACTTTCACTCACAGTCAAAATGACCCCCAGTGTGTCCAGAGGGACTGTGTGAACCACCTCGAGCAAACTCAGATCACCAGATATTCACAATTTCAAGATTTTTTCCCACAATACCTAACACTGAGCAGAAAATATTTGATTGCTCCTAGCTTTAGGAGAAATCAATGCCCCTGATATTTGACAGAAATCAGCAATTCACCACAAGAAAAAGTGGGAAGACCTCACAATCAATAATATGCCAGAGTGTACCAGCATTGCAATGGGCATCGCCATCAGCGTGCCCTTCAGTCACATATCTAAGTGTGACTTCATCTGCTTTTAGGTACTATCATATACAATCATCACCATGTCACTTATAACAACAACAGTATTAGTTTTTATCCATTTCATTACATAGGTGCAGGAGCAGGCCATTCAGCCCTTCGAGCCTGTACTGCCATTCAATTCAATCACAGTTCATTTGTACCTCAACTCCATTTACCGTTCTTTTCTCCATATCCACCGATACCCTTGCCTAATAAAAACCTGTTGGCCTCATATTTAAAAATCTTAATTAACGCAGCACTCCCAGCTTTTTAGGTGGAGAGAATTTCACATTTCCACAACTCTTTGTGGAAAAAGTGTTTCACGATTTCTCTCTTGAATGGTCTAGCTCTAATTTTAACATTGTATCCCTTTATTCTGGATTCCCCCACCAGAGGAAATAGCTTCTCTGTATCTATTCTATCGAATCCTTTTGTCATTGTAAATACCTCAATTAGATCACCTCTCAACCTTCTAAACACAAGGGAATACAACCCAAATTTATGCAACCTGTCCTCTTAATTTAACCCGTCAAGCGTTGGTATCATTCTGGTAAACCAGCACTGTACTCCTTCCCATGCCAATATATCCTTCCTGAGGTGCAGTGTCCAGAACTGAAAACAAGCCAGATGGAGTCTAACCAAGGCCCTGTACAATTAAATCATTACTTCCTCCCATTTGTAATTCAACCATCGAGATAAAGGCCAACATTCCAATGGTCTTTGATTATTTTCTGTACCTGCGCACCAGCTTTTAGTGATGTGTGCTCCTCCACCATTTCTCTCCCTTGCCATGATGAAAATATTCATAAGAACATAAGAAATAGGAGCAGCAGTAGGCCATTCGGCCCTTTGAGCCTGTCCGCCATTCAATAAGATCCTGGCTGATCTTCTACTGCAACTCCACCTTCCTGCACTATCCCTTGATTTCCTTAATATCCAAAAAATTCAAAATCGTCTTTGTTGGATCCAAAGTGGATGACCTCATATTTCCCCACATTGAACTCCATCTGGAGTGAGCCTTTTGTGCAGCGGCTGCGTTCCCGCCTCTGGGCCAGAAGGTGCAGGGCTCGAACCCCACTCCAGACAGTCCTGGCGAGTGTGATGTCGGAGCTCTGGCTTTGAATTCTTGGTTGACATCCAGTGGGATACTTGCATCCGGTGGGTGTGGTGGTGTGGGTGTGGGTGTGGGTGTGGGTGTGGGTGTGGGTGTGGGTGTGGGTGTGGGTCTCCCCCCCACCCCCCCCCTCAAATCACATGGGTTGTGGAGCCCATAAAACCCTCCCGCAGTACAGGACTAACCACCCTATCGGCTGGTATAAAGATGGTTATGGCCATGGAATTAGCATTAACGTAGCCTGTCAGACTGTTAATCAGCCTGCGAATCCTTCCACTGCTTCACATTGTTCCCCAAAGGGAACAGTGAGAAGACACAATAACTCCTCCATCTACCACAGTATTGCCCACTCACTTAGTCTTGTCTATATACCTGTGTAACATTTTCCGAATCTCGGGAGCCTACTATCAGCAAGGGCAGACATTGACGACGAGGTCCAACACCGCCTCCGGTGTGTCAGCGCAGCCTTCGGTCGCCTGAGGAAGAGAGTGTTTGAAGACCAGGACCTCAAATCTGGCACCAAGCTTATGGTCTACAGGGCTGTAGTAATACCCGCCCTCCTGTATGGCTCAGAGACATGGACTATATACAGTAGACACTCCAAAGCGCTGGAGAAGGACCACCTGTGTAGCCTCTGCAAGATCCTGCAAATCCACTGGGAGGATAGATGCACCAATGTCAGTGTTCTTGATCAGGCCAATATCCCCAGCATCAAAGCACTGACCACACTCGACCAGCTCCGTTGGACGGGCCACATCGTCCACATGCCCGACACAAGACTCCCAAAGTTCTACACGGCAAGCCAGCCCCAGGTGGGTAAAGGAAACATTTCAAGGACATCCTCAAAGCCTCCTTGGTAAAGTGCAACATCCCTACCTGCACCTGGCCCAAGTCCACCCTAAGTGCAGGAACAGCATCCGGGAGGGCACTAAGCACCTTGAGTTTTGTCGCCGAGAGCATGCAGAAACCAAACAGACAGCAGAAGGAGCATGCGGAAAATCAGACTACCCACTCACCCTTTCCTTCAACCACTGTCTGTCCCACCTGTGACAGAGACAGTAATTCCCGTATTGGACTGTACAGCCACCAGAGGACTCATTTTTAGAGTGGAAGCAAGTCTTGCTCGATTTCGTGGGACTGCCTATGATGATGATGTAACTTCCTGCTCCCATCTACTGTTCCTTCCAACTTAGTGCCAGGTGCATGGTTGGATATACTACTCTCCATTCCTTCATCTATGTCAGTGCTTTATATGGTAAAAAGCTGAGGCCTCAGTACAGAATCACTGGGGAACACAACTTGTCACATTCCGCTAATCAAACTACACTACCTTTATCCTTACTCTCAACCAATTACCAACCAATGTACCAAGGTTACCTCCAATTCTATGCACTCTCAATTTTGCTAATATCATCTTGCATGGGACCTTATCAAATGCCTTCTGGAAGTCCATATAGACAACATCCATAGACACTCCCTGAACACCTTGTTAATGACCTTCTCAAAAAATTCAACTTCATTAGTCAGATATGACCTATCCTGTACAAATCCATTCTGACTCTCTGATCAGCTCATGCTCATTGAAATGCATAGTCTCTCTGTCCCCATTTCACTCTTTCCCCAAGGGTAGATTCCAGATAGATTGGATATAATCTAAAGCAAACGCACATTTAGCTTGGGTTCAGCTGCTTGAATACTTACTGGCATTAAATCAATCTGTACTGAAAGAAATATGAATAATTTACAAATAGCAACTCAAACTCAATCAAGTTTAACTTGTGCTTAGATTAAGATTTGTCTTCAGGTAGTGACTAATTATCAGATCTTCCCCTTTTTCTTTCATTTTTCCCTCTCCAGAATTTCAACAATATTCAAAAACTGAAATCATATACTGATGAAAACTATTCAAATTATTAATAAACTAAAATAATTACAGTTTGATATAAAAGAATCTGTTCTGAATGGAATCATGTAATGGTTCCAGGAACAGTGTCTGATCTATGTTTCAGATACCTTTACGAGAAACGACCAATGTACTTTCTTTTACCCATAAGTGTGGATTGGAAATCCAAAGGAAGTGCAGAATACCCCATAAATATCATTTACTACCAAGAACTTCAGTAAACCACTGACACATAGGCCACCAATTTGCTTTCTCATACTTAGTGTTGCACTTCCTCTTTCTGTTCACACTAATGACTCGGTTATGCTTAGTGAAAATGCAATTTTGCAGAGTGGTCCATAATTATGAGTTTAAAAGCAATTCAAATAACTTGGTGAAAAATGCATTTTCAAAGTATCCTTCATTCTAAATTGAAATTACTAGAATGGAAAAATGCACCACTCAAAAGTATAATTGTTGTAAAACATACTCATCATCATCATCATAGGCAGTCCCTCGGAATTGAGGAAGACTTGCTTCCACTCTAAAAATGAGTCCTTAGGTGGCTGAACAGTCCAATACGAGAACCACAGTCCCCGGCACAGGTGGGACAGACAGTCATTGAGGGAAAGGTGGGTGGGACTGGTTTGCCGCATGCTCTTTCCGTTGCTAGCGCTTGATTTCTGCATGCTCTCGGCGATGAGACTTGAAACTAAATGACAGGCTAGGCGGTGCCAAAATGAAGAAATCAAACGGGGAAACTTGGAAGATTTTTTTTCTGCATCCTTGGGCCTCCAAAAAACAGGCATTACTCTTCAAGTACGCCAAAAAACAGCTTTGGGGAAAATTGAGCCCTATGATATCGGACCAGGAGATTAGATAACTGTATTTAAAATAGAGAGAGGAGAAATATTAAATAAATTAATCAAACTCAGAGGATAAAACCCCGTGGATTATATCTAGATTCTTTTAAAATGCATGGATAAGAGATAGCAGAGGCATTACTAAACATATTTAACAATTCAGTAGAACAAGGTGTAGTGCCAGAGGACTGGTGGATAGCTAATGTAATACCTATATTTAAGAACGGAAATAAAATATGTCCAGGGAACTATAGACAGTCAGCTTATTGGGCGTAGGAAAAATAATGGAGTCCCTGCTAAAGGAGAAAATGCAACATGCAGAAACCAAAAATATAATGATAATAAGCATGGATTTCAAAAGGGAAAGGCTTGCTTTACCAACATCACTGACCTTTTTGAAGAGGTAACAGAGAGTAGGCAGGAGGTAATGCAGTATATCTAAGTTATCTACATTTTCAAAAGACCTTCGATAAGGTACCACATAATATAGACTAATGAATAAGGTCAGAACATGCAACGTCAGGGGAGAAGTAGCAGAATGTATAACTAACTGGCTTGAAGATAGAAAGCAGAGAGTAGGGGGTGAAGGGTAGCTATTCACAGTGGTAGAAGGTGGGGAGTAGTGTTCCACAAGGATCAGTGCGGGATCACTGTTGTTCACAATGTATATTAACAATTTAGACATTGGAATCAAAAACACTATTTCTAAATTTGCAGATGACACCAAATTTTGGAGGGGGGGTGCAGGAAATCAATACTGAGGAGGACAGCAACAAGTTACAAGACATGAATAAACTTGAAGAAGGATATATAATTGGCAAATGAATTTCAACACAGATAAATGTGAGGTATTAACATACAGGGCTACGGACCAAGAGCTAAAAAGTGGGATTAGGCTGGATAGCTCTTGGTCAGCCCGCACGATGGGCCGAAATGGCCTCCTTCTGTGCTGTAAAAAAAAAAGGGAGATCACATATTACTTGTAAAATACGAATCTAGAAGGGGTAGAAGAGCAAGGAAATCTCGGAGTACAAATACACAAATCACTGGGCCCAAGTTTTGGCCTCAGTTGCTCCTGATTTTTTGAGTAACTGGTGTAGAACGGAGTATCTTAGAAATTTAAATTCTCGGCATTTAGTTTGCTCCAGTTCTAGTCAGTTAGAAGTTTCACCATGGAACAGAATTTTTTTTTCAAAAGGGGGCGTGTCCGGCCACTTACGCCTGTTTTCAAAGTTTCGGCAGTGAAAACTTACTCAAACTAACTTCGGGGGGAGGGAGGAAGGGGGAGGGATGAGGAGAATGGAAGGGGGGGGAGGAGGAGAAGGGAAGGGGGGGGGGGGAGGAGGAGAAGGGGAAGGGGGGGGGAGGAGGAGAAGGGGAAGGGGGAGGGAGGAGGAGAAGGGGGAAGGGGGGGGAGGGGGAGAAGGGGAAGGGGGAGGGAGGAGGAGAAGGGGAAGGGGGGGGGAGGAGGAGAAGGGGAGGGGGGGGGAGGAGGAGAAGGGGAAGGGGGGGAGGAAGGGAAGGGAAGGGGGGGAGGAGGAGAAGGGGAAGGGGGGGAGAAGGAGAAGGGGAAGGGGGGAGAAGAAGGGGAAGGGGGGGAGAAGAAGGGGAAGGGGGGGAGAAGAAGGGGAAGGGGGGAGAAGAAGGGAAGGGGGGAGGAGAAGGGGAAGGGGGCAGGAGGAGATGGGAAGGGGGCAGGAGGAGAAGGGGAAGGGGGGGAGGAGGAGAAGGGGAAGGGGGGCAGGAGGAGATGGGGAAGAGGGAGGAGGAGAAGGGGAAGGGGGGGGGAGGAGAAGGGGAAGGGGGGAGGAGGAGAAGGGGAAGGGGGGAGGAGGAGAAGGGGAAGGGGGGGAGGAAGGGGAAGGGGATGGAGAGGAGAAGGGGAGGGAGAGGAGAATGGGGGGGAGAGGAGAAAGGGGGGGAGAGGAGAAGGGGAAGGGGAGAGGAGAAGGGGGGGGGAGAGAGAAGTGGGGGGGAGAGGAGAATGGGGGGGAGAGGTGAGGGGGGGGGGGGGGGGGGAGGGAAAGGGGGGGGGGGAAGGGAGAGGAAGGGGGGGGGGGAG